>NC_090939.1:971580498-971887771 GCF_040938575.1 Ambystoma mexicanum
TGTGTTTCCCGGACTGCCAACTCATTTCCCACATTTCTGCAGCGACTATCCAGGACACTCATTTGGTAAGCACAAGACTATTGTTTATTCCTTCCTTGCTATTTCTGTACTCTTGGTAACAGTCCCTTTTAAAAGGTACTCACTAATCTAACTTGGAACGTTTGGTCCCAGTCTGATTTCCTTGTTTGCCAGCATCAGTTCAGTATCTCGCTTTGGAGTACCCATTGCATTTAGCTTCATGTTAATGTCTGATTAATTTTCTTGCAGCCAGCTGTTGGAGTACCAGGGTGTACCATATTTTTGGCCAATACTCACCTCAATCTGTCCTTATGTACTCTTGAGGGGTATATTGTCAGAAAGCCTAAATTGCATCACAACGTGTCAAGCCACCACCTCTATATTGCGCACCTGTATCCTAACATATTCAGAAGCCTATACAAAATGGAACAGGCCGTTGATCATTTGGCGGCTCTATCCAAAGTGGTGGAAGATCTTAGGGCTCACATGACAGCCGCTCATGATGCTACCCAACGTCGTATTAACTAGTTACATGCTGGGCTGCAGTCAGGGGCTGGAGCACCTAGTCCAGGAGTGAGTTCAACTCCAGGAAGGGCTCAGTCAGGAAACAAGTTAAGTCCAGTTTATATGACTACACAGTTTCCTTTAGCCCCACCAGAAAGGTTCTTAGGAGACCGCAAGACCTTTTGGACATTCATTAATCAGTATTGTTTACATTTCTTGTGTAGACCTGCATCTTTTCTGGATGCTACTACTAAGGCAGCCTTTGTTCTGTCTAACCTTGGTGGCACTGCTGCAGTATGGGCCAATGCCCTGCTGGAACAGAGTAGCATGTTATTTTACGATTGTGAAGCCCTGATTACGGCTATGACCCGTGTGTTTGATACCAGATATAAGTCACATGCAATGGACTTGGAATTGCTTTCTTTACAACCGAAAGACAAATCCTTTTTGGTGTATTTGGCAACATTTTACCAGTTGGTGGCCGAAACGGATTGGCCCAACGAAAAGAAATCGGCACTGTTTTACAAGGGTCTTTCGGAAGGCTTAAAGGATGTTTTGGCTACAGTACCGGTGGTTCCTACTGGTTTCCCAGAACTGGTTGATCTTGTGTTACAGATCGATGCCCGCCAGGTGGAATGTAAAGGAGAACAATGAACTACCCTATCTGTTCCTATGCCAGTGACTCCTGTTTCAGTCTCAGAACCAATGCAAATTGGTGCAATTCGAGGTCCACTTACTCCTTCAGAAAGGGAGCTTCGAAGGCTCAACCATTTATGCTTCTATTGTGGTTCATCGGGTCATTTCCTGAAACTTTGTCCTAAGAAACCTAAGAAGGCAGGAAACGCCAAAAGCCCGACAATAGACAGGGTCCCTTTGTCGAGTCCAGCTGTCATGGACCCCAGATCCTCGGTTGCTCTTTCAGTCTTGGCTACTTTGTCTTGTACTCCTGAGACAACCTGGTCTGATTGATTCAGGTGCAACTGGAAATTATGTGGATGCACAATTTGTACGTGATCATTCCATTCCTCTAATACCCAAGAAGACACCAGAATTAGTGAATGCAGTGGATGGTACCTCGCTGATTTCTGGTCTGGTGACAGAACAAGCCATCGATCTTGTATTATCGATTGGTGACAGTCATTCGGAGAACATCTAGTTTGATGTAATTTCAGCTCCTCAACTTAAACTGATTTTGGGGTTAACAGGGCTAGTGAAACACAACCCTTCCATTGATTGAATGTCAGGTTCAGTCGAGTTTACCTCGGACCAATGTCAGGAGTTTTGTCATACAGATATGGTTGAGCTAGGAAGCCCTAGTGCTAGGCTTCTAGATTCAGCCTTAACTATTGGGGCGGTTACCACAATGCCTCTTCCACGTGAATACGATTCTTTTATGGACGTGTTCGATAAGAAGGCGGTGGAAAAACGACCTCCTCATTGCTATAATTGTCCAATAGAATTAATGGCTGACACCCGTATTCTCCCTGAAAGAATCTATCCGCTTACACAAATGGAGGATATGATACTAAAAGAGTATTTAGATCAGGCACTCCAGACGGAGTTCATCCGCCCTCCATGTCTCCAGCAGCCTCACCGCTTTTGTTTGTACCTAAGAAAGAGGGAGACTTACACCTCTGTATTGATTACTGTTAGGAAAGATTTCTTAATTGTGGGTAATTTTCCTTCCATGTGGCAACCCCTAAACTTTCTGCTGTTTTCACCATGATCTAGACTTTGCCAGAGAAGTACAGCCTTCTGCCGCACTCCTCTGGGCTTTCGCTCCATTCTTACGGGGAAACCGACATGCCCTTAAGACAGTCAGTACCGGGAAACGCTGTTTTCCGTAGTTTCTTTATCATGTTGCAGCTTTCGTGCAACATGAAACAAGAGGGCACTGTAAGCTAAGCTACTGCTCTCTTGGGTCTCTAGCCTTCTACAGGCCCTAGATACTCTTTTGGATTGTAAATGATCGGTGCAAGTGAATCACGGACGGGAATGGTGGCAGTGATCGTTTCTTGTGTTTTTGAGCTCTTTTTGGCGTTTTAAGCACGTTTCTCGCGCTTAGCCCAAAATGGTGGCCTGGCTCTCAAAATGGCCAGACCAAGAGGCTCTTTGTCCTGTCCGCTGACCGTCTTGCCCCATTCACCTTCCCCAGGTCGAGCCGACCCGGGGCCTTCCTTATTTGGGCATGTACTTTCCCGCGAAACACAGATGCTTTCGCAGGCTTCTACAGGCCTTGTGTGTGCCTCCAGGATGTGGGCTGGGATGCCTGGTCCCAATACACATCCTGGGTGCCAGAGAGTCTAGGGTGGTGTGAATGCCTGGGACCAAAGTGGTCTGTGATAGGTCCACGTATGGTGTGAGTGTTTTATGAGCGGGTCTCCCATTGGGTCCCCTCCGTTTTGGCGCGAAGGGAACCGTGGATAAGAGGGGGCTGGAAACGCCACTACCATGTCGATCTCCTGAGTTCTCACAAACAAAGGAATACAGGAGCCAAGTATCCTGCAACCACGAGGCTGAACCGAGGACTCCCTGGTGACCCGCTGAAGGACTGCTCCTCTGCACTGCTGTCGCTTTGTGAAACCCTTTCTACCTCTGATCGAACCAGAAGGCCTGTACTGGTACTTCGACCCTTGGAATAGCGGGGACAGCTATTCTCGGCATCTTCACCATCTCCTGCACGTAAGCCTTCGGAAGTGTCTCTGGGCCATCCAGCAGACTGACCACCCTACCCAGGAGTCTTGCTCTGTAACCGCCGCCAGGTTGTGTTGTATTTCGAGTCCTTGTCACTCTCACACGATTCGTACACTTGGCATTCCCAGGTCTGAAGTGAGTAGTGTACATTTGGCTGAGATACACACGGCCGCTCCGTTGCCCTGCTGTGGTAACAAACTGTGCGGGTTCACTTCGTTTGGGACATCTTTAACTCAACTCTGCTGCTGCAGAATCTACACGACAACGAGACGTCCCCTGCTCCCTGAACCTGCCAGCACTGAAACTGACGCGGAGAAGCCTAGGTCTGCTTGCATCGGGGACCGGTGAGTAGCATAGCTAGGAACTGGTCGCCCTCCTGCAGAAGCCCATAGCTTTTCCCCGCTGTGTCAAACAGCACGCCTTTTCCGTACTCGCGGTCTGCTTCTGCCCACAGTGGAGGCTGCGCTTGAGTCGCGGAACTCTGTTCTTCTTCATTTGTGCACCGAACTGAACTGCCTTATTCCCTCGAAGAGACTCCCCTTTTTGCCCGTTGGCACCAGCGTGTGCAGGTACTTTTGAGCACAAGGCTCCACTCTTCGTAGGGCTTGGACTTCCTTTTAGTTAGGTGCCTCTGAAGGCGGACTTGGTCTAATCATTTCGCACTGCCTGTTTTCCTCCCCTTCTAGGTGGACTACACATTTCGTGCATCTAACGCTTTAGACTTGTTTGTATTTGTATATATATTGTATTGGTTTGGTATGTGTTGGTTTACTAGAGTTTTACTGTGATTTCTCGCTACGGTCATTGTTTTAAAGGCCTTGGAATAAATGTGTATATATTTTTAATATAACACCTGTTTGGAGTAATTTGTAAGTGTCCTTGCTTTGTGTGCTCATTGCGGGCTTTCAGTCACCCTCACCCCTCTTGAGACCTAGTCTTGACTGCCGCGATCGCTACCCTGATTGGTCTGGCTTGTCCAGAGGTTACCCTGTTCCAAGTAATTAGGTTGGCCTTCTGAACTTCTGCGCCGCCAGGACAGAGTTCAGAAATCCGTCTTAACAATTACAGAGAGTTGAATGCAGTGACTGTACTGAATCAGTATCCAATTCCCTTAATATCTGTTCTGTTGGATCAGCTAGGTTCTTCCAAGTTTTTTACTAAACTTGATCTTAGGGGGGCATATAATCTGGTGAGAATCAGAGAAGGCGACTAATGGAAGACAGCTTTCAAAACTAAGTATGGGCTTTGTAATGCCCCAGCCACTTTCCAGTATTTCCTCAACGATGTCTTCAAGGATTTACTGGATCAGCTCATGGTTGTTTATCTTGATGACATTCTCATTTACTCTTCTACCTATAATGAACACGTCAAACAACCTCTATGCTAAATTGGAAAAGTGTGTCTTTCATGTTGATCAGGTGGAATTCTTAGGCTACGATATTACTAGTGAGGGGGTGAAGATAAGCAAGAATAAAGTTAAAGCCATCTTGGACTGGCCTGTCCCAAAAGATGTAAAGTCCCTTCATTCCTTTCCAGGGTTTGCAAATTTCTACAGGCGGTTCATACACTCCTTTTCGGCCATAGCAGCACCCTTGACTGCATTAACCAGTTCTAAGAAAAACTTTGATTGGTCTGATCAAGCCCAAACAGCCTTTGAAACCCTAAAGTCCACATTCACCTCTGCCACGGTCCTACTGAAGGAGCCCCTGAGGGACCCTCAGATGTGGAAACAAGGCACAGTCACCACACACAAATAGATACGCCAGACACAAGGTTCCATTCCCAAAATCTAGAGTTTATTGCAATACAAAGAAGTCCCAGTTGGCCAAGTGATCCCACGCCCCGTGACGTGTGTCTAACAGACCTCGGGGGACACAAGAGAGTGTGAAACGTACATCAGTTACATATATACAAACGGAGCATCTTACAATCAGTAGTGACACATTTGATGCCGCCCCCAATTCATTTCCCTTTGAATTAGAGACGATGATTGACCAGTGTGACAAATATGACACCTTAGACCACCATATCTAGTAACGGTTTGCAATCTTAAATTTTACAGACACCATTCTTTATTTGCGAGAACACAGCGTTTCTGTTTTTCATGGGCAAGCTGCATGTAGGAGACTGGCACATACCAGACCTCTCTATCTCTTAGTTTCGATTCTCGCTCTAGAGGTCAGCCCGCTCTCCGGGGCCTCACTGGGCTCAGAAAGGGGGGCCGTAAAGAAGATCATAATTCAACTCTTTAAATGCTAGTTTCGTACATTGCTATTCTTTCAGGAGACTCGCTTGCATTCGTGTACGGATTAAATGCCTTGATCCCTGTCTTCAAGGATATGTGAGGGAGGGAATCGGGTATTTCTGTCTGGCTCTCCAGTGTAATGTTTCAACATGTTTCTTAGCCTTGGACCATTGAAGCGAAATAATATATACAGCAAAGCAGTTTTACATGAGGCAAAGAGGCAACGTTAGAGAGAGCAGAGAGAGAAAACAAAATGGCGATTCTGGTCATCTTAAAATGGCTTCACTCTAGTTGAACTAATAGCTATGTAATAACTAATGACTAATGAATATATATTCGTACACTGTAAATGAGGCGGTTGGTCTTCGGCCAACCAATTATCATTCATTTCCGGACCCTCAAGGGGCGTTTGGTTTTTCTGGACTGACAAACCCTCCTCTTGGCCGTAAGCCAAACGTCTCATCAATACATTGCATCCTCCTCCGACCAAGTATTTGGATTAGATTCGGAATCTGATTCAAATTCGGACTCATGTACACTTGTTGTCTCCTCGTTATTATTATCACTATCAATTGCCATTCATTCTTTAATGGTTTCAGATTTGTTACTATGGCGAGTGCTTGATTTAGTAATGTTTTTTCGTTTCATCATTTGTACACACCCTTCGCTAATTTCAGTACATATTATGGGGAGACAATGTATGCAACAACAACATGTCACGAATATTCCTAGGATTGCTACTAGGATTGCAAATAGTTTCCATCCCCAGGATCGCAACACTTCCCAGAACCAGGAGCTTATGTTCAATTCCCAAACGCCTTCAGGGGGGTGAAGATCAGAACTTAACACATGCAATTTTCTTATCGCCTCAAAAATCGTGGGGGAGGAGTCACTTACAAATACGCAACACGCTGGTCCCACGAATTTGTAAACACTGCCGCGATCAACTAAGATTATATCAAGGGCCATTCCATTTTGTAGTGACATTAATCTAATTCCTTTTTCGCCACAGTCATATTATATAATATATCAGTGGTTCCATTTATTGTTTCTTCTAATATCCTAGACAGTCGTCTTATGTTATAAGAGTTTATCGCCTGGCCCCAAAATGGTATGAATGCTTTTGCTATGTCCCCTACAATCAACCCGTCTTCAATATTACTGTGAGGTCATGACCTGGTCAATTTGGTTATGTCTGGTGTTTTTAAAAGAAACACCCCAGGACACAGAAATCCCAAATAACACGTACCTCCCCAGTTCCTAGGTAACCAAGGATATGCTTTTTCTCCACATATGAAATACACAGTATCTCCCACATATATTGGTTCCACTTCTTTATCAAGGAATGCTATATTCCTGCATCTGGTAAATGTTCCTACCTGGAAAGAACCCTTTTTCTTTAAACAGAATGGGACAGAATGAGGGTTATAATTCACTGTATATGAAGGGGGTTCTGCATCCTTATTCCCTTGTGGGTTCATGTGGAACGTGATCACAGAAGTTTTATAAGGTACAGACAATCTATCCTGTGGCATTATTGCTGGTGTAATTAATCGTCTTTTGTGGAACATGGAGCAACCCACCGGTTTCATAATCACTTCCTCAAATTCATTCATATTTGTTTTATCTAGTTGACCAGTTTCACTTTCGTTCCATTTCCCATAATATAGGGCACTCAGAGAAGCATAACATGCAGAAGTTAAGGGCAGGGGCTGTACATACCATCCTATTCCCTGACCACCATGCTGCGGCAGGTGGGCACAAACCCAACAATTATTTTTTCTTAGGATTGAGTGTGTCATATTCATTATTAACAGCAATGTGTTGTTCCCATATCCTTCCCTATGTTTTTCTTCCATTGGGGACAAGGTATAGGAAATCACATGGACTGGGCTTTCCGTTGTGGAAATGTTCATCATAGGCAAAAGTACTTCAAGAGGGTGCGTTTCTTCTAGCTACCAAAATACTGATATGGTCAATATTGGGGCTAATATACTCATTATACACATTATCATGGTTAGACCCAACATACAATTCTTTTTACCATGTCCTTTTTTTTTACCATACTATGTACTACGTTTAATTCTCTATCAGCATTGGTGCAGGAGGGGGCATTTTCTGGTTCCGACATTTCTTCTCTTCCTTCTTCTTCCGCTGTGCTCGTTGTGAATATCTCTTGTTCATGTGCTTCCCAGGATGTTGACAGAGTTCAATCAATGTCTACAATCTTTTAATGCCAGTTTTCTGTCTGCCTGGATTGTCTATTCATCTGGCAAGGCCTCCGTGCATGTTGCACATTGCTCTAGAATTTCAGAGCAGCTTCCTTTGTACCACGTATGCCCCGCTTGTTCACTCGGGTTCCTGACACATGGATTTAGCACCGAGGAGTTGCATTCCGTGAGCTGTCTAATTTGCACAACTCTTACGCCACCCTCCTCTAGGCCTCCGGTTTTCACTTCATCTGAAAATAGGAAACAGAGGCAAGAAATTCACCAAGAGATGAAAAATGTGACCATTCCTTCTTTCTGCTCCGTAGGTTGTACCGCTCCTGGTACCGTGTGATCAACAAATAGTGCGGGTGCACTTCCGGTCTCGAGCTTGGAGTCAGCCTGGGGCACAATGGCAGATGATGATGGGTGCTCAGGCGACAATGCAGGCTGTGGCGCAACAGAAGATGGTGGGCGCCTCGGAGGTATGCGCTTGATGTCGGCCAGCAGAGATGCAGAATCTGCTGGACAATGTTGAGGCACTCTTTGCTCTTCCGTTTTTATGGCAATCTCATCAGGCTTTGTTTCAGGATCAGGCAGTTTCTGTGGCAAGGGACTGGCAATGGGATTTTTCGTTTCTGGAACCGCTGCTATCTCTTTCTGGTCTTTGTCCCGATCAGTTGATGTGTCGAATGGCGATGGGACTTTCTTGGCATGCGTGGCATGAATCCACGCCTTGCGTCCATCCACGCGTAATGCTGTCTGCGTGGTTAAAAGTACCTGGTAGGGCCCACCCCACCTGGGTGCCAGCAATTTTTTCTGCTCATAGTTTCTGATGAGCACCCAGGTTCCGGGCTCTAATGCATGTCCTGGGCCAGTATACTGCACCGGTAATGCCTCCTGCACCTGCTGATGTTTTTTTACTAAAAGATTACAGTAAATGCTGAGTACAGGGTAATCTACCTCTCTCATACTTTTAGGCTGAGGTGCACACCACACATTCGCCGGTCTCCCCATTATAATTTCATAGGGGGAGAGCCCAGTTCTGGCCTGCACTGACGTTCGCATACACAGTAACGCTATTGGTAATGCATCTACCCAGCTTAATTTGCTACCTGCACAGATCTTACTGATTTTGGACTTCAAAATTCCGTTATGCCGTTCAATAAGACCGGCCGAACTCGGATGTCTCGAACAATGGAATTTTTTATCAATCTCCAATCCTGCACAAATCTGCATTATCACTGCACCTACAAAGTGCGGACCATTGTCCGACCATATGACAGGGGGCAGACCAAAGCGATAGAAATACTCTTTTAGCATTACCATCGCCGTGCTCATGGCTGTGCAATCTTTCAAGGGATATGCTTCTACCCATTTGCTGAAAGCACAAATGATCACCAGAACGTATTTCAGATGTTGGCATTGCTCCATCTCTATGAAGTCAAAGTGAATCACTTCGAATGGCATAGAGGGAGGTCCAAAACTTCCTGTTGGAGTCACTGTTCCTTTTCCCACATTGTGCTGTAGGCACGTGATGCAGTTTTGCACCAGCCTCTCTGCATTCTTTTTTATGAGTGGATTTTCCCAGACCGTGGCTAAATGTTGGACTATTTTCTTCGCACAGATGTGTGTGGGACTATGAGCCATTGTAACCATTGCGTTTATATATGCATTTGGCAACATCCAATTCCCGCTTTTCTTGTCCACCCAACAACCCTCCAAATCCAGTTCTGCAGAGCCCTTGGCCCATCCCTGTATTTCGTTGAAGGTAGCTTCCGCCTGCATTTCTTTAACAGTCACAATTCCATTTTCTATCATGCAGGGCACTTCCTACGATTGTACTGTCAACATTTTTGTACTCAAATCAGTGGCAGTCTGTTTCGCAATCGTCTGCAAATGCATTTCCTTTTCCGACTTTACATGTTACTTTTTTATGCGCCTCGCATTTCACTATTGCCAGGTGTTTTGGACACGTAAGTGCAGACAGTAATCGCACAATCAGAGGGCCATGTTGAATTCTAGCCCCATGGGATGTTAAGAAACCTCTCTCGGCCCATATTCGGCCAAAATTATGAACCACGCCAAAGGCGTACTGGCTTTCAGTATAGATATTTACGCTCAAGTTCTCTGAAATTTCACAAGCTCTTGTTAAGGCAATTATCTCTGCTGCTTGGGCAGAGTTATAAGGAATTCTTTTACTCTCCACAACACTTTTTAATGTCGTAACAGCATATGCGGCAGTTGATGTGCCGCCAGGTTGTTTAAAACAGGAGCCGTCCCAAAACAGTTCCCCATCTGGTTCTTTCAGTGGTGTGTCACTCAAGTCAATTCTCCCTTTTGTTTCTTCCTCAGTAACCATTAGGCAATCATGTGGAGGCAATTCAGTCCCACCACTATTTTCCCCGGGCATTGGCATTAATTCTGCTGGATTCAAAGCGCTACACCTCATAATTTGGAAGTTGGGCGCGAACAATACAATTTTATATCTAGTCAATCTAGCAGAGGTGAGGTGTTGCGTCTATGTTCGATTGAGTAGAACATCTATGGCATGTGGCACCATCAAAATTAAGGTGTGCCCCAAAACCATCCCTTCTGTTTGTTTCACTGACGCAGCAGCCACTGCAACAGCTCGCAAACATCGTGGTAGTTCGCGGAGAGGGGGCGCTGTTGCGCAACAAGATGGCCGCTTAGGTGAGGAGCTCCTCTCCGGCATGAATCCTGTGTGAAATTTTCCCCCGGTTCCAGGGTGCATCGAGCCTCAAAAATAGCTGGGCTGCTTCCCGCTACAATCCGGTTCCTGCAGGAGAAATTCCAACCGAAATCGGACACCCTAAGCCCGCGGACGGGGGCAGGCCCTGAGCCTACATGCCCGGGCCGCCACACGGCTCCACGGAATCCTACGAGGGAGCCGCTGCTCCCAGACCCGCACGGGCCTCGCGGTGGGCAGAGCGGGACTGGAAGACTGCAGGCGTGGAGCGCCGTGGAGCGTGTGCCCCGTAGTATCCTGCCTTGGACCTGTATCGCACGCGGGACGCCCTGCTGGGTGTGCTTCCCCACTGTCTCCCAGACCCTCCTGCCCCGTGGCGGGGGCTGCCGGTGCCGACGCGGAGCCCAGGAAGGTCGGGAGGATCGGGAGACACTACGCCGTGTCTGCACGCCCCCAGCGGACCACAGTTCATCAGTCCTGGTACCTCGGCGAACCGAGCGGGACGGCCCCGTAGCCGCGCAAAGGAGGATGGAGGGAGGAGTACGCCACAGAGTGCAGCAGACCGCTGGATGCGTGGCGGGGCCCGGGCACTGCTCGCACTACGCCTAAACGCTGGGGTCCTGAGAAAACGACCGATCCTGTTCCTCGTCAGCAGGTACACGCAGCGGCTTTGGGCGAGGCCCTTGGGCGCAAGGGGGGCCACCACAAGACCCTGGCTGTCCCCTCAGTGAGGAGATCGCTACCCCACCCGTGGCATTGGGGGGGTTGCCTCGAGCTCAGAACCAGCCTTATTTGGGACACTGATGTACTATGCTTGGGCAACACGCACAGAGAGCAGACTCCTTTGTGAAACAAAGCACAACCTCCACCAGTATCGACGTGGGAAGACACAACCCAGTCGTCCCAACACCATCGGCACAACCCTGGCGTATCATGACACGGGCCGTGGTGGAAAGTTAGTGCCCACTAACCTACTCTGGGCCCTCGCCCAATAAGCCCCGAACTTTATGCTACCCTACTGCACTGTGTGTGTCTGCGCACCCCAGCTCTGAGGAATATCACTCTGTTTGGCCCACGTAATACAGCACTGTGGCACGGGTGGTGGGGCAGACACGCCGAGACCCTCACGCAAACCCTGCACTAACTGGCACAGGCCACTTTACTGCCTCCATAATGCCTAGCAAGAACATGGGCAAGAACAAAAGAACTGGCCCCATGGATTCATTTACCAGCTCAGTGTCACCTCCCGAAAGCCCGGCCATACAACCTCCTTCCTCTCCCTTGCCATCGGAAGATTCGAAATTCGACTGCCTACTCACCACGGTACAGAGCGGGTTCTTGGCTATAAATGTCAAACTCTATGACATTGTCTCCACAATTGGTTCACTAAAGACCCGACTGGACAAAGAAAGTACCAGAATCACAGAGGCTGAAGGCAGGATTGGTGCGAATGAGGTTTCAACCCGGGAAAACACCCAGGACATATCTCTCCTGAGAGGGGAAATGGATAAACTCCGTGGCAAATGCGATGATTCGGAATCTCGCTCCAGGCAAAACAACATCCGCATAGTCGGCCTTTCAGAGTCTTTCTGCAAGGGTCCAATGGAGCTCCGAATCGAAGATCTTCTGAAATCCCTCCTCGGGGAAGAGGCCTTTTCACCTCAGTTCCTAGTTGAGAGGGCTCATCGTTGCCTCGCTCCACCGCCCAGGCCCGGGGCTCCTCCCCGCACGGTTATAGCCAAACTACTGAACTACAGGGACGCCGTCCTCAGGCTGGCATGGGAGAAAGGACCCCTGAGAATTGGCAATGATCACATCCATATCTACCCGGATTTCTCCGCAGAGGTCCAAACTCAAAGACGATCCTACAAAACCATTAAACGCCAGCTGCGACTGCGACAGGTCCCCTACGCCCTTTTGTATCCGGCTAAACTTCCTATACAGCACGGCGGGAGAGCGCATTTCTTTGAATCCCCTGCAGCAGCCTTCACTTACACGGAAGCCTCGATACTCATCCCACCAGGGAGGCAGGAACTCAACCAGAATGACCTGCAGCAGCAAGTGTAGCTTGAACTATCACTCTTAGGAATTAGCCTTAGCTGTAGGTGGTCTCTTTGGGCCACCGGAAATGTTTGAAGCAAGGACAGGCAGAGATGCACCTCTGCTCCCTATCCTTGAATGTCGCCGGATGAGTTGCTGCACTCGACCCCTTCTCTGGGTTCACCCACAAGTTAGTAAAAAAGGGGATCATCATCAAGTTGGGCACGATGGTGTGGGAGGGGGTGGGTTCAGGTAATTCGGGACGTTTCTCTATTTTGGAGAACACTGTTAAGACCTCAGGATGCCCCGGTTGGGCACAAGGTACAAAGTTTCTCTTTTTTGTTGCTGGTTGTTCACTGTTAAAATTGCACTCACTGGTTCACTCGCAGGTCTTTGCAAGAATACCCATGTTCTCAAATGTCATCACGATGCACGAAAATAGCGCAAAACACTAGAGCACCCAGGGGGCTACAACTGAAACTAATCACTTGGAATGTTCGGGGGTTAAATAATAGAGCGAAAGCCAGTAAGGTGGGGGCATACATCAATAGGCACCACCCACACATTGCGATGCTCCAAGAGACCCATGCATTGAAGTCCACACACGAGAGTATCCTTCGGCAATGGGGTACCAACAGACATTACACTGAATATTCCTCTCAGAACAGGGGGGTCATCACACTGACACACCGTTCATTGGGGTTCTCCACTGAAAAATGCAAGATAGACCCGCATGGCAGATATGTTGTGGTCTGGGGCATGCTGGCTCGCGTAAAACTCATATTGGTCAATACATATGGTCTGAGCCTGGACGACCCAGAGTTCTATATAGAGTTCTATATACAGCTTCTCGCAGTGATAGGTTTGACGAGAAATGTCTGGGTCCTTTGGGGAGGAGACCTCAACACTGTTCTTGGCACCACACTGGATAGGTCTTCTAGCAGGCCTAGTCATCTCACTAAAGCGGCAAACATTATTCGGCATGCCCAAGAGGAACTTACCCTTTCTGATGCTTGGAGGGGGACCCACCCTACCGACAGAAAATACACGTTTTACTCCTCAGTCCATGACACCGAATCCAGAATAGATTACTGGCTCATATCGTCCCCCCTGGTTAACTGTATCGAACGTTGCGAGATCCTCCCTCGCACGCTCTCGGACCATTCCCCAGTCACCCTGGACATACTGCTCCCCAACATAAAGCGCCCAGTACAACGATGGAAGATGTCCCCCAACATATTAAAAGACCCGAGTGTCGTTGAAGCCCTTCACACCGACATGGAAGAATTCTTCCGCTGAATAAAGGCTCTGTAGACAGTTGGGCGACTATATGGGAGACGTTTAAGGTATGGGTACGGGGAAATCTGATCTCCAAAACGACCGGCCTCCTTAAAGCCGTCAGAACCGAGATGGGTAATACAGAATCACGCCTGCAAACACTCGAAACTGAGTACAGCATGACCCATGATAAGCGCATCCTGGCCGATATTAGTGCGCAACTGCAAACTTTCAAAGATCTGGCAACAAAAGAACAACAATATATGGCCATCCCCATCAGAGCACGCAGATACAGGGAGGGCAATAGAGCAGGTCACCATCTTGCCCGCATGCTCCGTAACGAACGCAACCATACTCCTATCATGAGCATCCTAAAGGAGGGTGGAACTGTCGTTAATGGAGAAAATGAAATAAACCTCAAATTTTCACATTACTATACTGATCTATATGCCAATCATGACAGTTGTACACAAAATAATATACGGACATACCTGAGTAAGATTGACCTCCCTAAATTGACCTTAGAGGACAACTGGACCCTCGAGCAACCCATAACAAGTGATGAAATAGCTGAGGCAATCAAATCGCTGTCGTCAGGTAAAACACCAGGACCGGACGGTCTGAATGCTGAACTATACAAATCTTTCTCCACGATCCTCGCCCCGATACTAACTCTTGTATGGGAGGAGGCCATTGATGCAGGTTCACTCCCAGAATCAATGACAGACGCGGTTATTACAGTGCTTCTGAAACCTAGACGCCCAGCACACGAACGCTCTTCATATCGCCCCCTGTCCTTGATTAATACTGATGCCAAAATTTATGCAAAAGTACTCGCCACCAGATTGCTCCCTAAAATGACCACCCTGAGTCACCCTGACCAGTGTGGATTTATACCCACTAGATCCACGGCCCTAAACTTGCACAGATTACTCTGCATATTGGCACAGATCAAATCAGGGGCGCAAGCCGTAGCCATATCATTAGACGCAGAAAAAGCGTTCGACTCAGTTTCATGGCTATATATGTTTGAGGTCCTCCACAAATTCGGATTCGGCCCGTATTTGACAGGATGCGTCAGGCTGTTGTACTCGTCACCCAAAGCCAGGGTACTAGCCAATCGAACTCTGTCTGATCAATTCACTTTACACAGAGGGAGCAGACAGGGGGGCCCCCTTTCTCCCATACTTTTCGCTCTAACAATTGAACCGGTGGCGGCCGCAGTCAGGGCCGAGCAAGAGCTGAGAGGCATATATATGTCAAGGGCATACCAAGCCATCTCATTATACGCTGACGATGCACTGTTATAGGTTCGTGAACCAGAGAAGAACCTTCCCCCCATACTGGCCGTGATAAGCGACATCACTTTACATTCAGGCTACAAGATCAACACAGCCAAGTCTGAAATCTTCCCATTGACTAGTGCCACCACTTGCCCCACAAACACGCATGGTCTCGCATGGGCTCCTGATTACATCAGATATTTAGGAATCCTAGTCTCTCGTGATAGCACCTCCCTGTATATAGACAACTACGAGGCCACTCTACAATCCAAATACTCGAAACTTCAAATATTGGGCCAAACTCCCCATATCTCTTGCTGGCCGTATAGCAGTACTCAAGATGACAGTACTCCCTAAGCTCCTTTATATCTTTTATAACGTCCCCATATGGCCGGGCAGACCCTTCTTCGATAACCTTCGATCCATGGCTACTACTTTCGTTTGGAACGGGGGGGCAAGCAGAATTAGTTGGGCCAAGCTGATCGAACCCTATGAAAAGGCAGGGTTTGCGGCCCCCGACTTCGAACTATACTATTATGTAGCACAGGCACACTATGCAAAATTTTGGCAAGATCCTTCGGATAAGGCACCACACATACCTATCGAGCAACACTCCGTCCGCCCAACAGACCTGCGATCCATTATTTTTACAAAAAGGTATAGAGACGATTGCAAGTTTGACCCCGCCTCCTGTACAATCGCAGCATGGGCCGCAATCAGCAAACGACTCCAGATAGACAACCCTTATGATTCTCGGGCCCCCCTCTGGAACTTCCCAGGCATCACACCCTCGTACGACATTGGTATCCAGAAAAGTTGGCTCCCTGATTATGAGCTTACAATGAAAACCATGTTCCCAAATGGTAAATTCGTGACCCCTGAGGACTTTGCAGAATCGGTTGGTGGAAACCAACTGATCACTCTTCAGTTCCACCGCATGAAAGCGGCGTTCAAGAAACACTGGCCTACATTTCCAGATGAACCCCCCGAACATGCATGTTATCAGTCATTGTATTCTCAGACGGACACAGGGGTGTCCCAACTATATAACATAGTCCAGACACATACGGAAACTCTAAACACCATTAAGACATTGTGGGAAAAGGACATGGGTACCACTATTGAAATAGGGAAATGGACCAGATACTGTCTCCTATCTAAAAAGATCTCATTGAATGCAGGCCTGAGACTAATACAGTTCAAGATCCTGAATAAGCTACACTTCACCCCGGTAAAAATTACTAAATTCTATGACACCTTACCTGACAATTGTCTAAAATGCCACGCCCCTGGCGCAAACTCCTTTCATATGTACTGGGCTTGCCCCCAGGTAGCGGAATTCTGGCGCATGGTGGCTAATATCCTAGAGGAGATCACACAAATCCCCGCAAACCTCAACCCCCCAAAATACCTGTTTGGGGACATTGGAAAGGTCCTGGAAAAAATCAGGAGACTGTTCAATGTCGCATGCGCAGTCGCAAAGAAATGTATCCTCCAGAAATGGAAGAGTACACAGGCTCCGACTGGATCAGTTCCTTTCAGCACTGGCATATGTGAATGAATGCGAAGAAAACTATGTGGCAATGGTACCCTATCCATGTAAACCGAAGGACATTTGGGCTCATTTAGGACATATTTAACTGAAACCTCTTGCGACACAGAAAACTCTGACAATGACAGTGTGAATGAAGTGTAACACTACACTGTTATCCAGATGGACTTTTGCCACCTTTTATCTGCACTGTGTCTACATTTTACATAACTGCACGCGCCTGATTTATAGCATTAGTCCGAAAAGGATTGTGTGATTATGAAGTGCATAATATATTTGTATCATGTTTATGAGAATTACAGCGAGTGTACTGTGACATTCAACCAAAAATAAAGTTTTTTTTTAAAAAAAACATTGTGCTAGTTCGCCCGCTACAGGGTCCAGCGCATGGAAAGGGTCCTTCGTTCTCATGCACAAATAGCCTAAAAACCTTTTCATAATTCGGTGTGCCCAAAACTGGAGCAGAACTCAAAATGGTTTTTAGCTAATCAAATGCTTTCTGACATTCTTCATTCCACTGCAAAGGCATCACAGCATCCTTTTTTGTTAATTCCACCATTGCTTTCACAATTAAAGCGAAGTTCATAACCCATTGACGGCAATAAGAAGCCATCCCTATTATCGCTCTCACACCTTTCTGTGTTGTTGGAATAGGCATACCAGAAATACTCTTTATTCTCTCTGGTGTTAATCTTCTCCCTTCCTTTGAGAGTAGGTAACCCATATAAGCTACTTCTTTCTGACAATACTGGAATTTCTTTAGGCTTGCTTTATGGCCATGCGTGGCTAGATGAGTCAATAATAGAACAGTACCTTTTTTACATATCTCCTCCATGTCAGCAGCGATTAGTAAATCGTCAATGTATTGTCACAATACACAGTCTGCTGGTAATTCTAACATGCCCAACTGCTCTTTCAACACTCTACTGTATATGCTCGGACTTTCAGTATAGCTTTGTGGAATGCGTGTGAATGTGAATGATCGTCCTCCTAAAGTGAAGGCAAATAAATACCTGCTTTCTTTGTGTACTGGAATGCTCAAGAAAGTGTTTTTCAAATCAATAACACTAAAGTATTCTGCCGAAGCAGGGATCATTGTCAAAATCGTAGTGACATCTGGCACTAACGGGAACTGGGGATCTACTACTTTATTCAGTGCATGGAGATCAATTATGAAACGGCACGGTACCTCATTACCCCCTTTCTAGTATACGGGAAGAATGGGGCTGTTACATACACTACCTGTAATCTCTTCAATCACTCTCAATTTGACCAAATCAGAAACAATGCTTTTCAATCCTTTCTCTCCTTCTGCTGAAATTTTATACTGCGGAATACGTGGTAGCGTTATTCCTTCTCTTAATGTAATTTTTACTGGTTCTATTTTCAAACATCCCACATCATTGTCATTCACGGCCCAAATGCAAGTTGGTACCTTACTCAATTCCCCTGTTAAAGGTTCTGTCACAAATTCAGAAGTCGGCATAGTCTGGGGAGAAATAGTCAAAAATACCCCATCTGGTGTACAATGAATAACTGCGCTTAGTTTTTTCAATAGATTAAATCCTAAAAGATTCTCCCCACAATGCTCTGTTAAAAGAAATGGACAATGTTCAGTAAAAGGCCCTATTGTCACTGCCACTGATTTGGACTCCGGGTTTATTACTGGGGTACCTGCGAACCCTACTGAGATATTCTGTCGCCCTGACAGAGGTATGTCTGGAACCAAGTGATCTATCGAGCACCTTTGTGACCCCGTATCTATGAGGAATCTATGCTCATCATTCCCGATTTTCACATCTCTACGTAGGGTCCTTTCTGATTCACGGGAATTGACACTGGTTCCGACCCCTGTCCTGGGCTGTCCTATTGGGGTAACAACACATCATCCGATGTGTAGTCTCCACTGTTATTATAATATGCACCCGTCTGGTTATCAAAAATGTTCCCCCCTCTCCCTCTATCGCCAGTTTGTACAACCTGCTGATTTTGACTTTGCGTAATTTGATTCGAAGCCTGGCCTTGATTCTGTGCACCATTCCCATGATTATTTTGGTGCTGCTGCATATTATTTCTGTTGTGACCATTTGTTCCCATGTGCCCTCTGTGAGGCCTTCTCCGACTATATCCGCCTCTATTTTGCAAATGAGGACATTGTGCCCGCCAGTGCCCTTCCTCTCTGCCATATGCACATTGGTTTAATCCCAAAGGCCCTCCCTGCATATTCAAATTTCCCCTACTCTGTGCATTTCCCCTTCCCCTGTGGTGTCCTGCTATCTGATGGAGTAACACCCTTACTATCGTCCGCCGAGCTTCTATTCTTATTTGCTAAGGATACTCATTACATATCTCATTTATCTCCCCTACCGACGTCCTAGGGCTTGACATCCATCTCATATTTTCCCGCACACACACCTGCAATCTTTGTCTATCACCTATCTGTCCGGGTGGCGGCAAGCATTTCTGAATATATAGTCTTGACGCTCTCTTCCTGCCCCTCTCAATATTCCTTCTCCTATTCCCCGGTGTGGCGAGTATTTCAGAATACTGTTCATCCAATTCATTCTTCATTTCAAACAGTCGCTTCACATGCTCTTCTATTTCTTCATCTCTCCCTCTACAACGGGCTAATGCATTCAAATCCAACAATCGTTGCAGTGGTAACTTCCCAATTAACTTTTCCCATTGTCCCGACAAATATTCCCCCATGCATTCCAACAATACCTGTCTTTCGTTGTTTCTTCTGAAGTCATATAGGGATGCTAGCATGCATACCCCATCATTATCGTCTATATACATTTCCGCCTGTTCTTGCAGCTCACGCTTTCTCTCCTTGCTGATCGCGCTGCGAGTCACTCTCATACATTCATTTTGTTCAATTCCACTCATGGAAGGGGCAGTCGGGACAGTGGTACCCTCTTGATCAGGAGGTGCAGAGGGGGCAGTGAGAGCGGGATACGTCTGCTGGGACTGTGATAATTGCGAAACACTCAGGGCTGGCTGGCTAGTGGGCAGTGCAGTGTATGATGCAGTCTGTGGTTGTGCTGATGTTGGGAGGGGCTGAGCAACGGGAGGGGGTTGAGCGGCAGCTACTGCCGTAGTCTTTTTAGTTTCACTCCTCTGGTCCTGTTTTGTTTCAGTTAAAATTCTGTTTATTAATTCGCCCGATGAGTGTAGCTCTCTTTGTGGATATATTTTTTCTATGTTTAATTCATTGCGCCGTCTTGTCTTTCTCAAGCTATTACTCCACTCCTCCTCCTCCTTCTCCTTCTCCTCAGCTTTCTCCATCTTTGACTTATGCCTGCGCGCATGTTTCTCTCTACTTCTAAATCGGAGCATTGCTTCCCTCCTCCAGTCCCTAAGGATATCAAGTGCCCCAGGGCGTGCTCTCTTACTTATCACAACCTTTTCCAGGTTATCTATACGTTCCATCTCAAAACTCCCATCCCTCGGCCACTGAAGATTTTCCTGTTTTCTGGTGTGCTTATGCCAAGTTTCACAAAACATTATCGCTCCCATACCATACTTTATGTACATATCATAAGCCGGCGTTCCTCCCGGAGGTGCTTCCTGGCCAGTTTCCAAAGATTGTTCACCGCAGCGGAAAAATCCGGCTAAGGTGGACAATGCCCCAGGCATGTTTCAACCTTACCCTTGGCTAATCAAACTTACTCTGGGTGTTTGATTTTGCAAAATCAACTCTCAACCAATATCAGGATCATTTACGAATTGGGGCACGACTCCCCTGATTAGTCAATTTGTCTTTTCAAGACACAATTTGTCCGTATACTGACGCAACCAATGACGTTGTGTCTGCGTATCTCGGCTCTGCCTCGTTTCGGGACCCTCGCCTCCTTGTTAACTGGCCAGGGGCGTCGATCAGGGATCAGCTGTGTGCAGATCTGCAAAGGAGTCTCTCATCGCTTTCGCAAGGGCGCCCCGAACACCTATTGATACCGCCTTCCTTATTTTGTAACATACACGATGGAACAAGTGGGGGAGGGTCCCTATTCGGGCGCCATCTTGAAGGGGCCCCTGGGGGACCCTCGGATGTGGAAACAAGGCACAGTCACCACACACGAATAGATACGCCAGACACAAGGTTCCGTTCCCAAAATCTAGGGTTTATTGCAATACAAAGAAGTCCCAGTTGGCCAAGTGGTCCCACGCCCCGTGACGTGTGTCTAACAGACCTCGGGGGACACACGAGAGTGTGAAACGTACATCAGTTACATATATACAAACGGAGCATCTTACAATCAGTAATGACACATTTGATGCCGCCCCCAATTCATTTCCCTTTGAATTAGAGGCGATGATTGACCAGTGTGACAAATATGACACCTTAGACCACCATACCTAGTAACGGTTTGCAATCTTCAATTTTACAGACACCATTCTTTATTTGCGAGAACACAGCGTTTCTGTTTTTCATGGGCAAGCTGCACGTAGGAGACTGGCACATACCAGACCTCTCTATCTCTTAGTTTCGATTCTCGCTCTAGAGGTCAGCCCGCTCTCCGGGGCCTCACTGGGCTCAGAAAGGGGGGCCGTAAAGAAGATCATAATTCAACTCTTTAAATGCTAGTTTCGTACATTGCTATTCTTTCAGGAGACTCGCTGGCATTCGTGTACTGATTAAATGCCTTGCCCCCTGTCTTCAAGGATATGCGAGGGAGGGAATCGGGTATTTCTGTCTGGCTTTCCAGTGTAATGTTTCAACATGTTTCTTAGCCTTGGACCACTGAAGCAAAATAATATCTACAGCAAAGCAGTTTTACATGAGGCAAAGTGGCAACGTTAGAGAGAGCAGAGAGAGAAAACAAAATGGCGATTCTGGTCATCTTAAAATGGCTTCACTCTAGTTGAACTAATAGCTACGTAATAACTAATGACTAATGAATATATATTGTTACACTGTAAATGAGGCGGTTGGTCTTCGGCCAACCAATTATCATTAATTTTCGGACCCTCAAGGGGTGTTTGGTTTTTCTGGACTGACAAACATCGAGATCAAAAACGCCCGTTTATTGTTGAGGCCGATGCCTTGGATTTGGCGGTAGGAGCTGTGCTGTCCCAGAGATGTGAAGACACTAGTCTTCTACATCCTGTGGCATACCATTCCAGGAGGCTAACTAAGTACCAGATGAACTACACAATCACAGAACGTGAACTTCTGGCTATACGCGATGCGTTCATGGTATGGAGACATCTATTGGGTACTATTACACCTGTACAAGTCTTCACCGATCATCGTCATCTTCTTGCTCTTAAGTCTGTATGGTGTGCCACCGCTCGCCACGCAAGGTGGCATGAATTCCTTTCCATGTATAATTTCCAGATCACGTACCGTCCCGGCAAGATGCATTCTAAGGCTGATGCATTATCAAGACTGAATGAAGGCGGTCTGACGCCTCACCGGGAGAGCACTGTGTTACAACCATTGTTTGTCATTTGTTCTTGTACCATAGACTTCCTTGAAGGGAATGATTACATCCTGGATGGAGACGAACCCTCCTGAACTCCATGATCCTGACATAAATATCGTCAATTCCATGCCTTACGTACAAGAACGGTTTTATCTCCCTACTTCAGAAACTCGTGTCTTGGCCCTGCACTGGTGTCATGATGCCTTGATGGCCGCACATCCAGGGAGACACAAGATGCTCGAACTGCTAAAACATTGGGCGTTCTGGCCTTCTATGGTTAATGATGTTTCAGATTACATC
This sequence comes from Ambystoma mexicanum, assembly GCF_040938575.1. Taxonomy (NCBI): domain Eukaryota; kingdom Metazoa; phylum Chordata; class Amphibia; order Caudata; family Ambystomatidae; genus Ambystoma; species Ambystoma mexicanum. Next base: position 971,602,759 of record NC_090939.1, read on the forward strand.
AAGAAATGCACAGTTTGTGCTCAGTGCAAAGGTACTGTGTCTAAACCTATGGGTTTATTTCAGCCTATCCCTGTTCCTAAAAAACCCTGGCTGATGATCTCAATGGATTTTGTGGTGGAACTACCTCATGTTCAAGGTTATGATACCATATGGGTGGTCGTTGACTACTTTTCCAAGATGGCCATGTTTTTACCTGCTGCTCTGGTTCTAGCAGATATGCTCTTGCAGAATGTGTTCCGTCATTTGGACTCCCTGAGATCATCATTACAGGTCGTGGCTCACAGTTTACCTCCCGTTTCTGGTGCCACCTGGTTACTGCAGTGGGTATTGATGCATGTTACTCTACGGCTTATCAGCCCGAAACGGATGTGAAAACCGAAAGAGCTAATGCTACTATGGAACAATTTTTACGTTGTTTGATTACCCAGCATCAAGAATCATGGTTAAAAGTGCTGGGGGCGGCAGAATTTGCATACAACCACTCAGTACATTCATCTACCGGTACTTCTCCGTTTGTATTTGTATTTGTATTTTATTTATTTATAAAGCGCAGAAACCAGGGGCAACCGGGCGCATACTCTTAAGCATGTTACAATAAACAGTTACACAGTACATTACAAAATATACAGCATATATACATATACCGAGGGGTACCATTAGCAGAGTATAATACAGTACATAGCAGAGAGAGAAGTATATACATGTCCTGAATCACACAGAGGGGCTGGACTGAGTAAGGGTCTCATAGATCTTGGGAGAACAGCCAAGTTTTGGCATTGTTCTTGAAGGAGTGGAACGATGGTTCAGTTCTAATGGGCGTGGGCAGGGTGTTCCAAAGTTTGGAGGCTAGGACAGGGAAGCTCACCCCACCTGCTTTTTGGAGTTTGCATCTCGGCACGGTGAGGCTGTGAGTTTGGGCTTCTCTAATGGGTCGAGTGGATGTGTGGAGTGTGAAGCGAGCGGACAGGTAAGGTGGGGCGTTGTTGCTCAGGCATTTGTGAGTCAGGGCTAGGGTTTTCAGGGCAATTCTTTGTTTTACCGGGAGCCAACGTAAGTCCGATCTGATGGAGGAGATGTGTGAACGTCTCGGGATGTTTAAGGCTACCCTTAAGGCATTATTTTGTACAGTTTGTAATTTATTAAGGTTAGACTGACTAGTACCCAGATAGAGATCACTACAGTAGTCGATTTTAGCCATGACAAGTGTTCTGGCGAGGGTGATGCAGTTGGTAGAGTTTAGGAAGGGTCTACAGGTGGTGATGAGTTTGCAAGTATAGGCCGAGGCTGACCTAACTGCATTTATTTGTCTGTTAAGGGAGATTGTGGAGTCGAGATAGACGCCTAAGGTCTTGGTGTCTTTGGAGACTTTAATATCGTTGCCGTCAATGATGAAGGACTTGTAAGATTGATCTAATTTGTTGAGCTGATGGTAGGATCCTAGAAGTAGGAGCTCGGTCTTATCATCGTTAAGGCAAAGTTTGTGATGTGACATCCAGGCCTGGATGACCAAGTACACATCGTTAAGGGCTTTGGTGTCAGCTGTGTAGTCTCCCGTGATGGGGATGAGTATCTGGGTGTCGTCCGCGTAGTTGGTGTATGAGACACCCAGATAGTCAAGCACATCAAAGAGGGGCTTGGTGAATACGTTGTACAACGTAGGGTATACACACGAGCCTTGAGGAATGCCACAGTGAATGGGGAGGGGTCCGCTGAGCCCATGGGTGCGAAGACCCTCATAGATCTGTTGCTCAAGAATGAATGGATCCAGGCATTGACAGAGTCAGAGAAGTGGGCTGCAGATTTGAGATGCTGGCAGAGTATTTGGTGGTTGACCAAATCAAAGGCCACAGAGAGGTCGAGGAGAAGGAGAAGAGCTAACTTCCCCTTGTCCTTTAGTGTCTCCATCTGAGTTTTCAAGTCGATCAGAGCAGATTCAGTACCATGTTTAGGGCGGAACCCTGATTGTCTTAAGCCAAGAAGATTGTTTAGTTCGAGGTAATCCTGAATCTGCAGGTAATCTGCGCGGTCCAGGATCTTAAGTAAGAATGGGACTGTAGTGATTGGTCTGAAGTTAGTTGGGATATTAGGGTCAAGGGAGGGTTTTTTGAGGAGTGGGATAACCCATGCATCCTTTAGGTTGTCGGGGACAATACCTGTTTTGAAAGAGGCGTTTATGAATGCTGTGATGAACGGGGCTAACTCATGAGATGCATCCTTGATAATAGGTGCAGGGCAAGGGTCGCCTTGGCAATTAGATGGTTTTAAATTGTTTATGATGCCTTCTACTTCGAGAGTGGTGAGCGGGGAGAAGGAGAATGGTTTATGAGAAAGCTTGGCTGGGTGTGTATTGAGTGCAAGTGTGGTCAGTGGTTGGCCGAGCTGTAGGGATTTCTGTTTGTCTCTGATTTTGGATTGGAGGGTGGCAATTTTGCCCAAAAGTGCTGACTGAATATTAGTGCACCAGGTGCTGTCTTTAGTACAAGAGTCAGGGGATGCTGCAGGTGTCTCCAGTTCCTTAAGAATATTAAAGAGTTCCTTGGTGTTAGATTGGGCTGACATAATGCTGTTATTGTAGGAATCTTTTTTTGCCTGGAGTACAGCTTCCTTATAGTTAAGGGTGGCTATCAGAAGACCGTCCTTGTGGGCATCAGAGTGGTGACTTCTCCAGCGTGACTCTGCAGTACGTTTCTCTTTACGTAACACTCTAAGCTGGGGAGTGAACCACGAGTTAAGGTGTGCTCGTTGTTTGGGTTTCCTCAGTTTAAGCGGGGCAATGGAGTTGATGGCTGCAAGCACTGACTGGTTGTACATGTCGGCTAGGGTAGTATGGTCTGCACAGGTGTCAGGAGCATTGTTTAATATGGGAAGGATGAGGGGGGAGTAGTTTTCCAGACGTGATGTTCTTTTTATTTCTAGTGAGGGTGGCTGGGGCGACCAGAGGCGTGGGTGGTGAAGCTGCCTCGATACTGAAGGTGATGACGTGGTGGTCAGACCAGATGCAAGGGGCATTGGAGAGTACGCTAATGTTGCAGTTTGTGTCACTGAGCCAGTCAAGGGACCGCCCTTTAATGTGGGTGGGTTCCTGTATGTGGTGTGAGAAGCCTAAATCTGTTAAAGTGTTTGCAAGGTCGAGGGCCGCAGGATCATTAGGGTCTTGGTGTCCTAGATTAAGGTCACCAAGAATGATGATTTGAGAGTTTGGTTTAGCATTGTTGAGAACTAAAGTAGAGATGTCATCCACAAAGGATGTGGGTGGACCAGGGGGTCTGTATATTAGGTGGATGGTGACCGTTTGGTTGGCTGAGAGTCCGAGTTTGACAGAGAGAAACTCTGCGGATTCCGCCTTAGTGCTTCGGATTGTTCTAAGTTCTAATGAGTTTCTGAAGATAAATGCAATACCTCCACCTCTCGAGGTGCGATCGCATCTGATGATGGAGTAATCTGTGGGGATGGCCAGAGAGAGTGCCGGGCCAGATGCCGCGTGCAGCCATGTCTCAGAGATGGCGAAGAGGTCGAGTTCCTGAGTCTTGATAAGATCAGCGATGTCCAGAGCGTGTGCGGCTAGGGACCTTGCGTTAATCAGGGCGGCTTTAATTAGACCAGCGTTACTTGTTGAATCTGTGTTGGTCTGATGGTGATGGAGCCTGGGTGAGATGGGCGTTTGTGGAGGTGGGTTGAGCGTCTGTGTTTTCAGATGTGGGCTCAGATACATGGGGTGACCCTTCTTACCCATAAGTCTAGATCCTAATCTTAGGTTTCTAAGAGAGATAGAGCATGGTTGTTTAGGTGAGGGTTTTTTGGCAAAGTGGTCAAGCCATAGGGCCGGATCGTTGAGGTAGATGTTGTGGTTTTGCGAAGCAGTGCTTGGGTAGGTATCAGCAGGTCTGTAGATGATGGCCATGGATGAGGTGTACAAGAAGCTAGGTGCAACTACGTTGGATGGTGGTAAGTGTAGAGACCAAGTAATTGCCCACACTAAGAGTGGTACTTGTAATGATGCGAGCAGTGGCCTTAGGGAAGACAAGCGTGGTAACATGTTACTGAAGTTAGAGAGGAAAAGGGGCACTGGGTTTGTGGAGCAGTTGTAAGAGTTGCAGGCACTATTTGGCTAGGCAGTGCATACTCTATGCGAGCAATGCAGGTTCAGAAGTTAAAATGCACGGCAGTCAGGTTCAGACTACTTAATTCGGAGTCTAGGTAGTGAGGGTGCATCAAATTAGAGTATACAGGCCGGGCAAGTACCGGGGCACATACATTAGCATATTAATCAGAGAACAATGCGGAGTGCATGAGGCATGTGTCAATGGTAGCGGTGCAACAATTCTGTCAGGACAGGTACTCTACTGTTAGCGACAAGTATTGGCAAATCAGGTGGATGTCAAATTAAGGCACGGTCGAGTAGGCATGTACCCTAGAATTAACTTACAGCGTGTGGGCATGTCTCATGCGGAGCAGTACAACATGTGTAGGCATAGATCAGAAGGTGAGGCCTTTTGCATATGCCTATGCATCGTGAACATATCAGGCAGATATATATATCATGGAGCTAACAAGTAGATCAATGTTGTAATTTTGAGCGGGAGCTCAATCATTTCACATGCGAGCAAAAGGCCGGCGGCAGAGCAGTTTCAATGCAAGCACAGGCGAACAGATCAGCAAATGAAGTGGTCATTCAGTAGGCGTGTGCAGGCTGGGTGGCAATGTGTAACAAACATGAACAGAGCAGGCCATTTGGGCACTGCAGAGGTATATTCACTTTATGGTAAGCAGTTGCAGAGGTAGCGACTACCCAGCTCAGATATGCAGTCGGCTCAGATGTTGTTAGACAACAGCAGAACAATACAGTTAGTGGGTATGCAGGCACGGGTTGGAGTAGCAACCAACAGGAAAGGCATTAAGACCAGGCTATGTGTACTACACAATAGAACGATAGGTGCGGAGCGTGAGGAGGCACTGAGATACAACCGACGAAATCACGTCATGGGTATGCTGAGCAGAGATGCAAGATGAACAAGTAGACGAGGCATACATACTCGTGCATGCGATTGACTAGCAGCTTTGCAGTTGGAAACAGACAACAGAGGGCTCCAGAACCCAGAAAGGAGTTAATACGTGTAGCGGCGGTGTATGTAATGACTGGGTTCAGAGTGGTCGAGTAAGCAGTGAAAATGTACCTGTATTGCACTACAAAGTGGTGCTGGTACCGCGTATAAAACGGCCAGGGGTCCGGGCTGACGGCTGGGCAGGCATGGACAGGCTGAGGACAGGAAGCGAGCCTTCTCTCGTGGGCCTTCCCGAAAGTGGGCCGGCTTCGCTTGCCGGCTGATGATTGGCGCAGAAGTATATTCTGCTGGCCAATCAGGGTGCAGGTTTCCTAAAGCAGGTAGGAAGTCAGGCAGTCAGGCAGCGTTGGAGGTAGGCGGCGAACAGGCGGCCATTAACGAAAGTGGTGCTCCTCGTGTGTGCTAATGGCAGCGTGGGGGCACCGGAGCCGAAATAGCAGTGCCACAACGTTTACAGCTAGTAAACGAAATACCTTGCAGGCAGATGCAGGTGGGCTCCTCCGGTAACGATGCTGGAAGCACGGCGTCATAGAGGGCTGTAATGCAGCTAACGCTCGTGCTGCAGAGAGGGATGAGGCAGACAGGGCCGTTCTTTGCTCTTTACGGTCTCCACCCTAAGTCATTTCCTGAGGATCTAATACCTACCACTGAAAATCCGGCAGCTCAGGCTTGCATCCATGATTTCATCTCCCTTAGGGAAATGGTGTTTGAACATTTAAAAACCGCTCAACAGCAAGCCAAACTCTACGCCGACAAACACCGGAGGCCGGCTCCTGATTATCAAACTGGAATGTTGGTCTGGTTATCCTCCAGGAACCTCTGTTTGCCTGTTCGTAAATGTTTGGCGCCTCGTTTTGTGGGACATATCCCTCTTAAGGAAGTGATCCATCCTTTGGTGGTTCGTTTAGATCTACCTTCCCAATGGAAGATCCATCCGGTGTTTCATGTTTCCCTGCTAACACTGTGTCCTGCAGGTACCCGTCTCTCCTCTCGTCTGGCTCCAGTGATAGTGGAAGGAGTGGAGGAGTACGTGGTTAAGGCCATTCTAGACACTAAGATGGTGCGGGGAGTCCGCCATTTCCTTATTGACTGGGAAGGTTATGGTCCGGAGGAGCGTACCTGGGAGCCTGAGTCTAATGTACATGCTCCTCGTCTTTTGTCTGAGCTCCTGGCTGCACGCTCCGGGGAGGCATTTTTGGGGGAGGAAACGGTCAGGGTTCCATTGTATGCCTTGTCGGATAATCAGAGGAGGAGTTCACGTAATAACAAACTGTCTAGTTAACCCAGGGGAACTAACGTTTTTGGGTCCAAGATGAGAGGGTCTGCTATGACTCAGACCTGCGCTTCCTTGTGTCTTGCACGTCCTTTTGCAGAATGCTATGGGTTACTGTGGAAACGCTGGCGGCCATGGTATTCGCGTAGACGCCCAAGTCTACGGCGATGTCCCGGGCGGAAGGTCAGGTGACCTGTATTTAAGCTGCGCCTCCGCGCACAGCGGCGCTTATAATTTCAAAGCTCCTTAACTTGTATATTGTTTTCTTGGCTTCTTGAATCCCCGGCCCGTCTTGTTACCTGCATTACTTCTTCCTTGTCTTTGCTATCAAGTCTTACCCGCTCATACCAGACCCGGAACGGCCACGGACTGCACTCGTCTGAATCCTCAAGTCTTACCCGCTCATACCAGACCCGGAACGGCCACGGACTGCACTCACCTAAATCCTCAAGTCTTACCTGCTCATACCAGACCCGGAACGGCCACGGACTGCATTCCTCTAAATTCTCAATTCTTACCTGCTCATACCAGACTCGGGACAGCCACGGACTGCATTCGTCGAAAACCCTCAAGTCTTACCTCCTCATACCAGACCCAAAACGGCCACGGACTGCATTCATCTAAACCCTCAAGTCTTACCTGTTCTTACCAAACCCGGAACATCCACGGATTGCAACTTCTCCATCCCACAAGTCTTACCTTTGTCACATCTCCTTTCTGGAACTGTCTAAAGACTTTTGGACATTCAGGATTACCGTGCAGCGGTGCAAGGACCAAAGGACATTGGCGCATTGGTGCAAGATTTCAAGGACATCAATACAACGGCACCAGGATCAATTAACTCTTTTAGGCATCCTCGTGCCAGCGGGTATAGGAAAACCAGACATTGTGTTTCCCGGACTGCCAACTCATTTCCCACATTTCTGCAGCGACTATCCAGGACACTCATTTGGTAAGCACAAGACTATTGTTTATTCCTTCCTTGCTATTTCTGTACTCTCGGTAACAGTCCCTTTTTCTTGCTTTCAAGGTACTCACTAATCTGACTTGGAACATTTGGTCCCAGTCTGATTTCCTTGTTTGTGAGCATCAGTTCGGTATCTCGCTTTGGAGTACTCATTGCATTTAGCTTCATGTTAATGTCTGATTAATTTTCTTGCAGCCAGCTGTTGGAGTACCAGGGTGTACCATATTTTCAGGCAATACTCACCTCAATCTGTCCTTATGTACTCTTGAGGGGTATATTGACAGAAAGCCTAAATTGCATCATGACGTGTCAAGCCACCACTTCTATATTGCGCTCCTGTATCCTAACAAGGGATAACCTATCTAAGGGATATGTTATCCAACATTATATATAACGATCTCACGGAGCGTGCAAAGAGTGTATGAAAAACAGAAGTCCTGGCAGGAGAGTAAACCAGGCCCTTTTGAAAGTGTGTGTAAACAGAAGTCCTGGCAGGAGAGTAAACCAGGCCATTCAACTATACAAGAGTAGATGTCCTTGCAGCAGAATGTACCAGGCAAATCGCGGCATACCGTCAAGCACGTTGAGTGCAAATGTATGAAAACCAAGTTACAGAAACACAGTATGGACATATTACAAAGGGGGAATTTATATTACGACAAATTCCTCTTATAATGTGTGAATGTGGAAAGTGAAAATGCTTAAGAACCAGAGATGGGATAACCTATCAAAGGGATATGTTATCCAACATTATATTTAACCATCTCGGGGAGCTTGCAAATACCCCGAGTGTATGAAAAACAGAAGTCCTGGCAGGAGAGTAAACCAGGCCATCTAAGTATGTGTAAACAGAAGCCTGGCAGGAGAGTAAACCAGGCCATTCAAGTGTGTGGAAACAGTAGTCTTGGCAAGAGAGTAGACCAGGCCATTCATGTGTGTGTAAACAGAAGTTCTGGCAGGATAGTAAGCCAGGCCATTCAAGCATACAAGAGTAGAAGTCCTTGCAGCAGAGTATACCAGGCAAATCTCAAGTATGCGAATCAGAGGTCTTGGCAGGAGAGTACACCAGGCTGATTGGAAAAGACTGTGTCAAACAAGAAACCACCTCATCTGAAATTGTGTGGATGTGGAAAGTGAAAATGCTTAAGGAGCAGAGAAGGGATAACCTATCAAAGGGATATGTTATCCAGCATTATATATAACGATCTCAGGGAGCATGCAAAGACCCTGAGTGTATGGAAAACAGTCCTGGCAGGAGAGTAAACCAGGCCCCTTTTCAAGTGTGTCTAAACAGAAGTCCTGGCAGTAGAGTAAACCAGGTCATCCACGTCTGGGAAAACAGAAGCCTCGCAGGAGAGTAAACCCGGCCATACAAGTGTGTGGAAATGTAAGTCCTGGAAGGAGAGTAAGCCAGGTCATTCAAGTGTGTGGAAACAGAAGTCTTGTCTGGAGAGTAAACCAGGCCATTCAAGTCCTGGCAGTAGAGTAAGCCAGGCCATTCAAGTATACAAGAGTAGAAGTCCTTGCAGCAGAGTATACCAGGCAAATCTCAAGTATGCAAATCAGAAGTCCTGGCCGGAGAGTATACCAGGCAAATTGGAAAAGACTGTGTCAAACAAGAAAGAAGAAATCACCTCATCTGAAATTGTGAAACTGTTTTGTGGACAAGTGTGTTAGTAGGCCTAAAGAAGGCCCAAGGAACTATTGTTGATAAAACTCAAGGAACAAAAAAGGAACCATGGAGAAGGGGGCTATCCTCTGGAACACCAACACTTTTTATCCTTGAGAGGCCTAAAGAACTATAGTGTGTAAAAAGCATCAAGGCATTAGGAAGAATCCTGGCGAAGGAGACTACGCTCTGGAACCAAGAACCTTCTTCTCTGAGGAACCTTTGGTTTGAATAATGTATTCTTTATGAACACTTTTTTCCAAACCTTCCAAAGTTAAAGACATTTCCCTTTTCACCTTTTAGTATAGTTTTTGTTGTGATGGTCACGATAGAATGTTTTGACACAGGACGGTTTTGTTTTGACATCCTGATGAGGATGAGCCTTAGTTTTTGCTTTAGGTAGGGAAATTACTCTTAGAGCAGGCTTTGAGAGGCCTTTTCCCAACCCTCTTTTCATTGAATAAAAGTATTTAACCAAAACTGTGGCAATCTTGTGTCTGACTTCATTTCTGATTCCTCACAAGGGGAGTAGACAAGCCCATGTTCATTTAAAGTACCCTAGGAATGCGATGAAGGTGCAAATTCAGTGCTGCTTAGGGGGGCACACCTAACAATTACATAAGTGATGGAGGGACACAATGGGAAAAAGCAGGGGTCATTCCTGGGGAAACGATGTCATTGACAGCTACGCTGTGTAACCTCTGCGCAGGTGCAGCAGGAAAAGTCCAGGGGAAGAGTGGGATTGGGGGTACAGAGTGACGCATGGTGGTGGGGGGCACGCAGGAGATAGGATAAGGGGTAGAGGTAGTGGGTAGACAGGGTAGTGTAGCACAACAGGAACAATACAACTGCCATTTTTGAGTATAGGCTTCAGGCAAGTAAAACATTTTTCTTTTCACAGCTGCAGGCCCCATTTCCTCGGTGAACACGGATTTCTCGAGTGCTCAGCTTAAGGAAGTGTGCTGTAGAAATGTCGCAAGTTGACAATTCCCAGGAGAACATAGCACAGTGGGATGGGACCACTAGATACTTTTGAGGCTAGCGAGCTAGACACTAGGTGCTCGTAGGGAATTTGTAAGGGATCTGAAATTAAATACAGACAAATGAAATTCAATCACATTGGGGTACGAGGTTTCAAGTAGACCGTGGCAGATGAGTATGGGAAGAGGGCTGAGAGGTCGAGTGATGGGTAACCAATCAACAGGGGAGGGTTCGGTTTCCCTACGATGTAACAGTGTTTTGTGTCCTTGTTGATGTCCGCGGGACAGCTTACTGGTCAGATGCCGTGTGGATGTCTCCTCTTTACCAAGCTCAGGTTGTCTTGTGTGTCCGATGGGAACTGGCCAATGGCAGATGAATAAAGTTCCAGTGGTCAGCGCAATCAAATAATGCATCACAAGGGGTGGTGAAGTGCAGTGGGAGCAAGGAAGGCATGTACCAATTATGACCATTCAATGTATGTCTGGATACTGGGGACTGACTCAGACCCACTAATCAGCTTTTTGTAAGATATTTCAAAATGTTTCAAATGCGGGGTATTATGTTGGTTATGTATAAAAACTTTGCCTGCTGTGGGCAGAGCCGACAGCTCTCTTCAATCAGTTCAGTTCCACAGGGCTGTTTGAACTATGCTTTCCCAGCTGCTATTTGGGCCTAAATACATTGGGCCACATTATGGGTCTGGCGGTAACTGTTAGGAAAGATTTCGTAATTGTAGGTAATTTTCCTTCCATGTGGCAACCCCTAAACTTTTTGCTGTTGTTTTTCACCTTGTTCTCGACTTTGCCAGAGAAGTGCAGCCTTCTGCCGCACTCCTCTGGGCTTTCGCTCCTTTCTTACGGGGAAACTGACATGCCCTTAAAACAGTCAGTACCGGGAAACGCTGTTTCCTGTAGTTTCTTTTATCATGTTGCGGCTTTTGTGCAACATGACACAAGAGGGCACTGTAAGATAAGTTACGGCTCTCTTGGGTCTCTAGCCTTCTACAGGCCGTAGATACTCGTTTAGGATTGTAACTGATCGGTGCAAGTGATTCAGGGACGGGAATGGTGGCAGCGATCGTTTCTTGTGTTTTGAGCTCCTTTTGGCGTTCTAAGCGCGTTTCTCGTGCTTAACCCAAAATGGTGGCCTGGCTCCCAAAATGGCCAGACCACGAGGCTCCTTTGTCCTGTCCGCTGACCGTCTTGCTCCCTTCACCTTCCCCAGGTCGAGCCGACCCGGGGCCTTCCTTATTTGGGCATGTACTTTCCCGCGAAACACGGATGCTTTCGCGGGCTTCTACATGTCTTGTGTGTGCCTCCAGGAGGTGGGCTGGGATGTCTGGTCCCAATACACATCCTGGGTGCCAGAGAGTCTAGGGTGGTGTGAATGCCTGGGACCACCGTGGTCCGTGATTGGTCCATGAATGGTGTGAGTGTTGATGAGCGGATCTCCCATTGGGTCCCCTCCGTTTTGGCGCGAAGGGAACCGTGGATAAGAGGGGGCTGGAAACACCACTACCATGTCGATCTCCTGAGTTCTCACGAACGAAGGAATACAGGAGCCAAGTATCCTGCAACCAAGAGGCTGAACCGAGGAATCGCTGGTGACCCGCTGAAGGACTTCTCCTCTGCACTGCTGTCGCCTTGTGAAACCCTTTTTACCTTTGATCGAACCAGAAGGCCTGTACTGGTACTTCGACCCTTGGAATAGCGGGAACAGCTATTCTCGGCATCTTCACCATCTCCTGCCAGTAAGCCTTCGGAAGCGTCTCTGGGCCATCCAGCTGACTGACCAGCTTACACGGGAGTCTTGCTCTGTAACCGCCGCCAGGTTGTGTAGTATTTCGAGTCCTTGTCACTCTCACACGCTTCGTACACTTGGCGTTCCCAGGTCTGAAGTGAGTAGTGTACATTTGGCTCAGATACACACGGCCGCTCCGTTGCCCTGCTGTGGTAACAAACTGTGCGGGTTTCTTCGATTGGGACGTCTTTTACTCAACTCTGCTGCTGCAGACTCAACACGACGACGAGACGTTCCCTGCTCTTCTGAACCTGCCAGCGACTGAAACGGATGCGGAGAAGCCTGGGTCTGCTTGCATCGGGGACCGGTGAGTAGAATAGCTAGGAACTGGTCGCCCTCCTGCAGGAGCCCATAGCTTTTCCCCGCTGTGTCAAAACAGCACCCTTTTCCGTACTCGCGCTCTGCTTCTGCCCACAGTGGAGGCTGCGCTTGAGTCGCGGAACTTGTTCTTCTTCTTTTGTGCACTAAACTGAACTGCCTGATCTCCCTCGAAGAGCTTCCCCTTCTTCCTGTTGGCACCAGCGTGTGCAGGTACTTTTGAGCACAAGGCTCCACTCTTCGTAGGGCTCGGACTTCCATTTAGTTAGGTGCCTCTGAAGGCGGACTGGGTCTAAGCATTATTTCGCACTGCCTGTTTTCCTTCCCCTTTAGGTGGACTACACATTTCGTGCATCTAACGCTCGAGACTTGTTGTATTTGTATATATATTGTGTTGATATGGTATGTGTTGGTTTACTATTGTTATATTGTGATTTTCTCGCTACGGTCATTGTTTTAAAGGCCTTGGAATAAATGTGTATATATTTTTAATATAACACCTGTTTGGAGTAGTTTGTAAGTGTCCTTGCTTTGTGTGCTCATTGCGGGCTTTCAGTCACCCTCACCCCTCTTGAGACCTAGGGCCTCATTACGACCCTGGCGGTAAGGGGTTAGCGCCATCGTTAGCTGCGCCGACCCCTTACCGCCAATCACGAGTTCCCTTTCCGCCATGGCGGATTTTACACCTGCTTCTAGCGGGTGTAAAAATCCATGGTGGTAAGGGAACTTGGTGTTAATTACGCCACCGTAATTTACGGTGGCGTAATTAACGCCTTCCCCACTCCCATTATGCCCTATGGGGCAAAAATGGGAATGGGGAAGGGTAAATGGGGATTGGGGATTTACCGCCCCGCCAAGGTCGGAATGGGGCGGTAAATCCCCTTACCGCCATGGTGTTAACGTAGTTAGCACCATGGCGGTAAAGTCACGGCCCTGGCGGTAACTTTCCGCCAGGGTCGTAATGAGGCCCCTAGTCTTGACTGCCGCGATCGCTACCTTGATTGGTCTGGCTCGTCCAGAGGTTACCCTGTTCCAAGTAATTAGGTTGGCCTTCTGAACTTCTGCGCCACCAGGACAGAGTTCAGAAATCCGTCTTAACAGTAACCGTGCCGGTAAAACCGGCAGGTTGCCACCAGACCTGTAATTAATTACCAGCACTTGACCTCCCGGTGCCACCGGGCTATTCCGAGTCCGGTGGCCCGGGAAGTCAGGCGCCAGTAATTTTGTAATTGCCATTGAGTCCCATAGGACTCAAAGGGAATGGGAACATGGGAACAGCACCCGCCTGCAGAGTTGTACTGTGCCGGTCCAGTAACAACGGTGTCGGTAGGCTTACCGGTAGCGTTGTTACCGAACAGCCCAGTTGGAATGAGGCCCATTCTGTAACTTCTTGCTTGGTGTACACTCCTCCTTGGATTACTTTGGTGTTCCAGTCATTACTTGCCTTGGAGGACCTCTGAACAGGACCCTGGAATGTGATGGGTTGCTACAAATGTAGTTGTGTAGTTCTACCAGAGAAAAGGCATTTCATGTTTCTAGGATGCGGGGAACACGTGTATTTTGCTGAATCGATCAGTGGAGCCATTTTAGGTTAGACAACCAGCGAGACCCCTTCATCTTTCTTTGTTTTATCTCAGTGGAATTGCATTGATATGAACTTATATTGTAAAGGGTCCTAACTTGTTTAGGGCGATGATTTTGTTTTGGATTATATGTTTAAAAGTCAATACAAATAAATAAAAAATAAAAGAAAGAAAACCAATACATTTTGAGGCAATTTTCTTGGGAAAATTGCTTTCAAATGCACCATTTTAACCCATAATTTTAAACAAGTTCTCAGGGGCGAACCCCTCCCCCCCCACCCACCCACGTTAGGTTGGCATGGGCTCCAGCACTACACTAGGTCACTGTATTCCAAAAATAACATCAAGTGTCCTAAAAGAATGTCTGTTAAGGGGCAGCTGAAATTCCACAGGAGTATGATGTATGACTACAGAGGTCATACTTTAAGCCACATTAAAAAACTCAATCAGTCCAGGTCAAGGGAAATGTTACTGTATTCTATACATAGCAGAAAGACATTCTGACTTAATACACACACAGAGCATGGCAAAGGAGTATGCGTGGATGCACCACCACTGCCACCTGCTTGGAAAAGTCACAGAGTGATCATTCAAGTATCTAATTTAATTGCACTGATATCTATGTTACAGTGATACAGGTTTTTATTAAGCTAGCATAATTTAATCATAATGTTTATTAACATTAGGAGTGAGGCACCCCCTCACATTCTCCGTATCATGGGACTAAGAAAACCACACCTAGTCACAAAGCAGGGGAAGAGTCAGACCGATATATAATTGCATGCACAGAGGACAAAGTATTATTATTATAATTATGGACTGTGGGGAGGTGGAAATTGAGGATTTGGGGAATTAACTGGAGATCATTTGAGGGACTGACCACATACAGAGTGGAGACAAGCCCTTTGAGAGAAGAATAACCAATCTATGTTTTGAAATGTGTTTTCAGATACCCACCTGAAAAGAGGATTTGCTGTTGGAAGGATCACAGACTGGCTGAGTCCCCAGCTGAGTCTCCAAAATAAGAGGCCACATTCAACAGAAAATGTAACTCCAATAAATCCCAAACTGTCCATCTAGATTGACATGGGTAAATCTGGAAAATATAGGGCAGGAAGAATCCAAGGGAACGCAACTTGAGAACAGGAACACACGTGTTGGTATTTAAATGCCCATTCTTGTTCTAGTTACACTGAACACAAAATAAGACTGCATTTCTTTAAAGCCCAATGTATATTGGATTGAGAAAAGAAATTCAAAACTGAATGCATTTTGGTGACATTATATTTGGAATTGCCTTTGTAAAATTAAGCACTATTTAAAATATAATTAGTGGCAGTGTAGAGTCGTTTTGGATCACAGTGTGAGGCGCAACAAACGATTTTCTGTCTGAGAGATACCATGCATTAATGTAGCCAAAAATGAGTATAAGGAATTAGTTATATTCAATAATAATTGTGTGAAGTGTTAAATCCCTGCAGGAACTTATATGTGAATGCATAGGCAGACTTCGCTGCAATTTGGAAGGGCAGGGGTTGGTTTAACATTGTACGTGTTACTGGGGAATAATATATCTCCAGCCCAAAATATGCAAACTGAAAAACTACACACATGTAGATAAGGAACAGTTCAGGCACCCATAGGTTGGCAATGGCACAGTAAAATAGACTGGAAATAGTGTATACAAACATTTATTTATTGATTTAGACATTTGTGAAGCACGCCAAGCCCAGAGGTATCTAGGCGCTAGTTACATAAGAGTGTTGGTTGTCATGGTTCCATATTATCTTAAATCACAGTAATTGCACGATACATTAGGTATCATCAAATGACAGGTTAGGTTACAGTTGTTGCACGTTACAATGGGTTACATCATGCAGGATATGTAGTAGACTGCATAAGAACATAGAATGAGCGTTAAGACATAGAGGATAGGTTACATCATATGAAAGCATTAATATAGATCTTGAGCTTCTAGTTACCTCAGCAGAAGAGCCATGTTTTGAGGCCTTTGGGGAAGGACCAGAGGGATGGATCTGATCTTAGTGCTAAAGGCATGGAATTCCATTGTTTGGCCGCAATCACCGGGAAGCTACAACCACCCACTTTTTGGCGTCTGTAACAAGGGATATCGAGGCGGAAGGAGTAAGCAGATTGGGTGGGTTTATTAGGCTGTGCTTTGAATATTTTACTAGTTAGATAAATTGGCTAACTCTTCGAAAGACATTTATGTGTTAGAGATAGCATTTCGAATGTTATACGCTCACGGACCGGGAGCCAGCGAATCTTGCATCCAGCTGTTGACATATGATCTTTTTTTGGAATGTTGAGTGACGCTCTTATAGCATTGTTCTGGATAATTTGTAGTTTTTTAATGTTCAGGGAGTTAGATCCTGCAAAGAGGGAGTTACAATAGTCAATCCTTGACAGTATAAGTACTCTAACCAGGGTAATGCAGTTGTCTGTGGTGAGGTAGGGCCTACTTGCAATGATTAGTTTAGCAGTGTAGGCTGCTGCCGACGGGATTGCGTTGACTTGCCTTGGCAGGGTCAGTGACGAGTCGAGATATACTCCTAAGGTTCTTACCTCTTTTGCAGTGGTGATAATGTTGCTGTCAATGGTGAAAGATTTATAGGTGTTGGAGAGGTTATTTAGACGAGATTTACTGCTAATTAGTAGTAGTTCCATTTTCTTGTCATTAAGGCAGAGCTCGTTTTGCGCCATCCAGGATTGAATAGTTAGGTAGATTTCTTTCAAGACATTGGAGTCTGTGTGGTGGTTGCCAGTGATGGGAAGGAGTATTTGGGTGTCATCTGCGTATTTAGTGTATGTGACACCCAGTTGTCTAGGAGGTCAAACAGAGGCTTGGTGAAGATGTTGTACTGTGTTGGGCAAACACAGGAGCCTTGGGGGCACTCCACAGGTGACTGGGGCTGGGGACACTGCAGTGGTTGTGACTACTCTCATGGTGCAGTTAGATAGGAAGGATTCAGTCCACTTTATGGCATAGGCCTGAGAAGTGGGCAGCTGTGGCAAGTGTTAGGGAGAATTATCTGTTTAGGCTGAATTTCCTAACCTAGTGAGTCCCCCAGCAGCTTTGCTGGATTTTTGGGGTTTATTTTTTTCTCCTGCCAAGAGTGAGACTCTTTTACCCTCACTCTTGGACATGATTTGAGTGTGTTTCTTTGAATCTAGATGTGTTTAATGGGCTATGGGGTCTTTAACCCCACAGGGCTTCATGTGTTTTTGTGATGTGTGTTACACAGCACCCTCAGTGCAGTAACACAGGGGTGTCATAGTGACCCCCCAGTATAGACTCCATACCCTGGGACTGACTACTGTCTCCCAGGGCATGTAAAGTCACCATTGACTTTACTAGTCTTAAATTCTGAACAGAACCAGTACAAACCATCATATTGTGGACGTACTGGCTGGGGCAATTCGATTGCCCCGAGGTCTGTTAGTCGAGGGGGCACGTCTCCGTCCTCCCTGATCGAGTTTTGGCTGGTGGCAGTGGATACTACTTTTTATATTCAACCGCGAATATTTTCCTATGGGATTTCCCATTGTTTTAGGCTACTATCTTTATTTAATTATTTACGGTAGCCTCGAACATACCGCCGGTTTATTTAATTAATATTAATTCTCCGGTTGGTAATTTTTGCCAAAACTTGATTCTAAAATGGCGTTTGTGTTCTCTTCTGTGACTCCAACTCAAGTCGAGCCCTTTGTTCCACTTTTTGGCGGGCTTCTCCACAGAAGCCCTCCAGAATGGTGCCACTCTGTCTGGGGTACTTAGGAGGGGTGGAGGGGGATTTAGGCACCCTGGACTGAGTTGCCTAGGCAACTCAAGTCGCACTCCATCCTGATTGGCCCAAGTGGTGAGCCGGCCGGCTCACCACTTAGCATGTTTGAGTGACAGCTAGGCTGAGTGAATGGGTGTTTTCTGCATAAAAGCAGGGCTTTGGGGACTGGAACTTCAGAAGTTGCCACAGGACCTAAGAATCCGACGAGGGAGAAGCTGAGCCGACCTGCCACGACACCACCACCGGTGGAGCTCTGCTGGACCGCCTCACCACTTTTCCCAACGACAGAGGAGATCTCCCGCCGGAGAGTCTTCTTCCTTTGACTGGTGGGGATAACCAGTTTCACCGTCTTTTCGCCTTCCCGACATACCTCGTCGGCCGCCTTGCCTGTGCCAAGCACCCCGGCAACCAGGATACCACGTTTTACCACGACCGCGAAACAAAGGTACCACCTTTAACCGGAAAACTCTGCGGCTGGTTTCTTCCCTGGTAGTGCAACGACCTTCATCTTTCCTCCAAGTCGAGATCTTCTCTTCCCCTGGATGACGACGCAACTTGCACCCACTGCCAGGAACAACTGCCACCGCTGGAGGATCCTTCCCACTTAAGGTACCGTGTCCCGCCTGGCTTCCCTTGCTACCGACTGTACGGGTAGATTTAGCCCCCGGCTTTTGAACCTGGGTTAGCCTGGGACACCCTGGCTAAACTTTCCTAAGCCTCTCTAAACTCTTTTTGAACTCTCTGCAAGACTAGAGTAACTGTGTGATCTTGGGCGCATTTGTGCTCTGCTCTCTCTAAGAGTGGGCCCAGCCGTTGGACTTTGACTCACCAGTGACTTTTGCTCTTCTGCCTTGCTAAACAGTGTTCCTGAACCTTAGAGTGGTGTACCTTTCCATATTCTGTCTTTTTCCCTCCCTTTCTCACAAACTTATTGGAGTGCCATCTAGTTAAGCGCTCACCTCTGTATGAAAATAAGTGGTGTTTTACTGTGACTTATCTGATAAGGAAAAAGGGGCGTACATATTACAATAGTAACTGTGTTTAGAATATTTTACAACAAGAGTGCTGGAGTGTTTCAAACCGTGTGTTTTTAAATAAATAATTATATACTTTGATACCAAAGCTCTGGTCAGTGTTTGCTCGTATTATTGTATCCGAGTGCCTATTGTGTATACTTTGCATACTGTCTAACTCTTCTCGAGGGAAGTCTGACTGCTCAGCCACAGCTACCAGGTAAATCTGGGTGGTACAGAATGCTACCAAGTGGGTTTACTGGCAACACCTGTAGTCTTAAATCTTTTGCAGTGTTCCCTAAGGGAACTGCACAGGTTTCTGCCTAACAGCAAGGTGTTTGCAGAGTATGTTTTGGTTTACCAAGTCAAAGGCTGCTGAGAGGTCAAATAAGAGGAGTATGGCCATATTGCCCTTATCTTCAATCTCATCCGTTTGGCGTAGGTCAAGGAGGTTGCGTGTTTGCTAGTGTTTCCAAGTATGTTTTGTATTTGCACATATGCTACACTGTCCAGTTTTTTCAGAAGGAAGGGTACCGTGGTGATGGGGCGATAGTTTATGGGGATGTCGGGGTCCAGAGTAGGTTTTTTTGAGAAGTGGGAGTACCCATGCTTCTTTGAGATTTTCAGTTACATTGCTGGATGATAACGAGTGGTTGATTAGGTACGGCTGTGATGAAGGGGGCGAGCACTTCATCACAATCTTTAATAAGAGAGGCTTTGCAGATTTCTCCTTGACATCGGGACGGTTTGAGGCCGTTGATGATTTTGGTAGTTTCTGTGATGGTTACAGGGGTGAATTCGAATCGAGGCATAGGACTGGACAGTGTAGGTTGCATGTCGCTGCTCTGGGCAACTGAAGCTAGTTTGGATTTTTTGGTGTTGATTTTGTTTTAAAATGAGATGTTATCAAGGAAGGCCTTTAGAATGTTTTTGCACCAGGGTATATCTTTGTTACAGTGGTTCAGTGAAGGGGCAGAATTGTGAAGAGCTCTCTTGTGCCTGAGTTTGCTCATATGATTCTTTTATTGTAGGAGTTGCCTTTTGATTGGAGGATGGCTCGTTTATATTCTATGGCCAAGGTGTTGAATTGCTGTTTATTCACAAATGAGGGTGTTTTTTTCCACGCACTTTCAGCAATTGTTTTTGCCATGCATAAGGCTTTGAGGTTAGGGGTGTACCAAGCATTTAGGTGGGCAGTTGTTTCGGGCTTGTGGTTGCCCAGAGGGGCTATTTTATATTTATGGCATCTAGGAAGGTTTGGTTATAAAGCGCTACCATTTCCGAGAGGTTGGAGTAGGTATGGGGTATGTAGTTAGTGGTAGTAGTAGGGGAAGTTTATTGTCAGGGGTGATGTTTTGTGAGTTTCTTGATGGTGTCGCCAGGGTTAGTTGGGGTGGGATAATCAGCTGGGTAATGTCGTTGATGGAGAAAAGGATGAGGTTGTGGTAAGACCATGGGCTGGGGTTGTTTGCTAGAATCTTTATGTGACAGTTGCAGACTGCAGCCTTTGTCATGTGTTGGGTTGGCTATTCAATGAAGAAAGTGTTTGCAATGGCAATGGTCCCCCAGAATGATAATTCTTTAGGAAAGCCTGGTATTGGTAGAGAGGAGTTGTGTGATGTCTTCCTCGAACAATCGCAATGGGCTTGGTGGTCTGTATAAGGTGGATGGTCAGAGTGGATGTTTTAGATAGTGAGATAAGTTCACTTGAGGGGATCGCTAAATTGAGGATTACTCTGAATGGAAGGTTGTTTTTTGTGATGACAGCTACTCCTCCTCCTTTAGATATACCCGTCTTTCCTAAATATTGTGTATCCCTCAGGGATGGCTAGGGAGAGGGCAGCACTGGCAGCTGGGTGTAGCCATGTTTCTGTGATTGCTAATGGTGATGAATTTAAAGCTGCATGCTTAGTTGTATTTAAAGTCACAGAGATACACGGGTATAGACTGAAAGTAACAAATACATGCTTGGTGAAACACACACACACACACACACACACACACATTTTGAGACAGAGTATACATGTTGGTTCAGAAAAGTGTAAACGAATCCTGGTGAGTATTACTTCAAATTCAAACCTACAGGAGACTAATGCACGTTGACCATTGTATCTATTTAAATAATGTTCACATAGTCTACACATACAATCCCACACACCTGTATAGGTGAGTCAAATTGAATGTCCATGTACTTTAAATGCTATTTGTTCAAGTAACTTTCTCTGATAACATATTTGTCTTGATACTGGAGAAAAGCTAGTATTCAGAAAAGTGGTTTGAAATTTTTCCGCGTGAATATGCTTAAACTGGCTGAGAAGCGGTGTTAGGGAGAATTCTCATAAAAGTGCTAATTTCCTTCACCTTAGAGACCGCGAGCAACTTTGCTGGATTTTGAGAACTTGATTGTTTTACCTGGAGAGAGTGTGAGCCTTTTTTTCACACTCTCTCATGTATTTTGATGCATGCTTTACTCTTGTGTTGTTTGATTATGGAGTTTTAGATAACTCCATAGGCATCATCTTTTCATGTGTATCACACAGCACCCTCAGTGCAGTGACACAGGGAAGTCTTTTAGGCTCTCCCCCGGTTTAAACACCTCCTCTGGGATAAACTACTGTTTCCCAGAGAAAGTAAAGTTAAATTGACTTTACTAGTCTTTTTCATTTTTTAGACCCAGCACACACTATCTTCCAATAGAGTGCTGGAGGGGTTACCTAGTATCCCCTGTGTTTAGAAACTCATGTAGCAGTCAAATGCTACCCTTTCCTATCGAAATGGCTGCTGGCAGTGGTTTTACAACAAACTACCATGATTTTTCCCGACCACAAACACTGGTAGCTAAATATCATGGGGGCCATGTTTTTCAAGATGGCGTTTGAGCCCCCTTTGTTTAAACAGGTCCCGGTGTTCTTTTTTTGCCGTTTCTTTTTGGAAAAGTCCTTCTAGAGTTTGTCTCTGCGCGCCAAACCAGGTCTGGTCCCTTTGTTCCTATGCCTTTGGCGGGCTTCAGGACTGAAGACCGTCTCTGGCACCTGAGTGGGGTGGGCAGGAAGTGAGGGCGGTGCCTGAAACTCTGTGCTTAGTCTCCTAGGATACCCAAATGCACTCTGGCATGATTGGCTGGCTGACAGTTCGGCAAGGACAGCCACCCTGCTGGGTGAGTGGCAACTAGGCTGGAATGAATGGGAGAAAACTGTTTAAAAGGCGAGTCTCTAGGCTTGGAAGGCAGAGTCGACCACTAGAATGAAAGAACCGAAGACGAGCTGGAAGAGGACGGCTGCTGCAACTCCTGGACCATTGGTTTGCACGGTGAAGCCCTGCTGCATGTCCGAATCGCCAAATTCATCTCGACAGAGAAGCCCTTCAAGGACGAGTTGATAGGACCAATCAACTCGTAAGCCACCTGGATACCATTCTCGGAGCTGGTTGTATTTTCCTCAGAGTGCTGCAGGAAACCGAAGGACACCAGTTTGTGTACTTGAAGACAGCTACCAGAATCGAAAATGTGCCTGTTTGCCAGCTTTGTGACCAGTCCCCGTGCAGTGCAGGGGTCCCCTAATGTCCTCCCTCTTGTCCCCACGACTGAGGCTCAGGAACAGCGAGATCTGCAGGAACTGCCAGGAACAGAAGTCTTCAGCTCCATCTTTTTCTTCAATCTAATGTACTGTGGAAACCCGACGGAGAGAACTTACCTCTCACTGTGATCTCACTGTGAAAGTGTGTGAAACTTTGGCAACTTGCAGGCCTAGTCAGCTTGTGACCCGACCTATGAACCTTTCTTCTATGAACTACTTCTGAGAACCGTGGCAGACTTTTCTGTTTAAACTACCAGAACCGTTTTTACCTATACAATACTCTAGTCCATTGACTTTGGCCTACCTATTGCATTGAACTAACTCCTCTGGTGAACTAAAACTATTTGCACTGTTTTAAAGTAACTGTAATATTTGTTTTATTATCTTATGCCTTTTTACTCCTATTTCAAATGCTCGGAATGCCATTTTGCTCCTCCTTCAAAGTAGTTTAAATGCCTCAGAACCTGATAGTGTGAAGTACTATAGTATATTATTTGTGTGACATTGGTTGCCTCCTTTTAGTGAATGTTTTTTTAAATGATTGTGTAATAAATTAAGAAGTGTTTTACCAAGAAACCTTGAGTATAAGTGTCTATTTGAATACTTGTAATTATAGACCTGTATGTAACACCCTTACAAGCTCACCTTCCCTTTTGAGCTAAGCCTGCCTGCTCAGCTCGCTACCAAAAACTGTGGAACAGACTTATACCAAAGGTTGATTTTGATTACACCTATAGTCATAGTTGTGTGTAGTGGTCCCAGAGGATACTGCATGCAAACTAATTTAAAGCAGTATTTATAATGTTTTGTGTTTTTAGAGTATAATATCTCTTATAGAATGAAAACAAATGCTTGTGTGGACTAATAATAATTAGATTCATACAGACAGGTACATTCCTTTTGTTGACTATTTGGGTCTGGTATCAATCCCGTTGTGGTCTCTAGCTTTTACCTGGAAATCACTACATTAGTTACTTGATTCTTTTAAATACATTTCTACGTCTGAAAACCACACTGTTTATTTTGTTGCCCAGAATTTTCAGGTGGCATTGTATAGAATCACAAATATTCCTACATATTTGGGGCCTTGTCAAACCAAGGAACCCAGGAAACGTCGTTGTAAGAAGGGTTCAGAAGCCCAGGAAAGCTCAGTGGAAGACACAGGTGAGGAGAAATCACGGGAGGGATCCCCAGGGCTTGAGATTCCTCTCTTTGGTCAGGGCTTCACTCCCAGTAGGATTTCCATGAGTTCCGTCTCCACAAGCTGATTCCTTCTGCGTGACCCTCTGCTTCCTCCAGGCTCCCCGGCCTGAGTCAGGATTCTTGACTCTCCCTCTCCATTCTCTAGGTGCAATACTTTTAAATGTCCTGTGCTCGTTAGACACCTACAACCACTAGAGCACATCTCAAGCGTCTCAGCATCAGTGATCTGAAAAACCTTGGATGCACACTGGACACAGATGTGTCCCTCTCCCAACACATCAACTATGTATCCAGAACCTGTTTCTTCCATCTACGCATCCTCAGGCGTATCCTTCCATTCCTCACCTATCCTCACCATTTCTCCACCAACATTTGAGCTAAGGAAACAGCAAAGAATCCAAAACACTACGGCCGCCTGCTTATTAACCTTCCTCCCAGAGAACACAACAGCCCTACAGCAAAAGTCCTCCATTGGCTCTCTATTGGTCGACGCACTACCTTTAAAGCTATGTGCATCACTCACCGAACCATCCACAAAACCGTGCCCGAATTCCTCCAAGACAAAGTCACTCACTATCACTCCTCAAGGATGCTCAGATCTAGCATAGCATCTCTCCTAGTTGTGCCACATTACAACTCCACCTGACTGGGTGGATCCTCCTTCGTCCAAGCGCCGATCATCTGGAACTCCCTACCCCTACAATATTGACAATCACGTGGCATTCAGAAATACCCTCAAAACATGGCTCTCCCCTTCCTTTTCTTGAAACCCACTTTTCACTCTATACCCCCTGCACAGAAACACTGACCCGAACACAACAACACTCCTATCCAACAATACCACCGTGGATTACGGCAGCATTCACATCGGCACACTGTGACAAACTCTCATCCTCCCCCCACAACCCTTCTATGACAGATGATCGTACATCACCCCCTGTCCCTCCAGGCCCCTTTCCCACTGCTCAAACTTTCATTTCAGGGAGACCACGTCTAGAGAGATCAGCCAATCGCATTGCACCAAGAAAAACGACATTAAAGCCGAACTGCATCCAAGCTTATAGTATGTATAACTTGCACCACGTCTGTTGACACATGCCACAGGCATGGCCACCCATCCATGCACCCTAGAATGCAACTATGGCTATTCTATACCGGTCTAGCAGTTCACATAGCCATCCACACTGAAGCCCCTGACGTACTTCAACACCCCTGCCATGAGTATACTGTGACCACCTATGAAAAATGTCGGTCTAGCTGGGCACACATCGAATCTCTAGCTCTAGCACTCTATCCTAAACCACCAACAGCACCCACCCATGTGCCTGGTCTCCAGGCTGCTTACTTGAGCCTAGCCAGCCCACCTAAGTCGTAACCTGGCAAAATGCACACATGCACCTTTAATTGAACTCTTAGGACCTCCCACACACATGGACTGTGGTCACTGAGGGCGTTCCAACCACAAAGCGCATTGAGGCCATACAAATGGGGAAAGGACTATATAAATGATGAATATAATACTATGCAATCCAGTTTTCCTTGTCCCAGTACTCACATGTATGTGGGAATGATAGGCAGTGCTTGACATGCCACTGAAAGATGTCATTAGTAGGTTTTGTGGATGGTTGGTGAGAACTAACACTATAAACATTATAAACACTATAAACAATAAAGGCATGAGACATGGAGGGAATATCCCTAAAAGGGAAAGGGGGACTATGTGTTTTCATCTGATAATGCTGTGTTATCCCCTTGAGGATCGCCTTCCCCCATGTGTTCCTCCTTCATATAGCCACCCCCGGTGTCAGGATCAGGTAGCTGCTGCCATCCCCTGGTCACATGGGGCGAGGCTACCTCTAGAAAAGGAGTGATGACATCATCAGATTCATCACACCTCTTTTTCCTTTTCAGTTTCTACCACCGACTATGACCTGGACACCACTGCTGTGTGGAACAATATGTAAATCTCTGTGCTTTTCGCAATTTCTTCTCCATTGCTGCTGTTTGTGGGAGGACCCACTAATACCCTCGACCCTTCCGCGGAGCGGAACACAGAGTGGGATGCCGAGTATAGCAGTCCTGCAGTCTCCGTGCAGTCTCCACGCTTTTCACAGTCTCTTCTCCATTGCTGCTGTTTGTGGGAGGACCCACTAAAACCCTCGACCCTTCCGCGGAGCGGATCGCGGAGTAGGACGCCGAGTAGAGCAGTCCTGCAGTTTGCGTTTGGCCGCGGTGTGCTGGGAGCCTTGGCCGAGCCCTCGAGCCCGGCCTCTCCAACCTCTTCCGACAGTCAGCCGAAGCGCTGCCTTCGCAGCAGCGTTATTCCAACAAGTCCTGAGAAAACAGCCCTCACCTCCCCGGTAAAGAGATGCAAGAACAAAAACAACACGCCTGTGGGGGGAGCGTCTGCTCGTCTGAGGAACACGCTCCCCTCGCCCGCCCCCTGTATGCTGCCTCCTTCATCCTCCAACTCGAAGTGCCTTCGGCTGCGAGGAGCCCGAAAAAGGCACGTACATCGGCTACATCTTTCGAAGAGAGATGTGGCCACAGCGACATGCCGTCGGCAGCAGAAGAGGATTCCAGCTCAACCGGGGTGCCGGTTAATTACCCAGAGATTCTACCGCAAGCCGCTGAACTTTCGCCTACCCCACCCACCTCACCTTCTGCGTCTGTACTCGAGTGCAGCCCGGGCCGGAATACCGCTTCGGCGAAAAGGATTACCACCGAGGCCGTCAGAGGACGACCTGGGGGAGCCCTTTCCCTGGCCCGGTGCGACTCCACAGACTGCATTGACAAAGTTGGGTCGCGTACGCCCAAATCAACTGTAAGTGGAAACCTAAGCACCAACAAAAATCTACATGATCATGGCCACAGTCATGACAATCTTGAACAGTTTGGACTCATAAAAATCAAGGCAACGGCTATGATACATGCCAAACTCGTTCCTGCCGGCGTCTCGCCCCCCATGGATAGCATCACCAGCGCAGGGGGGGGCTTAAGTCCGCCAACTAATGACTTACCACAGGATGGCACCGAGTCCACATTTCACCCCATCATATTATTACAAAGACTACAACAATCATGGATCCTGCTGATTCTTCAAGGGGGGCACAAGAGCCCTCAGCCCACAATGACCAGATTTCCTCCATTCCATCGTTAAAGAAAATACCCCACAACAAAAATAAAACCGGGAAAAAAAGGGGGAAAGGCCAGTGATAATCAACTATCAAGAACTAACACTGGAAGCAAATTCAAAGGAAAAAATTCTACACCAGCAGACGTCAGAAAACACAACCAGAACTCAGAAAAGAAAAACGGCACAGGGAAACAAGATCTCCCAAATCCATCAATTTCAAGTGCTCTCTTCAACCTCTTAAAAAAACAATGCAAACAAACTGAACGCTGAGACCGAACTTTCAGATGCAGAAATCTTGGAGGTCCTGGAAAAAACATTTCCAGCACCAAAGTTATGAAAAACAGACAACTTAAATACTGCGTCACCCGCATTAATTCCTACTCAATCTTCTCCGTTAACCCCCCACATCCCGCCGGCAAAAACCTCCCTGGACCATGTCCAGTCTCCTAAGTTCTTGCAACCAGAACCCCAGGGTCAGTTGACTGAAGCACAAATTCCAACATTGTCTCCAGACACCCCCCAGGCTGAAGCTACCGATGAGGCAACACGGTCCGCCGAAGGAAAATCTACCGAAACAACTATTACTCCAGTACAAAAAATCGTGGAACAACGCCAAGAGTCTATCGCGGTGCACTAAATGAGCCCCCAACCATGGGCAAACATCCATCTGGAAAGGCGCTACCGAGGCAGTAAATCATTGTCATCCCATTCAGCCATCGGGAACCTAAACTCAAACCGCAATGAACAGCCATTGACGCCAAGTAGACTAAAGCCAGCTCAGCACCATGCCTCCCAATTGGAAACCTCATCCGCCTTCCAAGATTCATCAAAGGACCTAAGAGATGCTGTAACGAAAAACAGACAACCCATGGACACATCGGGTGACCCCTACAAAGGGTCGCCCAAAAAGAAGCCCGATTTGACAACAATAATGTCAGCTACTATAGCCTTATCACCCTTCTGTAAATTGTATGAAGCCATCAATGATGCCACAAAAGACAATGGGCCTCATTACGACCCTGGCGCTAATTGTTTAACGGCGCCGTAAAGAGCGTTGGCGCCGTTAAACCATTAGCGCTGATTACAAGGTCTCTTAGCGGGTTGGAGGCTTTAACGCCTGCTTTTTGCAGGCGTTAAAATCCAACCCGCTAAGGGACCTTGGAGCTAATTACGGCAACCGTAATTTACGGTGCCGTAATTAGCGCCTTCCCCATCCCCATTATGCCCTATGGGGCAAAATGGGAATGGGGAAGGGCAAATGGTGAATGGGGAATTACCGCCCCCGCCAACCTTGTGATGGGGGCGGTAATTCCGCCATCCACCATGCCGGAGACCGGCATGGTCCAATGCCTGGGTCGTAATGAGGCCCAATACATCAATCCTAGCAACAATCCAGTCCAAACTTACTTTCTTGGAAGGGTACATAGTTGCAGCTGAAGCTAAATAGGGCACTGTCCCTGCCAATTGGGAAGCGAAGCTGGCATGTTTAGAACTACAACAGAACCATGCCATTCAAACCAGGCATGCTAAAACAGCGAGCTCGGAGAAAGCGTCCCAGACCAGTGATTCTATCACCCAGGGAAGTGTGGCCCCACTCTTCAACAAACGCGCCACCAGAGATCAGTGCGAGGTCATCACAGCACACTCTAGCCCCACAAAAAAGAACAAAGGGTCTGGTCACACAAAGAAACAAAATCCAGTTTTTCACCTGGCAGGCAGAAACCAATCATCTTTCGCCAAAACAAAGTCTGTAGGCCCTCCAAGAAATGATGGAAAAGAGGATTCAACATTGGTCAAAAAACAACAAACAAAAAAACCGCAAGCAAACGAACCAGTAGAAACACAAGTGTTGATCGACCTCAGCAACACACCACAATCACCGGCTGAATTTCAAGCATCAAGCATCCTAATGGACCTATCGCAACACCTACATGCAGATGAATCTTCTACCAGCACTATGGCCCAGAGTAGCCCGAAACCAACTATAGTTGACAACATCGATAGCCAGGCAGAGTCCCAGGATTCTCCAGCATTGAACAAAACTTGGATCCCTGTCGGGGTAAATCAACAGAACGTGACAGAAAACCATCCAGCCAAAAACTATGACCAGAAGACATTGCCCGAGGAAGCCGAAATGCCATGCACAGGCAGTTCAACTACTCGCAATGAAATCCCATCTAAAAGACTGCAGCAGTTTCTGCCAGATGAAAACTTACCAAACAAACAGCACGTTGGCCACCATACCGTCACTGAAAAAACCCTAAGGGGACAAGAATCTTCAAACTAGAACAAGGTTCAAGCAAATCTGGCTACATGATTCTGAATAGAAAAACGGTGCTGAAAACCTTGAGCAAAATCAAATCGCTGAGATCACTAAATACAGGAGACATTCGTTTGATTGAACCATACCTCAGAGAACAAAAGGCAAAGGCATTTCTCCACATAAAATCTCGGGCCATACAAACAATCCCAGTGGAAGCCTACAGAGACCTTAAGCAAGTCGGCCTGCTGCTAACCGAACTCGAAAATCTCGAACCTGAACCAAGAAAAAGACATCAAGAGGAAGCAAAGGCCCACAAAACTCATTACATTTCAAAAACCCAAGATCTCTACAACAATACGCACAGTAGAAAGAACTCTACTCGAGAACTCTATCATCCTAGATCCCATAGGGCCCATTCAGGTAGGCGCTACCTGTGGGAAGGTTTCTTCAAGATCTGCCATACAAAGATCAGCCAAAACAGACTACCACCCTTCCTACAATCCGATCTGCCATCGACAGGAAAATCATAAGACCATATCACCCAAATGGAACAAGTTACTTACCTGTAACTGTTGTTCTCCAGCATGGGTCTGGCATGGATTCACATGCTCATGAATATTCCCCGTCGTCAGGCCGGGAATCCTCAGTAAAGAAAAAATCAGTATCAGTTTTGTTTCTGATCTTTCTTTCTTAGTAGTAACCAATCACTGATCTCTGGGTCATGCTGCCCCCAGCCAATGACTGTCCTCTCCCTAAGCCTCTCTCCTGGCTGCCATCTTCAGATTTGGTAGCACGTAAAGTGGCAGTATGACCAAGTGAAGAGCCGCAGAGGGGTAGGAGGGAGGGTTCGCATGTAAATCCATACCAGACCCATGCTGGAGAACAACAGTTACAGGTAAGTAACTTGTTCCTTCTCCATCATGGGGTCTGGCATGGATTCACATGCTCATGAATATAAGAATACATAGCAGTACACACATGCACAACCACGGGAGGTAGCAAAGGCTCAACATTAAGCATTACATAAACTCAACATTAAGCACTCTTACCTCCTCACCAGGCCCACCTTCAGGCGAACAGGTTGCGCAGCACTGCTTGTCTGACTCTGGACTCCTCCCTGGAATCCCGGTCGACGCAGTAGAATCTCGTGAAGGTGTGCGTCGACCTCCTTGTAGCAGCCCTGCAGATGTCCAGCAGGGGCACACCAGTCAAGAACGCCGTGGTAGCAGCGATCGCTCTGGTGGAATGGGCTCTCCGACGGCCGGGCAACGGTCAGTTTGCCAACCGGTGACAGTGCATGATGCAGCCGGAGAGCCATCTGGAAATGGAAGCCTTTGAGAGAGCCTTCCCTTGGTTCACAGGTCCAAAGTTCACAAATAGCTGTGACGTCTTCCGAAAACTCTTCCTGCGGTCCACGTAGAACTTCAGCGCTCCAGCCACATCCAGCGAGTGCAAAGTCCTCTTGGCCGGCGACGAAGGCGACTGCAAGAAAACTGGTAACACCAAGGGCTCGTTGAGGTGGGAGTCCGACAGTACCTTGGGCATAAAGGAGGGGGGTGACCCCAGCACCACCCTCATGTCGTGTAAAGTCAAGTATGGAGGCTTGCAGGATAGGGCCTGGATCTATCTCACTCATCGTGCGGAGGTGATGGCCACAGGAAATGCTGTCTTCCACGACAGAAACTACAATGACACCGAATGCAGAGGCTCGAATAGCGCCCCCCATGAGCCGAGACAGCACCACGTTGAGTTCCCATGCCGGGGCAGGAGCCTTCACCGGCGGGAACGATCGAAACAGTCCCTTCATAAATTCCTTCACCAGGCGATGAGACCACAAGGACGCCCATCCTGTAGTTCTGGTGTATCGGGAGATCGCAGCCAGATGTGTCTTGATGGAAGCGTGAGCTAGTCCAGCCTTGGCCAGCGACAGTAGGTACGGCAGTACATGAGGGGCCATAATCCGCAGGGGGTTAATCTTCTGTGCATGGCACCAGACAGAGAACCTCTTCCACTTATGTCCGTACCACTTTGAGAGTTGAGGACGCCCTGGCCTTTGCAAGAACCTCTCTGCAGTCAGCCTGGATATCGTACCCTCCAAACTCTAGTGCTGCAGGAGCCAGGCCTGCAAGTTCAGCGACTCCGGATCGTGATGAAGGATGGCGCCTCCTTCTCTGGAAGGAAGATCTACATCCGTCTGCAGCTTGACCGGTAGGGACGCCAACAAGTCCAGAAGATCCGGGAACCAGATCTGCCTCGGCCACGCCGGTGCGACGAGGATCATCCTGCACCAGGACCTCTTGAGCTGGTTGATGAGTCGGGGCAGCAACAGCAACGGAGGAAACGCATATACGAACAGGCTGTCTCAGGGGAACGAGAAAGCATCGCCCATGCTCCTCGGTTGGGGAAACAGGCTGGCGCACCTCTGGCACTTGGAGTTTGTCACCGTCGCGAACAGGTCAATCTGGGGTTTGCCCCATCGCTGAAAAAGTCGGTCCACTTGATCCTGGCGTAGTTTCCACTTATGGCACGAGCGCAGCTCTCTGCTGAGTGAGTCGGCAATGTTTTTTTTTTTATCCCTGCCAGATGAAACGGAACCAGAAACATCCCTTGAGCAACGGCCCAATGCCACAGATCCTGGGCTTCCTTGGATAGGGCCGGGGATCTGGTTCTGCCCTGCTTCCGGATGTAGAACATTGTGGTGGTGTTGTCGGTGAAGATCCTCACCACCTTGCCCTTGAGGGACGGGAAAAAGGACCTGAGGGCCCAGAACACTGCCCGGAGCTCCAGGACATTGATGTGGAGCGGCTTCTCCTCCGGGAGCCAAAGGCCTCTCGCGTGAAGATCTCTGGTGTGCGCTCCCCACCCCTCCAGGGAGGCATCCGTCGTCGCCGTCGCCTGGTGGGCCGGGGTCTGAAAGTCTGTCCCTGCCGCTAGATGAGCGCTGGTGCCCCACCACCGAATCGCTCGTCGGAAGGTCTCGTTGAGAGGGATCCTGTCCTTGAAGCTGCCCATCGCTTCAATCCAGCGGGCGTCGAGGAACTCCTGTAGAGGGCGCATCCAAAGCCTGCACAGGCGCACGAGATAAATGCAAGAGGACATCATCCCGAGGAGGGACTTGATGGACCTCACCCTGGCCACGTCCGTGGCCAGCAGACGCTGCACCTTGCCTAGGATGGCCTTTGTCCTTTCCTCCGACGGCGAGGTCAGACGCGCCACTGTGTTGAGCTTGGCTCCCAGAAACAGTGCGACTTGAGAGGGGACCAGGTGGGACTTGGGGAAGTTGATGGAGAACCCCAGGTCCGTGAGCAGCTGGACGGTCTTCGCTGTGTGTTCTACGGCGAGCTCCTTTGTCCTTGCGCGGATGAGCCAAATGTCCAGGTAGGGGTAGACGTGGATCCCCTGCAGGCGCAGCCGCGCCACCACTGGAGCGTGGCACTTGGTGAAAACCCTGGGTGCAGACTTCAATCCGAAAGGAAGGGCCTTGAACTGTTTGTGATGCCCTTGGACCACGAACCTGAGGAACTTCCGGTGTCCTTTTAGAATGGGAATGTGAAAGTATGCATCCTCCAAATCCAACGACGACAGGAAATCGCCCTCCTCCAGCTGTCCCAGCACGTGCTGGAGGGTGACCATCCGGAACTTCTGTGCCTTGATGTACTTGTTCAGTCGTCGCAGGTCCAGGATGGGTCGCCACCCTCCTGTCTTCTTTTTCACGACAAAGTACCTTGAGTATACTCCGGAGCCCCGGAGCCTCTTTGGGACGAGCTTGATGGCACCTTTCTTGAGCATCGCCCTTACCTCCAACAGTAGTTGAGGGACGTGGTTTTCTTTCCTGGCCACGGGAGGGATGCGGGGGCGCTTTTTTAGAAATTCGAGGGTGTGCCCCTGGGCCAGGGCATCCAGCACCTAACGGTCAGTGAAGATGGACTCCCACACGCTGACGAACTTCGCCAGCCGGCCTCCCACCTGGGTGCTTCGGTGGGGGCCCGACGCCACGGTCAGTTCAATCTTGCTTGGAGGACGCCGTGCCGCCTTAGCCTCCCTGGCGATGACGGCGGGATCCACCCGACTTGCCTCATCCTCTATAGGCTTCCTGCGACGAGGAGCGGGCCGCTTGGCGGTACGTAGAGGAGCCACCGCCGAATCCCTTGGAGGCACCCTGCTTGCCTGCGGAGCTCCGAAAGGATGGCCTTCGTTGCTGGAGAACTCCTAGGGCCTTAGCTGTCTCTGTGTCCGCCTTGATGGCTTGGAGGGACTCATCCACTGTTTTCCCAAACAGGCTGTTCCCATCGAATGGCATGTCCAAAACCTTGGCTTGTACGTCCTGGCGGAAATCCGTCGCCTTGAGCCACCCTCGTCGTCTGAGGCAAGCGCTGTTGCCTAGGTGGCGGAAACCGGTGGCGGCAATGTCCGTTGCCACCGTTATGGCATGCTCCGACGCCACCTCACCTTCTTGCAAGATCTCCAGGGCCTCAGCCTTCTTGTTGTCTGGTAGGAAGTCTTGTACCATAACTCCCTGTTGTAGCTGGCCACGATCGCGAGGGCATTGGCCGCCTTAATTGTTGCCGCCAACGAGATAACCCGTCGTCCCATTGCATCCAGCTTCTTCCCTTCGCCGTCCTGCGGGAAAGTTGACGTTGAGGCCGATGCCCCCCGCTTTCTTCTTGGCCGCTGCTGAGACGACCGAGTCAGGGGTCGGTTGCGCCCTAAGGCACAAAGGGGCCGCGTCGGGGACCCGGTACTTCTTCTCGTACCGATCCCTCTTGGCAGGCGTCGTAGACAGGTTCTTGAGAAGGGTGAGACCCTCGTCCCAGATGTCATCCAACAGCGGCACGGCGAGGACTGTCTTCCTCTTGGCCTCGCGCCGTTGGTAAAGGAAACCTTCTTTCTTCTTCTCTTCGGGGCAGAGCTGAAAAAGCTCAGATGCCCTGGCGATCATAGTGTGGAAAGACCCAATCTCGTCGGGCGGGGAGGCCCAGGTTGGAGGCGATGGGAGCTCCGTCCCGTCGTCACCGCCGTCGTCATCATCCGTACGCGTCGTGGCCGTGTCCATTCCCGTGTCATCCCCAGGTACGGGGACGTGGGCAAAGGCTGAGCAGGCCGCGAGGGCTGAAAAGGTGGGGCTGGATGGGTCCGTTTTCTCTTGTTTGGGGGACTTCCTGACGGGCCTGGCTCTGGCTCCTCCGTCGGGCCTTGTTCCGTCTCCCCCGTCGGTGGTAGGGGCAATCTCGTCCTTATCTCTGAACATAAGGATTGTATTGCGAACAAAATGGCCACCGAGTTGTCCTGCGGCTCCGGAAACGACGGGCGTGACGGTTGACTAGGAAACTTGCCGGCATCGCTCTCGTCATCCTCTTTGTCGGGATCCCTCCCGTGGGACCAGGCCTCTTCGACGCCCTCATCGAGGCCCTCCAATACTTCAACCAGTTCCTCCTAGGAGGCTGTGTCCGTGTCCACAATGGCCACCGGCTCCCCCCCTCTTTTTCCGCCGGGGTCTTCATGGGGGTCTTCTCGATGGGCCTGAAAGAGGCTTCCCTCCGCGGTGGCAGGGAAACTCTGGGCCCCGAGGTCGCCTAAACTGGTGTAGCCTCCCCAGGCTGCGCCAGGGCCGCCACAACTTCCTCGATAGAGGCCTTAGCCGGGTGAATCAAGGCCTTCACCACCTTCTGTGGGCCTGTGGCCTTCACCTTGGGGGGAGGGTCACCGCCTCGGTCCCCCTCGGCTGGATCCCTCGAGACCGACCGGGGCCTCTCCAGAAGCTTCACCGGGTTCTCGGCTTTCCTCTTCCCTGAGCCAGAGCGTTGGCTCGTGGTTGATAGGATGCGCCCTGCCTGGCAGCCGAGGAGCCCGACCGTTCGGCGCTCCCGGTGGCCGCGGACTCGCAGTGCTTTGCCTTCTGTTGGGCCCCCGTCGCTGGGGCGCCCTCACAGGATTTAGAAGACCGCTCAGACTAGTACTTCTTCTTCTCACCTGACAGGCTCTTTCCTTCCAGCCAGTTGGAGAGACGAAGATGTCGATCCTTGATGGTCCGTTCCGACATGTTCCCGCAAAACGCACAGTCCTTCTCCACGTGCGTTTTGTCCTCATGAAGGCAGTAGAGGCACTTCGAATGTTCGTCCTCGTTGAACACATTCTGCAGCTGGCATCCAGGGCAAACCCTGAACAGCTTTCCGGGCGTCGAGCTTCCTTTCTCCTGGGCCATGTCCGGGGTAGGCCACAGAAACTTCTGGACTCCTCCAAGAAGTCTACCTCGACAAACACTTCACCCTTGTGGGGCGTAGAAAAATCCGAAACGGGTCCCCATTGATCGGATGTAGACACGGTGGAGCTTGAGGCTCTATTTGACCGAAAAATGAGAAAATCTCTTTGAAAAGCGCGAAAACGCAGCAAAAAGCTCAAGAGCTAAACACGAGGACTCCCAACACTTGAGCGTGCAGTAAAAATCTGAAGATGGCTGCCAGGGGAGGGGTTTAGGGAGAGGGCAGTCATTGGCTGGGAGCAGTATGTCCCAGAGATCAGTAATTGGTTACTACTAAGAAAGACAGATCAGAAACGAAACTGATACTGATTTTTTCTTTACCGAGAATTCCCGGCCTGACGACGGGGAATATTCATGAGCATGTGAATCCATGCCAGACCCCATGCTGGAGAACAGAAAAAACCCCTACGAACAGGAAGAAACCAGATATCCGTTAGGACCGTGGCAATGGCTAAAGACATCCGTAAAGGGGAAGTCTGGCAGATAGCAATCAGAATTGGCCCCTCCTACACCAGCCGTGATCAACGCGTTATTGATGGCCTCATGGAACACCCGAGGCCACACACATCATACCACCAGAAACAACCAGGATCTGGGGTGTTCTGACATCATATGCCTCCAGGAAACCTGGTTAACAGAGAAAACTACTTCAGACGGTTACGAAATCGAACTCTCAGCGTCTACAAGGAGCATATTCGGATGTCCGTCCTCCGGGCTCCTTTTTGCAATTCAGATCGGGTCTGGCATCAAGATTTCCAAAAAAAGTATAGAGTCCTATGGGATGCTTGCAGTCCTCACTACATGGACACATCAGGACACAAGGACTGGAAAACTTCACAGGTCCCAATTAGCGATCATAAATCTATATTGGAACCCCAGAAAACCTCAACTACAACTTTTTGCAATCAGGTAACTGACGCCATCGACAGCATCTGAGTTGATACGAACACAACCTACATAATCATATGCGGAGACCTGAACACAAAAGGCGATCTGGGAAACACTGACCAGATTAAAACCAACCAGAAACTGTTGACAGAAAAAAGAGGCATTGCGTGGATGACCATGATGAACACACAAAACTTCCACAACGTGGCATGGCTGAAACCTTGGGAAAAGATCATCCCAACGTGGGAGTGCGAAAACTCCAAGGCAACACTTGATTATTTCTTTGCTTCACAAAGCCTACTGTCACTAATTGAATCATTTGAAATAATGCGAACTACAGAAAGTGATCACAATCTGCTCTCCATGACGTGGACATCAGCGCATCTAGAGGGCAAATTGTTTCTTCCGTCATTGGAGGCAAACAACCAGCAAACTAGACTTCGCCTAACCGCTGCTAATATTAAGGTAATTACCGGCAAATATGAAAGAACTATGGCAGACAAATCGAAAGAAACAGAACGTCCTGACTACCTTCCGTTCCTATTAAAATTCAAGGCAGGACTAAAGAAAAACAAGGGATCAGGCAGAAACCACAACCATGAGTTCGATCGAGCTCTGGTGGAAAAAAGAAAGAGCCTGAGGAAAGCGAAAAGAAGAGTAAAAATTGAGAACTCTGAATCCACTAGGCTAGAATGCAAAAATGAAGCAAACAGCTACAAATCATGGCTACGCAACTACAGATGCTCAATGTACCAAAACAATGCAGCGAGCATGCTGAGAACACTGAGCACCAAACAATCCAGTGACTTTTGGGCACTTATTAAGAACGTAGGCAAGACCCAAGAACATCAACTGGCCAATTCGGTCACTGAATAAAATTGGATCAACTTTTTGGAAAAATGATTTGCTCCACCCTTGGCTCAGACGCCTATGCCAGCTCAGAAGATCAGCGGCTCATGGGTCAATGTATCTGCAGAAGACGACATCAGGGACGTCATTAAACATCTAAAATCCTCCAGAGCCCCAGGCCCAGATGGCCTCTGTAATATCGACATCAAACAAAACCCAGAAGACTGGACAAGATTCATCAGCATCCTATTCAAGCACTGCGATTCACTAAAAGCAATTCCGATTTCATGGACCCATTCAGTAATAGTTCCACTGTTCAAACGTGGCAACAGGGAAGAGCCAAAGAACTATCGCCCAATAGCGTTGTTGGGCATCATTGTTAAAATGTTCGCTACATTACTACACAAGCACTTCCAATCATGGGCCAAATCATTGCCAGCAAATGATCCATTCCAGATGGGCTTCTTAAAAAACTGTGGCACATCTGTAAATATTCTGCTGTTGAATCTAATCAAATCTAAAGTCAAGCCATGGGCCCCGACAGTGTTTGTGGCCTTTATAGACCTTTCACAGGCCTTTGAAAGAGGGGACAGGAGCCTGCTCTGGTCCAAACTGGAAAACTGGAAGTGCCCAAGAGAAATATTAGACCCAATCATGGCACTTCATACGGCAACTAAACTCTGTCTCCGACTAAACAACCAAGGATTGCTGTCAAAGGAGATTTCTTCAGAGCGTGGGGTCAAACAGGGTTGCCCATTAGCCCCGGCCCTCTTCATCAGCTTCTTGGGTGACTTTAAGGACACAGAATCATCAATCCGAGCATTCACTCCAAAAATAGGAAAAACCCATGTGTCCCGCCTATTGTATGCAGACGATCTAATCTTGTTAGACCAGACTGAAATTGGCTTGCAGCGTCAACTGACAAACCTGGTGCAGTACATAGGCTCAAATAACCTGGAAATCAAGAAACTAAAAACCAAAATTATGATCCTCGAAAAAAGCCGTCCGAGCAATAGACGCAACAGAGGTTGGTTCCTGGAAAACACCAGGATTGAAGTGGTCACACACTTCAAATACCTGGGCGTAACGATCGATAGCTCAGCGCAGGAATCGACAATGCAAACGTCGCTGTGGGGAAAAGCCAGGAATCTAGCGGCACAGATGAGAGCCATCGGCAAATATGGGAAATTCTCGCTGGTTCCTGTGATCCAATTCTACAAAGGCAAAGTCGTCCCAGCCATAACCTATGGTATGGGAGCCACAATTACCATGCCAAACAGAATCTGCGCAAAATTGGAAGGGCTATTATGGAGATCAGTCCTTGGCCTCCCAAATTTGGTCTCAATCGCAAACATCAGGCGTGACCTGGGCCTGTTTTCTCTTCTATCAACAGTTGAACAGAGCTCTATGCAACTCTTTGGAAGAACATTTCTTCCAGACACGCTCCCTATCTACAAGCTCATTGCAGCAGAACTAACATCCGGACACATCAACACCTTAACAAAATGGGCCAAGAAACAAAAAACAAAATTAGAAGAAATATCATGTACAGAAGAAGACCTTGTAACGAACCCACAGAGAATAAAATCCAAAATGGAACTACAAGACTGGATCAATACAGTTGAAAAAGCCCAGGCGAACAAACTAACAATACATCTTCTGCCAAGCTTCAATAAGCTCAAAGTTCCACTGCCATACTGCTCCAAATTTCCAGATAAAGGCCTCATGAAGATCTTTTTGAGAGCACGCCTGAATTTACTTCCCACGCGGGAAATTCTCTGCATCAGACTGCAGTCCGGGTCTAAGGAATGCAGACTATGTGCCACATCTGAAGAGCCTGAAAACTTAACACACCTGTTGATGCACTGTAAAGCGCTGAATCAGGAAAGAGCAGCCTACCTTTCACCTCTCGGGATGGACTGCTCGGTTTTGGAAGACGACATCTGGTGGAACAGATTATTGTCGGGGGAAAACGCCAAATGGACCAACACTGCAGCAAAACTATTCAGCATCTGCCCTTAACAAAATCAACTCGCAGGCTGAACAACGACCTGTTGACTGCTATGTGCATGAAACTCCATCTCTTCAGAGAAACTATAACGTCTAGTTCTTCCTTGTAAAAATCACAAAGTGATTATACACAAGTAATAAAAAAATTAAAAAACAATATGTAAATGCCTGAACAAGCAACAACGCTGTGAAACATTCCTAGTGGGGACTTTGCTCATTTGAATAGATATATCACATAACAGTAACAGACTGTACATGTTAACATTTTCACAATGTATATGTCTACCTATTTTAGGAGATTGATATCTCTAGCTGTAGAGTGAAAATATCGGTTATTTGTAAACACAAGCAATTGGCCTACAGTAAAGTTGAGCTACAATGTGCCATATTAACATTGTGTGAACGGTAGAGTGAATCATTGAGATCATTGAGAGTCTTTAGCCTAATATGTGGTTGAGCCCACAATGTACTCAGTGTCACATAGGTTCAAGATACAAGTTCCTCCAGAATTGGGCTGTGCAACATTTAGAGTTTGGCAGCAAACTTACTTACCTCAAAAATAGGTCATATCGAAGCTCATCGTTTGGATACCCAGATGGAGTCGTATAACAGTAGTCCATGAATACATTCCATCTGCATGAGAGGGAAATACGTGTTACTCATTGTTTTTTCTACATATGATCTTTGATCGTTCAGGTCATAATATGAAGACATTCACTCTATCCCTTTAAATTGGTTTATTTTGCTAAATAGGAAATGTCAACCAGTTTCACAAAATGATGGTGTATTGTTTTGAGAAGTTTCCCTATATTGGAGCGTTAACAAGTAGAATTGTGTCAATCGCTGTCCACCGAATTTGCTTCAGAAATTATTTAAAGAGAATGGAGCAGTCTTCTGATGGTGATGCTCTTCTGTGAGCGTTCACATCCATTTTACCCATCGTTATTTTAATTTAAATGTGTTGTTTAGTTCCGTGTGCTGTCTACTGGGCAATGTAATGCCCTGGTCACCTCTTCATTTGAATTCCTTACCAGTGTTTTATGTTGGGAGTGTTTCTGGGTTCCTGTCACCAGTTTTTTGTTTTTTACTCCTGTTCTGGGAATCGGAAGATGGCAGGCAGACTTTAAATTCCTCTCCTCTCTTCACTGCTTTTTCCCTTGGCCGTACTTATCACGCATTGCCAGTAGCTAGCTACCTTTTCTGCTGGCAGCAGTGATAACCTTTGGAAAGCCAAAGGCATGGAAATGCTAGACGCAGCTGTGCCTGGTAAACATGTTGTGGTACTCCTTCATCTTTAGATGATTCTACTCCTATTGCAGTTTTTGTACCAGCTCACTTAACACTCATATTTTCTGAACTCATTGGGCCTGATTTACAAATCGTTTTCCAATGGGGGTTTCCCATAGGAAAATACTTTTGTAAATCAGGCTCATTGTATCCTGCACTAGATATTATCTTCCTCCTCTTAGTACTATCAGCAATATTCTCTAAAACTGCATCTTTGCTCCCCCAAAAAATAAACGTTACACCTTTCACTTACCTCCTGTCAGCACTCCTACGCTCAATATCTCTTTTACTGCCTCGATTACTTTTTCCAGCTTTAAAGCTTTCCTCTGAAGCGCAATCCTTACCTAAACGTTGTTAGGCAGAAACCTGTGCAGTTCCCTCTGGGACCACTGCAAAAGATTTAGGACTACAGGTGTTTGGCAGTAAACCCACTTGGTAGCAGTCTGTACCACACAGATTCACTTGGTAGCTGTGGCTTAGAAGTCAGACTTCCCTCAAGAAGAGTTAGGCAGCATACAGAGTATTCACAATAGGTCAAGAGGACACAGTGAGGACACAGTAGAACAAGTAAACACAGACCAGGGCTTGGTGTAAAAGAGATATAATTATTTATTTAAAACCACATCTAGAAAACCACACAGGCACTAATAGTAAGCAATTCAAAAACACGGTCACTAAAAGATATTCACTCCCTTAAAACAATATTAGACAAGTCTTAAGTAAAGCCCCACTTATTTTCAGACCGCGGTGAGCGCTTAACGTAGATGGCACTCTAATAATTCGTTTTAAAAAGGGAGAAAAGCAGAGAACAAGTTGAAACAGATCCCAACACTTTTACCAGAATATAACAAGAGAGGAAGGCAAAGTAAAACCGTGACGTTAGAGTTCAAGAGGCCGGATCCACTTTCAGAGGATCCAAACGAAATGTGTCCAGGGTCACACGGTTGCAGTGCGCAAAAGTCTTGTAAAGGTTCAAAAAGGAGTTGGACCAAAGAAAGGGACCAGTTAGAGGGTCAAGGCGGCCAGCCCAGTCCAGAAGGTTAAGGGGTTATTATTACCTTGTAGCAATCTTTAGAAAGGGAGGCCTGGCGGACACAGTACCTTAAAGTGGTGAGAACGCTCCAGCAGGGGCAGTTGTTCCTGGCAGCGGATGCAAGTTAGTGCTTCATCCGGGGGAAGAGAAGATCTCGTCGTGGAGGAAGACAGGAGTCCGTTGCACTGCCAGGGAAGAAACCAGCCACAGAGTTTCTCAGGTACAAGGAGCGGTCCGGTGATTCGCGGTTCAGTGGTGAGTGGCTATCCGGCTGCCGGGGTGCTTGCCATGGGCAGTTCAACCACAAACCGGGCTGGGGTGCGAAGAAAGAAAGGTAAACTGGTTGTGCCCACCAGTCAGGGGAAGAAGCCTCTCCAGCCGGGAGATCTTCTCTGTCGTCGGGAAGTGGTGAGTCGGTTCTGCAGGGCTCCACCGGTGGTGTCGTCGTGGTAGGTCGGCTCAGCTTCTTCCTCGTCGGATTCTCAGGTCCTGTGGCGACTTCTGAAGTTCCAGTCCCCAAAGCCCTGCTTTTATGCAGAAAACCCCCATTCACTCAGCCTAGCTGTCACTCAAACATGCTAAGTGGTGAGCCGGCCGGCTCACCACTTGGGCCAATCACACAAGAGTGCGACTTGAGTTACCAAGGTAACGCAGTCCAGGGTGCCTAAACCCCCTCCCAAACCCCCTGTGGAACCCAGACAGAGTGGCACCACTTTTGGAGACTTCTGTGGAGAAGCCCGCCAAAAAGTGGAACAAAGGGCTCGACTTGGCGACTTGGGTTGGAGTCACAGAAGAGAACACAAACGCCATTTTAGAATCGAGTCTTGGCAAAAAATACCAACCGGAGAATTAATATTAATTAAATAAACCGGTGGTATGTTCGAGGCTATGAGAATTAAATAATTAAAGTTGGTAGCCTCGAACAATGTGAAAATCCCATAGGAAAATATTTGCGGTCGAATATAGAAAGTAGTTTCCACTGCCACCAGCCAAAACTCGATCAGGGGGGACGGAGACGTGCCCCCTCGACTAACAGACCCCGGGGCAATCGAATTGCCCTGACCAGTACGTCCACAATATGATGGTTTGTACTGGTTTCTGTTAATAATTTGGGACTAGTAAAGCCAATGGTGACTTTACATGCCCTGGGAGACAGTAGTCAGTCCCAGGGTATGGAGTCTATGGTGGAGTGTCACTATGACACCCCTGTGTTACTGCACGGAGGGTGCTGTGTAACACATATAGGAAAAACACATGAGACCCTATGGAGTAAAGGACCCCATAGCCCATAAAACACATTACCAATCAAAGGAATACCATAGATCATGTCCAAGAGTGGGAGAAAGAGAGTCTCACTCTTGGCAGGAGGAAAAAAACAAACTCCAGAAATCCAGCAAAGCTGCTGGGGGACTCACTAGGTTAGGAAATTCAGCCTAAAGAGAGAATTCTCCCTAACAAACATGGCAAGAGATTGTTTGATTTTATCTCCATTCTCGTGATTTTCTCTTCGTCACATAACTGTGTCTTTTTGACAACTCAGGCCCTGCCAATGCATCAGCAATCACCAAACTGAGTTTCTCCACGGCAACCGATTCACTTCTAGCGGTGGAGACGATGCCATCATCTTGTATCCTGGCTTGCAACATTATGTGTTACTACTGACCTCTGCAATTGTATTCGCTCTCCACTCTTGCTTTTCCACTCTTTTTGACTGCTTACTCTCTTTTCTCTCCTCCTTTCACTTCTCCCTTTTCCTATCTCCTCCCCTTACTTTCTTCTATGCACTTACTCTATCAAAATTGTCCCTGGACCTAATATGATAGCAACCTCGTCTGTTTCCTCCACCCTCCCATTACTGTTTTTATCTTCCCCACCACCCTTCCAGCACTATCTGAAATGTCGCCCGGCCTAGTATGATGGTCGTTGTTTTGTTCCTCCCCTCCCTTTCTGCACCCCTTTCCCTCACCTTTTGTTTTTCTCCGGCTCTACCAGAAATGTCGTCAGGCCTAGTACGGTAGTCGCCTCTCTGTTTCCATTTCCTTCCCACTCTCCCCCTCCCTTCCTTATCTATGTCTTAGCTCTTGCACTACTACCTGTCTGTTTCCATTTCCTTCCCACTCGCCCCTCCCTTCCTTATCTATGTCTTAGCTCTTGCACTATTTGAAATGCCGTCAGGCCGAGTACGATAGTTAATTTCACATCCTTACTGTTCATGGCCTGTAAGAAAGTGGTTGTATTTTCCCTTGTTCCCTCACTTGCCTTGAAGCGCTTTGAAACACATTGTGTATAGGTGCTATATAAATAAACGATCATATAATATCATATAATTATTCTTCGCTCCATTGTCTGTTTAGCCGCCACTCCCTTTCCTACCATATCAGACGCTGACACTGTTCCTCCACACATTCCTATTTCCCCCAATTGCTGTTCCCTTGATAGACACCCATTGGCCACCTGGCTCTGATAAACACTTTTTAATTCTTTCATGGATGCTTTTACTCTGCCAAATCGTACAATATCCTCCTCTCAGCCTCTCTGCCTGGGTCAGTTTAACAACTGGGTGGACTGTCCCCCTGTTCTTATTTGTATTTGTATTTTATTTAATTTATAAAGCTCTTCTGCCTATTTATTTATTGCCCACTCAAATGATACTCTGTCTGTTCTCAACTTTCGCTAATGTGTATGTGGACCCATATTGTTGACATGCATGCTATTCTAGCTAGTTCCCTCCTTTCATGCTGACCGGAAACCTGAACTTCCTTAATGTAATTGCTTGTGGCTAGCTGCACTAGACTCTTCTATACCCATCAAAATGTATCCTTGTGATCTTAGGTCTTCATGGAATAAATGGTTCACGGTTGCTGGATAGTCATCCTTCTTCATGGGTCTTTATTGTCTTCAGCTGAAAGCGCACAAAACACCCCATTTCTGCTAAGCGGGTTTATCTTTCTATTCCTATTGAATCCGGTTCTATTGCTCGAGCTCCCTCATCTTGCTGCATCTACATCCTCTATTCACAAATTATGCAGACAATATCCACCTGACGATGGAACTTAGTGGAAACTACCCTCAGGACTTTGAAAAACAAAACAGTGCATACAGTAGTATCAACAATTGGATGACTGAAAATTGGTTAGGCCTAAATAGCTCAACAACTGAGCTTATGATCTATGAATCCAGGCAGGCAAAGGACAAATTAGGTCAAGAATATATGGGGTTTGAAGTGGGAGGCTGTCAAATCCCGATATCAGCTAAAGTCAAGACCTTAGGGATCTACATGGAAACCTCACTTGGTGCAGAGGCCCATGCAAACACTGTGGTGAAAAACTCAATATCACCTAAAAGTCCTGTGACAGATTGGCCTCTGGTTACTCAGAAAAATGATGACTCTAGTTTGTGCGATTATCATGCCAATACTAGAATTCTTCAACTCCCTGCTTGGTGGTGCCGGTAAGGATTGTGTAAAAAAAATTGCATAAAATCAAAAATGATGCAGTCAGAACTGTATGCAATATACCCATGAAGGAACATATAACCATGTCCCGAAAACAGCTTCATTGGTTACCAGTGGCTGCAAGTATTCACTTTAAGGTTCTTACCTTGGTCGATAAATGTGTTTTCAGGGAAGCTCCCAGCTATCTAAACGAAAATGTGGCTAAGTACAAGCCACAACGATCTCTGCGATCTGTACTCCCCAGAGGCTTATAATCTATCGGATTAAAAGAACGAGATGGAATGGAAGATCGCTCCCAGTGATGACTGTCTAAGCTTGAAATGATCTTCCCATAGACCTGCGCTTAGAAGAAAGACATCTGATTTTCGGGAGACATTGAGAAACTCGTTGTGATGCTGGAAATGCATCAGAGGGACAGGGCTTCCGTATCCTTGTACTTTACTCCTTTTTATCGTGTGGTCTGTCGTGTTTTCCGCACAGGAGGTCATGTGGGACTCCTGGCGGTGCATCTCTCTCTTTGGTTTGGTGTACAGACCCATGGGATACCCTTATGGC
This sequence comes from Ambystoma mexicanum, assembly GCF_040938575.1. NCBI lineage: Eukaryota > Metazoa > Chordata > Amphibia > Caudata > Ambystomatidae > Ambystoma > Ambystoma mexicanum. The sequence goes on from NC_090939.1 coordinate 971,647,744, forward strand.
ACCCATCGGTGGGGGTGCAACCCTGTGCCCCTAGTGTATGTTTTTGGGCACCTGTGTGTGGCCCACAGAGCAGGGTACGGGCTGGTGGCATCTCCGTGCTGAATTGACTGGTGCACTGAGCGTCCTCCATTTTGGGATGCCCAGGCCCTGTCATTGGTATCAGTAGATTCCTGATGGAGGCAAGATGGCCCCCGTGGGCTCTTGCCATCCATCGCCTGTTACCTTGGTTTTTCCCAAAGTCCCGGGAAGCCCTGACTCTGTCCCCTCCCCCTGACTGGCTGTTGGGTGGAAGTTCCATACATGGTAGTGTGGGGAAGTGCCGACCAGACTGGTTGGAGCCTTCCCAATGACCGTGTGTTGTGGGTACACCTGTGGGTTGTACCTGGGTGAATGCAGTGTATGACGAATATACACTTCTTGTTGTGGATGTCTGGTATCTGGTGTTTGACACAAGGACTGAGACAGCCCTGTCTGAAACTGTTAAGAATGCAGTGTGTAGTGTTGAATGGCGTGGTACTTGTCCGAATCCACATTCTGTGTTATAAGTGTCTGGATGGAGATGAATGGCCTGAATGCACTGTGTGCCTGATTGGCTGACTGCTGAACGCCCTTCTGAGTAATTGGTTGCCTGAGTGTGACCCAGCAGAATGAATGGGAGATGAACAGTATATCTGGGGGCCTCTCACTGCTAGTAATCGTTCAGAAGCTGAAGAGAAACTGGAGTTGAAACTGAAGCTTGACCTTGAAGCCCTGCTGGAAGAGAAGAATTGCTGTTGCTCTACTTCGCCGATCTGAAAGCGGTTGTGTCTCCAAGAACTGATCCAAGAGAGGACCTGAAAGAATGGGCAGAAATGTATATTGATGATGACAATGAAGTGGCTGTGCAAAGTTCCATATCTGATCATAGATGCCTTGGTGAACAGCAGGTATTGCTAGAATGCATGGGGAATTATCTTGTGAAAATATGGAGTGATTTGACCGACACAGTGGTACCGCAAGAGTTGCGTGATTTGGTTGTCCTTTCAGATTTGCGAGATAATGCGACGAAACTACGAGAACACGTAGGCCGCTTATTTGTGTTTAAGCGAGAACTTGATCGATTACATAAAGAATTAATGAAAAAAGATAAACCGCATATGTCGTATGCAAAGCGACAGTTTTTTTCCGCCGTTGAAACCTGTTAGTGAAGAGATGCGAATTTGTACGCGAGATGCGCTTAGATGGATTATGGATTAGAGATGTTTCCATTTCCCCAATTGAAGTGCATGATACGTTTAGTCAGTATACGCCAGAACTGCAGAGAAAGGTATTACAGGTTATGGTATAGTATCTACAGGATGAATGTATGAAGCATAAGATATGTTGTCCCGCTGATTTAATAACAATTTACAAAAGAGCATTTTCACCTGAAACTGGAACGACTGCTTTTTCTCTTGATTTAGCTTTGTTGCTTAATAGGCGAACAAATGTAGAATCGCCTAGTTTGCAATTACCCATGATGGAAGTGCCTCCCACGTTTGTCCCGAAAGTAGAAGTTGCTGCCATTGGAAGAACTCCAGCGCAAACGATAGAAGCTCATTATATCGCACAGTTTGTACATGTCCCTTTTCCTAGGCAAGAGGTAAATACTATAAAGCAGACAATCCCTGATATTAGGAAGAACCTGTCAGGATTCTATAAGGAAACTGAATCTGTTTTCAATTCATCTGTTTTTATATTGAGTGACATTGATTTATTGTTGTTTCCCGTGATTCTTCCTGTAGACATATGGAAACAGATTAGAAATATAAGTGACGCGCCCATGTTAGGAGAAACATGGGCGAATTTGACTAGAATTGATAGTGAGAGAAAGGCTGGAGAGAAGCCACCGCAAGTAATGTTGGTATTGCCATCGCGAATAGTAGAGAAATTGAAAACTTTGGTACTCGAATAAAGAATAATTTGGGATAAATTGACTGCTTCTTTACAGGGCAAAGAAGCAGGAGCAATCGATTAATTTAATCGATTTGAAGAAGTATTTGCAGATTTTAGTGGTCAAGATTTAAGTACTGAACCCGGGAAGAGATTGTTTGTTGATAAGTTTGTGTGACGGTTGCTACAGAAAATTCAAGGTTTAATAATGACATCTGAAAGTGCATGGCAAGCAAAACACAAAGTGAAGTATTACATATGGCCCAGTTTTATGAGAACAGACTAAATTCTGAAAAGGACAAGGAACTAAGGGACAAAGGGAATTTGAAAACAAGAGTATTGTTGCAGCAAGTAGCAAACAATAATAGAGGTGGTGGGAACGCACCATCCAGAGTCCAATTTGCATTAACGTCCAATATGCAAGGTGGTCCAATAAGGATGAATCAATGTGCTTATTGTAGACAAGAAGGCCATTGGCGTGCACAGTGCCCGCCTATACAGAATCGAAATGGTACTTTCCTGAGAAAACAGAATAGAGGTCGTCCGGGAATACAAGGACAGAATAGAAACCAAAGAGCTCTGCAATTTCAGGAAAACCAGAGGAATCAGAACCAGAATCAGAACCAACAACGAAACAATACAAATGGTGGGAATATTTTTGACAATCAGTCCAATGCATATTACTCTGGCGACTTTAAAACTGACGATGTACTGTTCTACTAGGACAGCCCGAGACAGGGGTTGGAACCAGTACCTATTCCCGTAGAATAGAAAGGGCCTTACGTAGAAATTAAGGTTGGGAATAGGGAGCACATTTATTTAGTAGACACAGGTGCACAAAAATGTTCGATTGACCATCAGCGGGTTCCAGAAATAACACTGTCAGGGCATAAGAATGTCTCAGTAGGGTTCTCAGGTACGCCAGTAATTAGTCCAGTTTCACAACCAATACCTATAACACCAGGTCCTTCACTGAATCTTGGCCATTTCTTTTGAGGAAAAATTGCGGCGAAAATTTGTTGGGATTATATTTGTTGAAGAAATTCAATGCAGTCATTTATTGTTCTCCTGATCGAGTGTATTTGACAATCTCGCCACAAAAGACTCCTGTATCACAATTTGTATCTAAGCCACCACCGACTGAATTGAGTAAAGTACCAGCTTGTATATGGGCCGTGAACGACAATGATGTTGGGTGTTTGAAAGTAGAGCCAGTAAAAAATGTTTTGAAAAACTGAATTACTTTGCCGCGTATTCCGTAATATAAAATTTCAGCCGAGGGAGAAACAGCGTTGAAATGTATTGTATCAGATTTGATTAAATGAAACGTAATTGAAGAAACTTCTGGTAGTGTTTGTAATAGTCCGATTCTTCCGGTTTATAAGAAAGGAGGTAATGACATACCGTATTGTTTTATAATTGATTTGCGTGGAGTGAATAAAGTGGTTGATCCGCAATTTCCATTAGTCCCGGATGTGACTACAATTTTGACTATGATTCCAGCTTCTGCATCATACTTTAGTGTAATTGATTTGAAAAATACGTTTTTTAGTATCCCAGTGCATCCAGATAGCAGATATTTGTTTGCTTTTACTCTAGGAGGACGTTCATTTACATCACACGAATTCCACAGGGCTACACTGAGAGTCTGAGTATTTACAGTAGAGCATTAAAGGAACAACTAGATATGCTTGAACTACCTACAGGCTGCGTGTTATTACAATACATAGATGATTTATTAATAGCAGCAGACACAGAAGAAATTTGTAAAAAAAAGTTCAGCTGCATTATTGACACATCTAGCAGACACAAAGCTTCGCTGAAGAAATTCCAGTATTGTCGAAAGGAAGTGGCCTACTTGGGCTACCTCCTTTCGAAGGAGGGAAGAAGATTGACACCAGAAAGAATAGAAAGCATCTCTGATATGCCTGTTCCAAATACGCAGAAAGAAGTCAGGGCTTTAATTGGCATGGCTTCGTATTGTAGGCAGTGGATCGCTAATTTTTCGATGATCGTGAAACCAATAGTGGCATTGACAAGGAAGGATGTTACCTTACCTTTGCCATGGAGCATGGAGTGTCAAGAAGCATTTGACCTGCTCAAAGCTGCATTGTGTTCAGCTCCAGTTTTGGGCACGCCAAATTACGACAAGAGTTTTAAGTTATTTGTGCATGAAAATAATGGATGTGCTTTGGCTGTTTTGACTCAGGAATAAGGAGGCAGAAATAGACCATGCTGCTACTTCTCTTCCATGTTGGATCCTGTTGCATGTGCTTTGCCGCGCTGCTTGTGAGCTGTTGCTGCAGCCGCTGCGTCAGTAAAACAAACCGAGGGAATGGTTTTAGGTCACGCTTTCACCGTAATGGTACCTCACTCAGTGGACCTTTTTTTAAATGGAACGCATACGCACCATCTCATATCAGCCAGCTTAACAAGATATGAAATTGTTCTATTTGCACTGCATATCCAAATTATGAGGTGTTGCGCTTTAAATCCGGCCGAGTTAATGCCTCCTCCCAATGGAAAAGAGGGTGAAAAACAATTCCCCCATGATTGCTTAATGGTTACTGAACAAGGACAAAAGACAAAAAGGAAAGAGACAAAAGGAAGAATTGACCTAACTGACACCCCACAGAAAGAGCCAGATGGAGAACTATTTTGTGACGTTCTTGTTTTAAATTACCAGATGGCACATCAACTGCTGCTTATGCCATCAGCACACTGAAAAGTATTATAGAAAGCAAAAGAATCCCATATAACTCAGCACAAGCTGCAGAAATAATAACATTAACAAGAGCATGTGAAATTTCTGCAAACCTCAATGTCAACATATATACCGACAGTCAATATGTCTTTGGGGTGGTACACAATTTTGGTCGATTTTGGGCTGAAAGGGGTTTCCTAACATCACATGGAACCAAAATCCAACATGGCACTTTGATAGTAAAACTGTTGTCAGCACTTGCGCTTCCCAAGCGATTAGCGATAATGAAATGTGAAGTACATCAAAAAGTAACATGTAACTTAGGAAAGGGAAACAAACTGCCACTGATTTACACACAAAAATGTATGTCAAAAAAATAGAAGAAGTACCCTGCATGATAGAGAATGGAATTGCAACAGTTAAGGAAATGCAAGCAGAAGCTACTGTAGATGAAATAAAAAAACTGGTCTGAGGGTCCAGCAGAATTAGATTCTGAAGGTTGTTGGGTGGACAAGAAAAATAACTGATGGATGTTGCCAAATGCCTATGTGATAGCAATGGTTACCATGGCCCACAGTCCGACACACATATGTGGTAGAAAAATGATTCAACATCTGGATTCTGTATGGCAGAATTCACACATTAGAAAAACTGCTGAAAGATCGGTTCAGAATTATATGACTGGTTTACAACATAACATTGGAAAGGGAACAGTGACACCAGTAGGAAGTTTTGGCCCACCGTCCATGCCATTTGAAGTCATCTATTTTGATTTCATAGAAATGGAGAGGTGCCAAAACTAGAAGTATGTCCTTGTGGTGGTCTGCACATTCAGTAAATGGGTAGAGGCCTATCCCTGAAAGATTGTACAGCTATGTCCACAGCTAAAGCCATGTTAAAAGAATACTTTTCCCGTTTCGGGCTACCCCATGCCATATGGTCAGATAACGGCCCGCACTTTATTGCGGCCGTGATATTGCAAATTTGTGCAGGTCTCCAGATTGATAAACGATTCCATTTGGCCAGACACCCGATGAGTGCCGGTTTGGTAGAACAGTATCTTGAAAAACAAGATTAGCAAAATATGTGCAGGGAGCAATTTGAAATGGCCCGATGCATTACCACTAGCATTACTTTGCATGCGAACAACTGTACAGGCAAGGACCGATCTCTCCCCTTACAAAATCGTGATGGGGAGACCAGCGATGTTTGGAATACCCCTCAGCCGAAACGTTTGAGGGATATAGAGTACCCATTACTTATTGACTACTTTAAACAGTTACCTCAAAACTTGCGTTTGATTCATCAGCAGGTCCAGGAGGCTCTTCTTGTCAGATATACCGGCCCAGGACATTGTCTGCAGCCTGGGGACTGGACGTTGGTCAAAAACTTTGAAAGAAAGTCTTCACTTGCACCACGCTGGACGGGGCCTTTCCAGGTGCTACTGGCTATACAGACTGCAGTCTGAGTGAATGGACAAAGCATAGGATCTACGCAACACACACAAAAAAAGTTCTGTTTCCTTTGCCACATGAGAAAGAGCTTGATTATCCGGACGTCGAAAGAAAGACAGCTGCACTTGGTCACAAAGATATCATCGCCAGTTCTCTGTCAGAAGTGCTTCCTAAACCTGAGAAAGGGCATGGGGAGATTGCAACGAAGATCGAAAGGCCAAAGTGCCTCAACTTTGTCCGAGTGCTGCCTTATAATCATCATGCATTGCATCGCAAGATGGCACTGATCCTGCACCTGGAAATGAGACTGCATTGTTCATCGATCATACTGTACCTGGAGCTGTAAGGTACAATCTACGTTCACAAAATCGGAAGTGATCAGCTTTTGTTTCGCCTTTGTTCCCAGCTCATGGATGAAGTGAGAACAGAGGCCTAGGGAAAAGGAGCATATGAGCTGTATCAAGCTGGATCAGTTGAAAGCTCTGACACGCGGTTTCCCGGTGCTACCATTGAAAAGTGAAGGACTATTGCAACCTAGCACGGACAAGCAGGGGCAAATGGTACTGACACTATCAAATTGATACTTGCTCCTGCCTTTTTGGAGCTCTGTGCAAATTCACATCAGCTTGCTATCATCGATAGACAGGCTAGCCTGGACTGCCCTGAACGATTAGTTGCTAACGTGTGTTGCTGTGGAGAACTTTCCCGACGGACACTGAAAAACCTTTCCTGAGATAAACATTACAGACAATGCGTATATTCGCTCCTGCTCCCTCCTGCACCAATGTTGTTGATGATATAGAGATAGAGACTAAGCCTGCTCCTAGAAAGACTTGGTTTGGAAAGAATAATATGCTAATGATTATGATACCGCTTTGCATTTTGATTACACTGGTCCCAATATTTTGGTATCTAGAAACTGTGCATCCTTTGAACTCCCTCTTGACTGCTACCAATGCTCCTACTATGAGCAGCCCAGTACATGTGCTCTCTTATACTCTCCCCTCACAAGAAGTGAAACATAGAAAAGGGTATGACAATAATACATTGCTACTGATTATGAATATGACCCATGCTATTTTAAATAGGTCCAATTGTTGGGTCTCTTCCCATTTACCCCAGCCCGGTGAAAGAGGAATGGGTTGGTATGTACATCCTTTGCCACTTAATACCACCTGTTATGCATCATTAAGAGCGCTATTTTTCAGAAAATTGAATGATAGTGTTACTGGTCAGTTTGATGGAACAAACATAAATGAATTTGAAAGATTGTATTGGAACCGTTGGGTTGTTCCGTATTTACAAACAGAAGCAAAGTAAACCCGATTACAACGAGTCCAGTAGATAGGCTCTCCAGGCCTTACAAGTCCCTAATCACTTTTAAAATGGCTCTGGTAGGAAACAACAATGCTGTTCCTCCCTCCTATACTATTAATCATAGTCTGCGTTCTGTCCCATTTTGCTTACGGAAAAAAGTTTCCTATCCAGTGGGAACATTCACTAGATGCATGAATATTGCTGTACTTGAGCAAGAAGAAAAACCATTATATATCAGGTTCTGTCTATTCTATATGTGGAAATCAGGCCTATCCATGGTTACCTAGAACTTGGGAAGGGACCTGTTATTTAGGTATACTTTTACCTGGTGTATTTCTTTCAAAAACGTCTGAAATAGCAAAACTATCTAGATCTCGGCCACGTCAAGATGATACCGCGGCACAGATCGTAGGGGATATAGCAAATTCATTTATACTATTTTGGGGACAAGCAATAAATTCATGGAATATAAGGAAACTGTCCAGGGTGTTAGAAAAAATAATAAATGGAACTACAGATGTACTCTATAATATGACACTGGAACAAAAAGCAATCAGATTAATTGCACTTCAGAATAGAATGGTGCTTGATATAATTTTGGCTGATCGTGGAGGAGTATGCAAATTGGTGGGGTCAGCGTGCTGTGTATTCCTAAGTGACTGCTCCCCCACGATATTTGAAGTAATTAAGAAATTGCATGTCCTAAGTTCTGAAATTCATGTTCCCATAGGTGGTTGGAATCTGAATATAAGTTAATGGTTTTGGGAACTGCTGCGATCATGGGGATGGAAACTAATTGCAATTTTGGTTGCGATATTTGGAATCCTCATGTTCTGCTGTTGTTGCATACGATGCCTACCAGTCCTCTGCTCCCAAATGACGAATGAGTGTGTACATGCAATTAGAACAAAACCTCCTTGCATGTTAAGTGAAGGTGCGCAACACGAAAATGAAATAATTAAATCATTTATGGCAATTAATATTTCTGATGACGATTACAGCATTATGGCCAGTTCAGAATTGGACACGTGGTCCGATGAAGACGCGATGTATGGATGATGCTATTGGCTTACGGCCAAAGGAGGGTTTGTTAGACCAGAAACGACCCTATAGTATGTATAGTATGTTGGCCAGAAACCAATCGCATCATGTGACAAACATTGCAATCCTAGAATCGTCAATGTAACCAGAGGGCGTCCATTTTGTAAAATGTTGGCCATTTGCTTTTTTCCTTTCTGTCAAAACGCTTTACAAATGTATTCTATGCTTTGAACTCACACACAGTGCGAGGCCACGGTCTGAATGCTGAAATACTAACACAGACAGGAATGTCAAACTGTGCAGAAATCCATTGTTTTTCTCTCTCACCAAGTCCTTGAAGTCGAGCAGAAGGAACAAGTTACTTACCTGTAACTGTTGTTCTCCAGCATGGGTCTGGCATGGATTCACATGCTCATGAATATTCCCCGTCGTCAGGCTGGGAATCCTCGGTAAAGAAAAATCAGTATCAGTTTCGTTTCTGATCTGTCTTTCGTAGTAGTAACCAATCACTGATCTCTGCGTCATACTGACCACAGCCAATGACTGCCCTCTACCTAAGCCCCGCCTCTGGCAGCCATCTTCAGATTTGGTAGCACGTTAAGTGGCAGTATGACCAAGTGAAGAGCAGCAGAGGGGTAGGCGGGAGGGTTCGCATGTGAATCCATGCCAGACCCATGCTGGAGAACAACAGTTACAGGTAAGTAACTTGTTCCTTCTCCAGCATGGGGTCTGGCATGGATTCACATGCTCATGAATATAAGAATAAATAGCAGTACACACATGCACAACCACGGGGGGTGGCAAAAGGCTCAACATTAAGCATCTCTTACCTCCTCACCAGGCTCACCTTAAGCGAACAGGTTGCGCAGCACTGCTTGGCCGACCCTGGACTCCTCCCTGGAATCCCGATCGACGCAGTAGAATCTCGTGAAGGTGTGCGTCGACCTCCACGTAGCAGCCCTGCAGATGTCCAGCAGGGGCACACCAGATAAGAACGCCGTAGTAGCAGCGATCGCTCTGGTCGAATGGGCTCTCGGACGGCCTGGCAGCGGTCGGTTAGCCAACCAGTGGCAGTGCATGATGCAGCCGGAGAGCCATCTGGAAATAGAAGATTTCGAGAGAGCATTCCCTTGATTCACAGGTCCAAAGTTCACGAACAGCTGTGATGTCCTCCGGAAACTCTTCGTGCGGTCCACGTAGAACTTCAGCGCTCTAGCCACATCCAGCGAGTGCAAAGTCCTCTCGGCCGGCGACGAAGGAGACGGGAAGAAAACAGGTAACACCAGGGGCTCGTTAAGATGGAAGTCCGACGGCACCTTGGGCATAAAGGAGGGGTGCGTCCTAAGCACCACCCTCGAGGCATGGAAAGTCAAGTACGGTGCTTTGCAGGATAGGGCCTGGATCTCTCCCACTCGTCGTGCGGAGGTAATGGCCACCAGGAATGCAGTCTTCCACGACACAAACTTCATTGGTGCGGAGTCCATCGGCTGGAATGGGGGCCCCATGAGCCTGGTCAGCACCACGTTAAGTTCCCACACCGGGGCCGGGCCTTCACCGGCAGGAACGACCGGAACAGTCCTTTCATAAACTCTTTTACCAGTCGATGGGACCACAGGGACGTCCGTCCTGTGGTTCTGGTATATCTGGAGATCGCCGCCAGATGAATCTTAATGGAGGCATGGGCTAGCCCAGCCTTTGCCAGCGATAGCAGGTACGGCAGCACTTGAGGGGCCGTAATCCGTAGGGGGTTGATCTTCTGTGCTCGGCACCAGATAGAGAACCTCTTCCACTTATGACCGTAGCATTTGAGAGTCGAGGACGCCCTGGCCTTTGCAAGAACCTCTCTGCAAATCGGCCGGTATATCGTAGCCTCCAAACTCTAGTGCTGCAGGAGCCAAGCCTGCAGGTTCAGCGACGCCGGGTCATGGTGGAAGATGGCGCCTCCTTCTCTGGAGAGAAGGTTCGCGTCCACCGACAGCTTGATGGGAGGGGACGTTGACAAGTCCAGAAGGTCCGGGAACCAGATCTGCCTCGGCCACGCCGGTGCGACGAGGATCATCCCGCACCGGGACCTCTTGAGCTGGTTGATGAGTCGTAGCAGCAACGGCAACGGAGGGAACGCATACAGGTATAGGCCGTCCCAGGGGAACGAGAACGCATCGCCCATGCTTCTCGGCTGGGGAAACCTGCTGGCGAACCTTTTGCACTTCGAGTTCGTCGCTGTTGCGAACAGGTCGATTTGGGGTTTGCCCCATCGTCGGAAGAGTTGATCCACCTGATCCTGGCGCAGTTCCCACTCGTGACACGCGTGCAGCTCCATGCTGAGCGAGTCGGCGATGGTGTTTCTTTCTCCTGCCAGGTGGAAGGGAACCAGGAACATCCCCTGGGCGACCGCCCAGTGCCACAGATCCTGTGCCTCCTTGGATAGGGCTGGGGATCTGGTGCCTCCCTGCTTCCGTATGTAAAACATTGTCGTGGTGTTGCCCGTGAAGATCCGCACCACCTTGCCCTTGAGCGACGGGAGGAACAATTTGAGAGCCCAGAACACGGCTCGGAGTTCCAGGACGTTGATGTGCAGGAGCCTCTCCTCCGGGAGCCAGAGGCCTCTTGCGTGGAGATCTCCGGTGTGGGCGCCCCAACCTTCCAGGGAGGCGTCCGTCGTCAACGTCTCCTGGTACGCCGGCGTCTGAAAGTCCTTGCCCGCCGTGAGTGCGCTCGAACGCCCCACCACTGAATCGCCCGCCGGAACACCTCGTTGAGGGGGACCCTGGCTTCGAAGGTGCCCGTTGCCTGCATCCAACGGGCGTCGAGAAATTCTTGAAGAGGGCGCATCCGTAGTCTGCAGAGGCGCACCAGGTAGATGCAAGAGGACATCATCCCCAGGAGGGACTTGATGGACCTCACCCTGGCCACGTCCGTGGCTAGCAGGTGCTGCACTTTGCCTAGAATGGTCTTAGTCTGTTCCTCCGACGGGGCCGCCAGGCGCCTCACTGTATCGAGCTTCGCTCCCAGAAACAGGGCCACCTGCGACGGCACCAGGTGGGACTTTGGGTAGTTTATGGCGAATCCCAGGTCTGTGAGTAGCTGGACGGTCCACGCAGTGTGTTCGACGGCGAGTTCCCTCGTCCTTGAGCGGATGAGCCAGTCGTCCAGGTAGGGGTAGACGTGAATCCCCTGCAGGCGCAGCCACGCCGCCACAGGTGCTAGGCACTTGGTAAAGACCCTGGGGGCCGACTTCAATCCGAACGGCAGTGCTCTGAATTGGTAGTGGCGTCCCTGGACGACGAACCTGAGGAACTTTCGGTGACTTTTGAGGATGGGAACGTGGAAGTATGCATCCTCCAGGTCCAACGACGATAGAAAGTCGCCTTCCTCCAGCTGTCGCAGTACGTGCTGGAGGGTGACCATCCTGAACTTTTGTGACCTGATGTATTTGTTCAAACGACGAAGGTCCAGGATGGGGCGCCAGCCGCCCGTCTTCTTCCTGACAAGGAAGTACCTTGAGTACACCCCGGATCCCCAGAGCCTCTTTGGGACAAGCTCGATGGCGCCTTTCCTGAGCATCGCCCATACTTCCAACAGCAGTTGCGGGACGTGATTTTCCTTCCTGGCCACAGGTGGAACGTGAGGGCACTTCTTCAAGAATTCGATAGAGTGTCCTCTTGCCAGGGTATCCAGCACCCAACGATCAGTGGAGGACTTCCACACGCCGACGAAATTCGTCAGCCGGCCTCCCACCGGGGTGCTTCAGTCCTGCTTGGAGGTGGTGGCCTTGCCACCCTGGTCACCTTGCCGACTACGGCGAGGCGCTCCCTGCTTGCCGTGACCCCTGTAGGCCTCCTGAGACGAGGAGCGTGCCGCCTGGCGGTAGGACGACGAGGCACCCTGTCTGCCTCCGGAGCTCCGAAAGGGGCGTCGTTGCTGAAGGGCTCCTAGGGCGCGGGCCGTCTCCGTGTCCGTCTTTATGGCTTGGAGGGATTCGTCCACCGCCTTCCCGAACAAGTTGCTGCCGTCGAACGGCATGTCCAACACCCTGGTCTGGACATCCTGACGGAAGTCGGTCGCCCGGAGCCAACCCTGTCGTCGTAGGCAAACACCGTTGCCCAGCTGGTGGAACCCGGTATCGGCAATATCGGTTGCCATCGTTATGGCGTGGTCCGACGCCACCTCGCCTTCTTGAAGTATTTCCAGGGCCTCGGACCTCTTGTCGTCCGGTAGGAAGTCCAATATGGGGGCCAGCTTAAACCAGAGCTCCCTGTCGTAACGGGCCACGATCGCCAGGGCGTTGGCCGTTTTGATCGTCGTCGCCGCCGACGAAATGACCCGCCATGGCGTCCAACTTCTTTCCCTCGCCGTCCGGTAGGGAATTCGACGTCGAGGCTCCTGACCCCGCCGCTTTCTTCTTCGCCACCGCCAAGACGACCGAGTCTGGCGTTGGCTGGGCCCTGAGGCACAGCGGAGCGGTTTCGGGGACGCTGGTGCCGTGGAGGGGTTCTTGAGAACCGACAGGCCCTCCCTCCCAGATGTCATCGATTAGAGGCACCGCGATGACAGTCTTCCTCTTGGCCTCCCGGCGCTGATAGAGGAATCCTTCCTTTTTCTGCTCCTCCGGGCAGAGCTGGAACAATTCGGATGCCCTGGCGATCACGGCGTGGAATGAGCCAATCTCGTCGGGCGGCGAGGCCCGTGCGACGGGAGACGGGAGACCCGTTCCGTCGTAGTCACCGTCGCTCTCAGAACCTGTCGTCGAGCCCATCGCACCGTCATCTCCCGACTCGTGGGAGGATGAGGAGGGAACTGTAGGCCTTACGGGGGCGAGTGGAGGACAGGGTTGGGTCCTCCGTCGTTTGTTCTGAGGACTTCCCGACGGGCCAGGTTGCGGGTCCTCCGGATTGGGCCGTGGGAATCTCGTCCTTATCTCAGAGCATAAGGACTGGATCGCAGACAAAATGGCCGCTGAGCCATCCTGAGGCCTAGGTTCCGGCTGCGCCGGAAGGGAAAGCTGCTCTTCCTCGCCATCGTCGTCTTCCTCGGTTATCTCCCGAGGATCTTCCTTACGGGATCGAATCTTCTCGAATTGGACTTCGAGGTTCCTCACGGCCTCGGTCAGTTCCTCCTCCGAGGCTGACTCCGAGCTCGAGGAGGCTACCGTGCCCCCCCTCGCTTCTTCCATCATGGTGGCCACGACGATGGGCTGAAAAGAGGATTCCCTCCTTGGCGGCAGGGAAACTCTAGTCCCGGAGGCAGTCTCCGCTGGCGGGGTCTCTGCCGGCTTGGCCAGAGTCGCCGCCATCGCCTCGATAGAGGCCTTTGCCTGCTGGGTAGGGGCCTTCACCACCTTAGGTGCATCCCGGGCCTTCTCCTTCGGGGGAGGGGCGACGCCTCGCTCCCCCTCTTCCGAGATCGGACGGGGCTTCTCCCGAAGCTTACCCGGGGTCTCGGACTTCCTCTTCCCCGAACCGGAGCCTGGCTCGTGGTTGACGGTGCCGGGGAAGGCGCGCCCTGCCTGGCGACCGAAGGGCCCGACCTTTTGGCACTCCCGGAGCCAGCAGACTCGCGGCGCTTGGCCTGGTGTTGGGTCCCCGTCGCCGGGGCGCCCGCACAGGACTTAGAAGCCCACTCGGACCCTTTCTTCTTCTTCTCACCCGTTGAGCCCTTCTCCAACCAGCTGGCGAGACGGGATCGACGGTCCCTCATGGTCCGCTCCGACAAGTTCTTGCAAAACTGGCAGTCCTTCTCTACATGAGTCTTGTCCCCATGAAGACAGTAGAGGCATCGCGAATGTTCGTCTTCCTTAAACACATTCTGCAGCCCGCATCCAGGGCAGCTGCGAAACAGCTTGGGTCCGGGTGACGAACTCGCGTCCTGGGCCATCTCGAAGTAGGCCGCGAATCTTCTGGAATCCTCCAAGAAGTTGATTCGACGAAATCTTCACCCTTGAGGGGCGTAGGAAAATCCCGTAACGGGTAGCCGTTAACGGGAGTAGAAACGGTGGAGCTTGAGGCTCGTTTAACCGAAAAAATGTGAAAATTCACCTGAAAAAGCGCAAAACACGCAGTAAAAGCTCGAGAGCTAAGCACGAGGACTCCCAACACTTGAACGTGCGGTAAAAATCTGAAGATGGCTGCCAGAGGCGGGGCTTAGGTAGAGGGCAGTCATTGGCTGTGGTCAGTATGACGCAGAGATCAGTGATTGGTTACTACTACGAAAGACAGATCAGAAACGAAACTGATACTGATTTTTCTTTACCGAGGATTCCCAGCCTGACGACGGGGAATATTCATGAGCATGTGAATCCATGCCAGACCCCATGCTGGAGAAGCTGCATTTAATCAATAGTCCAGGTGCCGGCTTGTCTTGCAAACGCTGTAGTAAAAGGCAGTTAAAACATGAATTATATTCTTCTAGCGGTGCTCCTTCGCGGAGAGTGGTATTTTCTGCTTCAGAACTGTCTGACCCTCATGAACCGAATGTTTCCCTGCTAAGAACATGATATCTTTGCCGAGCTAGAGCTCCATGTTCCCCATAACAGAAAGCTGTCTCTGCTGCCTTTGCTAGAATAACTATGTTTAGACTGGATGAAGACTTGTCATAACGTGTCATAATTGTCAATCACTGAACCCTAGCCTGTATGACATGTATGACATCTATGTGGGTGGATCGAATTGGCTTTCAAAGATTATGTCTAATGTATATATATATTGCTGCTGGAGCGGCTGCTCGCTCGCTCTCGCATCTCACATGGTCTGGGAACACACGTCATCAGAAGTTGAGACCCGGTCGGCTGACTGAGAATACTTTGAAATAAACCAACCTCGTGTCTGACGTGTCACTTTAGTATATGGTTATTGTGCCTTAGTTTCCATATGCAGTCTTTATGGCCTAGCATACTGAGGAGTCAATCGCATCACCAAAACTGAAGCGCACCCATTGCCCAGGGCTGATGAGCTTGTGGACACCATAGGTGCTGCCAAATTTGTGAGCACCTTTGACCTTACCTCAGGCTATTGGCAAAAATAAATAGCTCTGACGGACCATGCCAAGGTAAAGAAGGCGTTCTCAACACCTGAGGGACTCTCCCAGTTTAGGGTCATGCCTTTTGGGTTGAAGAATGCCCCTGCCACCTTCCAGAGATTGGTCAATCAAACATTGCCATCTACAGTTCCACCTGGGAAGAGCATTGACACATCTGGAAAAGCTGTTGTTGGCCTTGAAAAGGACTAACCTCACTATCAAAGCAACCAAGTGCCAGATAGCTCAGTGGAAAGTCACGTATCTTGGTCATGAGGTAGGGCGGGGGGTCAAATCCAACCTCTCACAAGTAAAGTACAGGATGTACATGACTGGGAGACTCCCACTACTCAAACACAGGTGAGAGCCTTTTTGGGCCTCACTGGGTATTATCGCAATTTCATGGCAGAGTATGGAACGATAGCTGCCCCCGTGACAGCTCTGACTTCACTAAAACAACCTAGGAAGGTTAATTGGACTGAAGACTGTCAGATGGCCTTTGATGGCTTGAAAGAAAGTCTGTGTAGGGCACCTGTGTTGTGTGCACCCGATTACAGCAAGCCTTTTATCGTTCAAACTGACGCCTGCGACACCGGAATTGGAGCTGTCTTGTCCCAGTTAGATGACAAAGGAAGAGAACATCAAATCATATTCATCAGTAGACAACTCAAGGGTAGAGGACTTAGGTGGGCTAATGTTGAAAAGGAATGTTTTAGTATAGTTTAGAGCCTTAAGCATTTTAGACCCTACCTTACTGGGTCTACCTTGAAGGTCCAAACAGATCATAAGCCCCTGAAGTGGCTTATGTAGATGAAGGGTGAAGACCCGAAACTGCTCAGGTGGCCTGCAGGGGCTAGACTTCACCATAGAGCATAGACCAGGGAAGAGTCACGATAATGCTGATGGCCATTCCAGAATGTATTGTGACCGTCTGGATGAGGGTGTCTATCTCATGGGAGATTAGGCACCCTAACCTCAGTCTGGTGGGGGCGAATGTGATGCTGGAAATGCATCGGAGGGACAGGGCCTCCGTATCCTTGTCCTTTACTGCTTTTTATCGTGTGGTCTGTTGTGTTTCCCGCACAGGAGTTCATGTGGGACTCCTGGCGGTGCAGCTCTCTCTTTTGGTTTGGTGTACAGACCCATGGGATACCCTTATGGCACCCATGGGTGGGGGTGCAACCCTGTGCCCCTAGTGTATGTTTTTGGGCACTTGTGTGTGGGCCACTGAGCCTGTTACGGGCTGGTGGCAGTTCCGTGCTGAATTTACTGGTGCCCTGAGCATCCCATATTTTGGGATGCCCAGGCCCTGTCATTGGGATCGGTAGATTCCTGATGGAGGCTAGATGGCCCCCGTGGCCTCTTGCCTTCCATCGCCTGTTACCTTGGTTTTTCCCGAAGTCCTGGGAAGCTCTGACTCTGTCCCTTCCCCCTGACTGGCTGTCGGGTGGAAGTTCCATACATGGTAGGGTGGGGAAATGCCGATCAAACTGGCTGCAGCCTTCCCAACGACCGTATCTTGTGGGTACACCTGTGGGTGGGACCTGGGTGAATGGAGTGTGTGACGAATATACACTTCTTGTTGTGGATGTCTGGTATCTGGTGTTTGACACAATGACTGAGACAGCCCTGCCCGAAACTGGTATGAATGCAGTGGGTAGTGTTGAATGGCATGGTATTTTTCCGAATCCACATTCTGTGTTACAAGTGTATTGATGGAGAAGAATGGCCTGAATGCTCTGTGCGCCTGATTGGCTGACTGACTGCTGAATGCCCTTCTGAGTGATTGGTTGCCAGAGTGACCCAGCAGAATGAATGGGAGATCAACAGTATATCTGAGGGCCTCTCACTGTAAGAAATCGTTCAGAAGCTGAAGAGAAACTGAAGTTGAAACTGAAGCTTGACCTTGAAGCCATGCTTGGAAGAGAAGAATTGCTGTTGCTCTACTTTGCCGATCTGAAAGCGATTGTGTCTCCAAGAACTAATCCAAGAGAGGACCTGGTAAGGAGACCTCTCCCCGAGCTGCGAGGGACCATCGTGCACCAGCTGATCTTTGCCAAAGCTCCCTGGTAGACAGACCTACGAAAGGCTGCCGACCGGAGACTGGGACTGCCGCAGAATCCCAAGGAGAAGCGCCCGGGCTGTTGTCCGTCACCGTCGACGACCACCGTCACCGGCCGGAGCCGCAGTGCTCCCATTGCCTAAGAACCTTTGATTCACGGTCACGCTTGTCCGCACCGTCGCCCACCTTATCCCGCTGGAGGGCCACAGTTCTTCAAACTCTTTGCGGTCCTGAACTATCGACATTGAGGTGCCCCGCACGCCTCTTCCTGGCAGGACGTCTATGCTCCGTCATTGACGAGCACCGCTAGGAAAGAAGCTGCCACTTCACCACCGTAGTTCACCCTGTTCATCGCTGGACGTTCGACGACCCGTAGGTCCTGCCTTAAAGGGAGCGCTCTCAAGAAGGGCCGTCGATTTCCCGACGAGGAACTCTACAACACCAGGTACTTTGGGGTTGCTGAACTATTGGAAAGACTCTTGTGAACAATATATGGACTGGGCTTGGGATATATCTTTATTCTACAGGTTGCCCAGGTGGGGGGATCTCCACACAGAACTGTGTCTAGTGGTAGGGGCCAGTATTCTGCCAATTGTTCTAACCAACTGCTTTCCGTTTATATCTATTGTTGGTTTACTTTATGAACTGATTTGAGTGACATTTAACCGTACAGTTCATGCACTTTAAAGAGATCGAATAGTAATTGTGGTACCACGTAGAACTGTATAGGTTTTCCATTGTAGATTACCGAGTACAAAGTGAGTTATCGTGATATTGTACATAACCGTGAACTTAATTATATAAAGACTGTGTTTTAACTAATACAGTGTGCGGACATTCCTTTGTGGGTGCTTGGGGACTACACTGCACTAAAGAACCAGCCTGCATCACCTCCTGAGAAGCTAGGCCTTAATTGCTCCTCCATTGCTACCGTAATAGAGAATCTTGGCTGGGGTCCTCTGTGCCTCTCCTCTACCATATAGAGAGCAGGAGTACAGACCCCCTGCCAGTCTTTACACTCGTCACGTTGAAAAAAGCTAGTTTAAAGTCCTTCTTTTTGTTGTGTCCCATCTAACTGATCTATCTGTGTGTTCATGTAGCGCCCTGATGCCTATGGGCTTTGCCACTATACAAATGGATTAATAAATAAAAATAAATATGACTTCTCCACTCACACCATCCAAAAAACACAGGTTTCTTTGCCAATATATTTGGAGCTATTTGTAATTCTGTTCATATTTTGTTTGGACTGTGACCTCTTCTTCTACTTTTTCATATTCTTTGGATTCGCCGACAGGCCCTTATCCCATCTCTTGACTCTTTTAGCCCCCCTGAGAAAGCAATGCTCCCCTGTCCTGTCACCTGCATCTTATTCTCAACTCTTTCCTTTGGTGCAGTTCAGCTCTTTCGAAATTAGCTATTTTTCAAGAAGCGCACGCTTGACCCTGTCATTCCCTCATACTAACTAACCCATCCCTCTCCACCCTATCCTGTCCTAAGATCTTAGTCTTCTGTCACTTTTCATATTCAGCACTTTATTGAGCAAACTAGAGCATTCCCCCTCGGGTAGTCTGTTATCCGCATGGGCCGTGGCACTGAATTTGTCAGCTGAACTGCTTTCAATGACATTTGCAAGGTAACTGATATTGGCAAAGTTGTGGGCCCGGTCGTGACTGACTTCTCAGCAGTTTTCAACACAATTAACAATTCTATCCTTCGTGACCATCTTCTTCTTAAATGTGGACTGATTATTGTTGCTATGTCTTGGTTTTCCTCTTTTCTTGCTAAACCGTGTCAATCTGTTTCCTTTTCTCGATTCTGCTCCTTGTCTCCACACGTGTACCCCAGGGCACTTCACGTTCTCCTTATTTGTTTAATGCTTATGTGCAGCCTTTAACCTCCCTTATTTAAAAGCGGTGTTTCTTTATTAACTTAAGTGGATGACCCCTAGCTCCTCACCCAATTGATTGGGCAACAGCATGCCACAGTGGTTAGCTTTCAATCTTGCATATCAGCCCTTTTTAACGGATGAGCATCAATTATGTATTCCTTAATTATTAAAAAAAACAAGGTCATTGTACTTGGTGCCCCAATGCTCTGTAGTGCCCTACCTTCTGAATCCAGTCACAACGCTGTTGTCGTAATTCTGTTCCTTCCATTAAGAACCTTGTATCAAATGTGATAAGTTCTTCCCCCTTCCTTTCTTTCACTCTCCGATTGCACCTCTGCTGCTCTGCATATATTCATATATAGTTCAAATCTCTTTACTTGGGTCTCCCTATCTATCGTAATAAGTGTCTCCAAGTCCTCCAGAAGTCGGCAGCCCATATTTTCTTTGGTCTGCATCTCTCCACCCACCTTTACGCTACTTGGCCCAACTTTTCTGGCTCTCCATTAAACAGAGGGTCCTTTGTTTATTTTTTTTTAATATTCCCCCCCGAGTTTTCTCTTCTCTTAATGCTGTCTCCGCTATGCGAGTTTTCACCTTCTGACTGTTCCAAAGTTCTGTCCTGCTTGGGTGGGATTTGAAGCTTTTTCGGTTCTTGCGCTCTGTCTTTGACGTTTGCTTCCACTATTCCGTATTGTCTATTTCTATACGTACTACTTTCCAACATCACTATTCTCATCAGCCTGCTCTGGTCAACACCTTCTCTGAAGGGCTAGCACCAAGAAACCACATGTGGTCAACATGAACAGAACAGAAGCTTGTGAAATTGTACAACGTGCATGGTATTTATGAATAATAGGCAAGTGTGTAGTACTTTTGGCTAACTTCAGCAGCTGTAAAGGTAATGCCAAGGCCTACATTGTCAAGGCTTCCATCACATGATGCCATTGATTCCATAATTTGTTCTCTACTTGGCTCATTAAAGGTGCATTGCCCTGGGGTGAAGTATTGGCTGCATCTGTACGAAAAAAAGTCTTCTCAAAATAAGAACTTTTGTTCTGGTCAAATTGTTAAGTACATGTAAATATAAATTATCAAATGGAATAGAAAACACTTTACAAAATGTAAACAAAAAATATAAAGTTAAGATTACCTCCCATCCAGGTTGGTTGCTCTCACTGATGCATATATTTTGGTTTTCAGTGGCAATCCTGCAATTGGTATTAGCAACTGCTCAGTGTATGTTGAGTCCTGGAAAAAAAAATGGTTTACGTTAACATATGGCGGCATGGGCCAGGAGGCATTACAAATATAAAAAAAGTCTCATCCTAACAGTACAAAATTACATTGAGCCTAAGGTTTAGATGCATATGCAACAATGACGTTTTCTCAATCTGAGGGGAAGATCTTTCCACATACAGGACCATGTATGTACAAGTGGCATTTGCAAAGCACAAACCTAGATGGGTTGTAATGGAGCACTGTAGACAGGGCACACACGCACATGGCATTACAATTTGGATTTGGGGTTGCAAAGGTACTTGGATTGGTAAGGAGGTAGTGGAGGTGTGAGATTCAGAAGGGCCAGAATTAGTGTTCAGTGGCACTGAACTGAGAATGCTCCATCCCTACCGACTTCAAATAGAATCTAGATGGTTGTAGGTGGTGAGTTTCAGAAGACCTCACTGTTCGTTTTGGTTGATACAATACATTGTGGTTTTCAGATTCACTGGTGTGTTCAGGGGAGGTTATTATGGATTAAGTTTGCAACTTTAAAGGTCATTCTTGCCTGTACTGAGAGCCATTGATTATGTAGGAAAATGTTGCCATATTAACCGCTGTATAAACAATTTGGGCCTCATTACGACCCAGGCGGACTTCGCGGTGCTAAATGCACCGCGAAGCATGGCGGAAAGCCGCCGATAGCGCCATGGGGGTTGGCGGATTTACCGCCCCATTCCGACCTCGGCGGAGCGGTAAATCCCCAATCCCCATTCTGCCCTTCCCCATTCCCATTTTTGCCCCATAGGGTATAATGGGAGTGGGGAAGGAGTTAATTACGCCACCGTAAAATACGGTGGCGTAATTAACAACGAGGTCCCGTAGCGCCATGGTTTTCTCCGGCTGGTAAAACCAGGCGGAGAAAACCTCCATGGCGCTACGGGAACTCGTAGTATGGCGGAGAGGTACGCCATGCACTACGCTGGCGTAATACCCTCTCCGCCAGGGTCCTAATGAGGCCCTTTGAGTTTAAAGGACTTGCAGTTTTGAATTTGTCATGCATTCAGATGATACGTAGGATGTTACAATAATCTATTTTTGCAGAATGTGATGTGTAAAAGTAAAACATATTTGACTACATGTAGTACTTTACATTAAACAATGTGCTTTTTGAATTACCGTGCATTTAAGTATAATGCACACTAATGTTAAACACAACAAGCATAATTGTTGCGTTTCTAAAACAAAATTAGCTAATGCAAAAGGGTTTTTGTATTTAAGCAGCCATGTTGCAAGAAGAACATGCTGACTTGTACAAATTATATTTTAGTATTCCACAAGATGAAAGAAAGTATGTGCATTGCAAGTTATCTTTGAAAATTAGTTAAACTTGCTCATATACCTACATCTTATTCATTTGTCATTATCAGTAAAAATTACATAAAGAGTCTCTTTATTTTTTTGCAACCTCGAATGGCCGACTTAGTTGGAAATCTGGTTAAAGCTGTCTGTTTATGCGGGGCTCAGCTCTCTGGAAACAAAGGATACAAGTGTCAGCTTTCTGTAAAGCAGACTGTTGAGGATGGACCCCCAGGTATGCCAGAGGCATCCTCCCCCAGGATACACGGAGGACTCAATCAATGTCAAGTTCAAGCTGTGGTTTATTACAGACAAAACCAACAGGGATCAGCAGAGGAACCAGGAAAATCCATGCACATCTCGCTCTTCCTCGGATCGCAGGCAGGTTTTACTACCCAATGGGGTCAGCATTTCTTCATAACTTGGGCATCTCTCCAGAAAACCTATCAGGCCAAGTGATTGGGTATTGAGTATGTTATAACCTATAAAGGACACTATAGATGTCATTCTACTGGCCCTCGCATGTCAGATGGCTGGCCTGGCCCATGCCCAAGTCACTAACTATAACATTGTTGCAGTGTTGTGGACTTACCATTGGTTCTTGCCCAATGCTACCCAGCCCTAGGATACTAAACTGTGATTGGCTAGAGCTGACGTCCCCAGGCTTGGGATCTGCAAAGATTCTCAGCTCAATGTGTACCTCTTCAAGTTAATACTAACGACTATGTGTCTGCATTGTAACTTGTGTGTACCACCTTAGCTTATGAGAGTGCTCTCCTGACTAGCGCAACACTTGCTGCTGTCTGTGTCTTGCGGCCTGGGACCAGGTCTCCTTTCCCACCACTGATCGCTGTCCCCTGTCTGCTTCAGCCATGTCACGTGTTCAGAGACCACAAGTTTGAGTTGTGCAGCTCTGAATTATGACAATTTATTAGTATTTTTTGCAGCTGGTCCCTTTGTCGTCTGGGGATTGGAATGTCATCCGTATCTCTTGACCTTGGCTGTGGGTCCTGTCTCACATGCCCTGCTTTCTGTCCAGCCTGAATCAGCTCAGCTTGTCTCTTGCTCAGGGGCCTGCTGTAATTTCCCTAAACCTTACAATGCAGTTTCTACAGTGTTCATGTTATACTACATTTCCATAGGTTAGTCACACTTGGCTCTGTCAGGTCCCATAGGTGCTCCAGCAGTTCCATTGGGTTATTTGCATCTAAGCATCTGCACGCTTTGCTCAGGATCTCTTGCACCTTGCGGTTTCTAAGTTGCTGCATTTGGCTAATGGCAAACATAATAAAAGCAATGACAGCATGTATATGTATCTGTCCTCTAACTCTAGACCTGTATGCTCATCTTCTTCATGTATTCAAATGCATGTTGGTGTCCCTAAGTGTGTATCGCATGTGTATTTGACGTCTAACGCTGCTATGCTGTGGTGTCTCTAACAACATCAGCAACATGGCTTCTTGGTGTCTAGTCCAAGCTGTCCATAAGGGTGTCTTTAATCATAGCCTGTAGCTCTTCATCCATGCATGGATAGGTCTGTATATCCTTTGAACGGTACTACTGGATGAGGGGATACCTCTCAACATACTGGCCAATCATGGGTCCACTGGGAATTCGTCTGAAATAGAAAGGGTGATTGCAGTGTTTTCTGGCCTTCTTCCGTGTTATTAATTTAGTAGGAGGGGGCGGTGGCAGGCTTCCCCATACCTCTTCAGTCCCCACTCTGGTCGACTTGTTGACCACATCCTCATACCTCAGTCCTTTTGCTCTTGGCTGCCATATCTTTGTTATTCCGCCGAGGTGCCCATAGTAGTTTGTGTGGTCATCGAACAGCCAATTCATGTAATAGCACTCTCCTTCGGAGTTGCACCAAACCTGCTTCCCTTCATAGTACTTTGCATCAAATGGGTTGTCCAACTTCATTAATTAAGTTGGGTACAGTTGACATTGGTCTATTTTTTCTCTTATCTTCTTTCTTTCTGCCACAATCTCATCCTTTGCTCCTCCTATATTCACGTCCATCAGTATCTGCATTCCGATAGCATCCTCAGCTGTTTTTTTGCAAATGGCCATGCAGATTTTGATCCCACACATCGGTGTTGCTGCCAGTATAAGTGCTTCCATTATCACCTTTAGTCCATCTGACAGCCATGATGGCATCCATGACCATATGTATGCTATTAAGCTCTGGCCCTTTCCTGCCCCCCTTGCTTCTTCCATCTTGGCATGCATCTGTGCCAGCTGCACCACTGAATATGATAGTGTTCTGTTATCTTCATTGTTTGCAGGTATCAATATGCAACAGGAATTCCCTATTGTTGTGCAAACTCCTCCTTCAATAGCTGTGAGGAGGTCCAGAGCATATCTATTCTGGAGTGCCACCAGCCTTATCACTCAGAGCTCTTCTTTTATTGCGTTGAACCCATTCACTGTGGAATTGATCATCAACATAAGCTCCCAGTGGGTAATCTGTAACCACTTTGTGTTTGTGTACGTCTGCACAGAAGGTATTTTTGATGCAAAGAACATTTATGTTCTGCTGAACAGCCTGTGTTCGGCTGGAATCTCATCCAGCGCTTTCTCTGATGCTTCTGAGAAGTAATTTCCCCCTCTCTTTATCCTGCTCAATCCTGCTGGCTTCTCTGCCTGTTCTGTCTTGGTAGTTGGTACCACTTCAATCAATCTCTTCTTTCTTTTGTTGTTGTCCATTTTCAGGAACTCAATGAGCTTCACATCCTTCTTTGGCAAGACCAATGAAGGCATGTTGATGTGTACCAGTGAGCAAACTAGTCCCCAGTTGGGTGGCAGTTTCTCATGTGCTTTCGATCCGCAAGCCGAATAGTGATCCATCTGTACTGCTGTTCCTGCCTTCATAGCGGCGTGTTGTTCAATGTTTCTGCATCCAACATTCTCGCCAACTTCAACTTTGCCATTGTTCTGGTAGCACAATGCTGGTATCTTCAGAGGTATTATCGTCAGTGGACCAGCTTCATTTTCCACCCATGTCAGTAGCTTTGCGCTCACTTCCCATTCCTTCAGGCACTTGTCGTTTTCTTCCTGTACCTCGTTCACTGGCAATTGTGCTAGTGTCAGTGCTTTGCTCCCCACCACTCCGTCCTTCCATCCAGCTTCTGTGTACACCTAGCCATATACTAGTATCTGTGGTCTTTCCCAACAGCCTGGCTCTTCTCCTGTCTCCCTCACTCTTGTCCATGGTGAACCCTAGAGGCCCTTTTACTCAAGGTAACATGTCTTACTATAGATGGGACGGAGAATAACTTCTCATACCAAATAATAAGACCAACTCAGGAAGTTGGCAAATAACTCTGTTTTAATATCAATTGTCTAAAACAGGGAGTACAACGGACATCAACGGACGTCGCACAGCATGATCTCAAAGCATCTTCTAAAAAACAACACATTTATACGAAAGGTTTGCCATATGTGACATCATACTACATGGCAAGTTAAGAAAACCTACAGGAGATTGTGGTAGGCTCAAGGGGAACATCTAATTATAATTTCTATATGGGATAGGTTCATGATTGGGTCTCTATGGTCAGGTGGGCACTAACACCGTCCCCTAGAGCAAGTCAAAGTGCAAGTCATCTTCGACAGTAATTAGAAACACAACACTTCATTGGCTCTCAAACTATAAGGCTCTTCGCTATATGGCCTTCTATAATTGGTTGGCACGTGTGTACCCTTCTGGAACATTCAATGCTCTAACAGCACGTAAGCTGGTACCTCTGGTGCTGGTGAGTGAACTTGACCGTATCTCCCCACCCAATTAGCCTGCCATCTCTCATCACTCATGCTGTCTGCCATTCACATTTGTCTTTGAACTCAGCCTTG
Organism: Ambystoma mexicanum; assembly: GCF_040938575.1. Taxonomy (NCBI): domain Eukaryota; kingdom Metazoa; phylum Chordata; class Amphibia; order Caudata; family Ambystomatidae; genus Ambystoma; species Ambystoma mexicanum. Next base: position 971,673,567 of record NC_090939.1, read on the forward strand.
TAGTAGCTTCTCGTCTGTGGGAATAAGGCAGTGTGAGCACTCGCTATCTTCAATCTGGTGCACCATGCTCTCATCTATTTTCACCCTCAGCTCACGTGATCAGAGACCGTGAATTTGCTCATGTTATAGCATCAAATAGTCTTTAATGAAGAAACTTGGCACTCAGGGTGTTCTCTCTTTGCAACTTATTAAGGGATGCCTCGGCTTCTCTCGTTTTACTGTTCTTTGCAGCTGATAACCAATTCTTGGCTGTTTCCAGTCTTTGGCATCAAGCCAGACAGCGTCTTTGGTCTTGCTTCGAATTCGAGCCTATTCTTTGCTGTGTCACACATAGCTTCTGGTTTCCAGCATATAGGCAGAATAGAGGCGGGACTTCCTGTAGTGGTACTCGGCTGCTCCTCTACACTCCCCCCTCTGGTTGAGTCATCGACCACTCCTTCACCAGTTTCCACATCTCAGCATTCTTTCTTGAAAAAGTGCTTCTTTGGAGTCCAAATTTACATTACTACTTTCAGAGAAACTGCTGATTTTACATGTTCATCAACACTCCAGGTCATGTGACTACCTGCAGTAAATTCATCGTCCCACATACTTCTTGTGGTTACTTGGATGCAGGAACTTCATTCCCTCTGCTGCTAAGATACTGGCCTTGATGTGGTCTCTGATTTCTTCATCTGTTAACTCCTTGGGTCCAAATCCTGACTCAACATCTATCATGATCTTCATTCCTACAGCTTTCTTTGCTTTCTTCTTACACTGTGTAATCATTAACCTGATTATGCAGAATCCAAACATCACCATCACAAGTATAACTCCCAAGAGCTTGAAGATATTCACCATCCATTGTGGAAACCATGAGAAGATGGACGCAAACCAGTCATCATCCTCAATGTCTTCTGTCTCATCTTCTATCTTATTGTGTAACTTAATTAGCAGCATTATGGTCTCTGTCAATGTCCCATTTTTGTCATCGTGAGAAGGTGCAACATGATGGCCCGATTTTGGCGCAAACACCTCCAGCCCTTGCTGTGATCATATCAAGGACATATCTGTTCTGGAGGGTCATCAGCCTCATGGCCCTCAATTCCTCCTTGATCGCATTAAATCCCTTAATAGTGGTGTTGATCGTCTGCAAGAGTTCACATCTTGTAATCTGTAGCCATTTGGCATTGGCCATCATCTGGATCCCAGGCATAAAGATCGTTGTAAAGATTGAAGCAGTCTTGTTGAACAGCTTGTGTTCATACGGAATAGCATCAAAGGCTTCTATTGATTTAGCAGAGAAATCATTTTCCATCTTGGTTCGATTGAGGAATTAAACTGATCTCCTCCTCCTCAAATGGGCATCTGCTTTCAGAAATTCACCAATATTCAGGTCGCTCTTCGGAATCACTAATGCTGGAGCATGGACAAGCACTAAGGAACATGTTCCTCAGGAAACTTCATTTAGGCTCTGGGTCCACAAGCCCAATATCGATCCATCGGACTGCTGTTCCAGCTCTTATCCCGGAATCATAAACTATAGTCTTGCAACCTACATTATCTCCCACATGTCGTTTCCCTTTTTGGTGAAAACACAATGTCGCATTCGTCAGTGGGATTACACACATTGGTCTGGATTCATCTTCTACCCATGTCAGCAGCTTGGCATGTTCGGCCCATGACTTCAAACATTCATCATTCACCTTTTGTACTTCTCGTACATATTCTTTCTTTAAGAGATGAGCTGCAAAGGACCTTCATCCTTCTTCCCATCCTTTTTTGGTCCTTACTTGTCCATAGACTAGCATCTGCGCTCTATCCCAGCATCCAGGCATCCAAGCCAGCTCATCTTTATCCAGGCATACCTGGGGTATGTGAGCATCTTGCTCTTCCATGGAGGCTCCTTTTCCATCTCTGTAGTCTTAATATAATCATCTTGGAATGGGACTGACCATTTCGATCTCCATTGCAGGGTGGCCCAATGTCCTTGGAACTGTCCTCGGGTCATGCATGCATCAAGGTTGACAAGACATCCGGCATCATACTTTGGTACTTCTGTGGGAATTAAAATTTGGGCAGCAGTAGCTACTCTTAGATTTTCTTTCACCCACCTTTTTCATGTGCTGATACCACATGTTATTATCCAAATGTGCTGTACTGTCTGAATATGTGTTAATCCCATTATCGTCTTCCTCTGCATTTCTATTGTGTCTTCCCAACATAATGGTTGCAGCCCATGGAAACAACTCTAAAGCAGCTCTGCTCTGGACAGAAAGCACTTCAGCTCTAGGTTCATCTAGAATTGGCAAATCTGTACGAGTTCCTAGAGTAGGAAGAATCAAAAGAGTTTCCACTGTTCCTGGACCAATAAAGTAAATAGCGTGGACCAGGAGAAACAGGAAGACGCAAATAGACACTGCAAATGCTTATATTATACACCAGAATATTAATCCACACCATTTGTGCCACTCTGGTATTTCTTGAGTTTGCTCATTCTCTGAAATCGTGCTATTTTCAAGATTCCTCATTCTGCCTGTATACTACTTTAAGGAAGGAAAAATCCTTTTTAATCAGGCAGTTCAGGTAAATCAGGTAGGTGCAGAATCTGTTCAATTATCGCCCTAATCAGTCTCCTTATCGTAGGGCCCTTTTTAGGATCATGCAGAAAAGTATGTATGTTGACGCTATGGCCCAACAAGAGCAGGATAAGCTCTAAGAATATATATGAAAACAGCAAGTAGGATTCTATGGGCATAATCGTTTGTCAAAACCATAGATTCAACCAAATAATTGCATTGTATGAAAAGAATCAGTGTATTATTTACGCTTCCAATTTCTTATTAAATGTTGCCACTTAAACATATTCACAATATGTCAACAATTTTCTAAAGTTCATTTTCCAAGAAACCTGTGGCTCAAGAAATGGATTTACATGCCTGCTATAATATCTATAAGGAGTGTTCAGGAGATCAACTATCCAAGTGCAAATCGGCACTTATAGATTAATCTGTTGGTTTATCGTCCTTCTTCGTCATCGATCAGGTCTGCACGTGCTGAAATTTTTCTTCTTGTCTTGTTTCCGAATTGATAATTAGGGGTGTGTCATCCTCTCCAATGCAGGTCTTAACATCACTGAGATAGATCCAGGCTCTCCTGCCTTGAAAATGTACTGCAGAGGGAGTAATGTCTTCCACGATAAATGGGCCCACGCATCTAGGGTTGTGGCACTTTCTAGTAAAGTTCTGGATCAGCACTGTGTCACCAATAAACACCCTGGGTGCCGATAATAGTTTAGAAACTCCGGCTGCTGAATGGTCTTCATCTGTGTTCTAAGACCGACCCCTATGGCGCTTGAGTTGATCTGTAATGACAGAGATACTAGCGGTAATACATGTCAATTATTCATTTAATTCATTTCCTAACAGTTTTGCAGAACTCTGGGGATCACTTCTGCTCCTCGATGAAGGGGTCAAAGGCATTCTCATTCTCCTTCTTGTCACTAATTTATGGGGTATGAAGTGAGGGTCCGAACTAGGCTGATTCCTTAGGGCATATAGCGCTAAGGGCAGGCAATATAGCCATCCCTTTTGTAGTGTCAATTTTAGCTTGGCGACTCTCTCCTTTAGGAGACCATTGAGTCTCCTACATATTCTGTTTGCTTGCAGGTGATAAGCAGAATTAAACCTATGTTTGATAATCAATAACAATCCTATTTGTTCAAATACTTCATTAACAAAATGGGGCCCATTATCGGATCTCAGCACTTCACACACTCCCCATCTTGGAACAACTTCACATACTAAAAACTTCGCTGCACAAGTGGCATCAGGTGTTTAGAAGGACCTGCTTCAATCCACCTGGAGAAGGGACACACCACCACTATCAGATACTTATATCCATTTCATACTTGCAGCATGTCAACATATTAAATATGTAAATGCTGAAACAGACCATTCAGTCGAGGAATTACTCCTCTAATTGTTCACAGTGTATGCCCAGAGGTAAAGTTTTGACATATGATGCAATTTACTACATAAAATGCAATGTGTTCTGACAGGTTCAGATAGAACAGACTTCTGCAATAGCTGCAGCAAGACTCTCCCTAGTTACATGCACTGGGTAGTGCAGCTGTTCAAGCGCTACCCTCACTAATGCAACGGGCATCAGTGGCTTTCCGGTACTGTCTTGTCACCACAATGCTTCTGTGGGGGATAAAGAATACCTCATTTGTTTCCATAACTCTTGCTCTTCCTGTGGGGCACTTCCTTGAATCTCCATTAACTGAGTTCTTGATAAATGGTTAAACCCTTCTTTTACCATCATAATCCTAACCACCCTTTCCTTAATTTCTGGAGCATCAAAACCTGAAATATCTGGTGCGTATGCAACCCTTTTGTCTTCTGCGGCTGCGGCTTTGTTCCCACAAGAAATAAAATCTGTTTTCTTAGTATGTGCTGCGCATTTAACTATTTCTATGGCTACTGGAAGTTGTAGCACCTTAATAAGCCTGTCCAATAGTGATGCATGTTGCACTGGAGTGCCGTGTGCTCAGAGGTAATCCCTCCTTTTCCAACGTGCTAACCATGCATGCACAGTTGACGTCACATAGGCAGTCACTGTATATCCTCACCTCCTCTCCTTCATGTTTTTGAAGCACTGAGATAAGAGCTACCAATTCTGCCGCTTGTGCAGAAAAGTGAGACGTAGTCTTGCACTTGCCACAACCTCAAATTCACTGTTTGCTCTATGCCTCACTACAGCTGCACCAGAATGCCTTTTCTCACTTGTCTGATCAATTTTCGAAGGACCACCAGTAAAGAGAATCTCCCCTCCGGACAGTGTGTTTTCCTTAACGCATGGTATGTTATCATAAAACTCCTTGTAGTTTGTGCAATCATGCACATGCTCATCCTCTGCCACTGACTCAGCTACAAATGTGGCAGGGCTCACTATTTCACATCTGACAATTTTAATCGCTGGATTAGGTATAATGACTTCATACAGGGAAGCCCTCTGGGATGTCAATGTACCCAAAATGGCAAATAAAGCATGCTCTACAAAAAGTGTCATAGAACAACCCATTACAATGCTTGAAGACTTCTCAATTGTGAACACACCTTCTGCCAATGACTGTTTGCACGGACAATGCCCTTTCATGACTGGGTCTAACATCCCACTGTAATATGCCAGGGGTTTGTACCCTTATGTAGTTCTCTGTGCTAGTACTGCTGTCATAACTGTCCCATCAGTGTGTGAAAATAAAAATAATTTGTCAGCATAATTAGGAATTCCTAAAGCTGGAGCCATACAAATTTCTCTCTTCAACTCTTCAAACCCTTCCTCTACTTCCTCAGTCCATTCTATTTCCTAATTATTTAACTGTGCTTTCTTTAAAGCCTTCAACAAGGGTCTTGTGTATGAGCTATAGTCAAACACCCACACTCTCACATAATAACAGAATCCCAAGAATCGCTGCATCTGCTTTACCGTATGCGGTTTTGCAGTTTTCATAATTGCTTCAGTTCTTTCAGGTGTCACCTTCTTTCCCTCATGTGAGATCAACTGATCTATATACAACACTTCTTTTTGGCAATACTGTAACTTCTCTTTATCTACCTTGTATCCCTTGTCTGCAAGGATAGTCATTAATTGAATTGAATCTTGTCTACACTCATATCTTCTGTTATGCTAAAAATCAGAATATCATCTATGTACTGTATCACAATACTTTTCAAATCAATATTGCCAAGGTCCATCTGCAGGACTCTATTAAAGATCGAGGGATACTCACAGTAGCCTTGAGGCAAACGAGTATGCTTCAGTCGGATTTGGCAAAACGTGTAGGAAGATAAGTCTTGTGAGTCTTTGTGCAACAGAATTGAGAAAAACACATTTTTCAAGTCAATCACCATGAAATATCATGCTTCTACTGCAATACTACATAGTATCGTCGCCGGATTTGGAACTAAAGGAAACTCAGCCTCTACAATCTGGTTAATCTGTCTCATGTCTTGTATGAATCTTCACGACCCTCCCTTTGATTTCTTCGCAGGGTAGACTAGTGTAGAGATTGAGCCAAGTACACCAACCTCAAGCATCTTGCCAATATTGCCTATATGTTGCGAACCAGAGTGTGAAACACCTGCCGTATCAGTGAAAATACTGATAACAAGGAGAATCCTGGAAGCAAGGTTCTCATTGAGAAAGCCATACCTGCATGCAAGACAGTATGATGGCCATTTGAATGAAATCCCAGAAGAAGCATTAAAAGAGAGCAAAAGAGCAGATTGGTGATATCATGCGAACTAATACTGATGCACCTAGAAGAGATGCAGAGACAAGAGAATGAAGATATTCTATAAAGCATCAAGAAAGTATCAGATATATATATATGAGTGAGTAAAGTATGGATGATTACACTAAACATAATAGCAGAGCTCGACCAGTAAAGTAAGGCCTCTTTTCCAGTGTGTTGCAGTTGAAAAGCAATTGAAATTACAGGAGTGAATCTCAGAAGGGTGAGGCTGGACCAGCCCCAAGAAGCCAAGGTCGTGTCGGGCTAGGATGATCAGACAGTAGTTGCAATCGTGTGAAAAAATTTAACTCATGTTCAGAAGATGTGTACGAAAACAAGGAAGACGTCAAAGGTTTATTAAATAATAGTATTTTAAATGCACCAGAGCTCAAATTTGTGGTCTTCAGTCACGTGCAGGGATGGAACTGGACAAACAAGATGAACCACACCTACACAAGGAGAAAGAGTATACTTCCACTCCCTCGTATCCTCCAGAGCAAGGAACATTTCCAAGGCCGAGTTTAAAGCCTTATTGATGTGCAGACCACTGAGGTGATGATAGATGATATGCTAATTGGTGGCAAGCTATGGTTATGACCAGCCCACCAGCACCTGGAAGTCCAGCCTGCATGCTGCTGGCATAGGTGGAAAAGTACTGACAGTTGTAAGGGTGCCAACCAATTATAGGGTGCCACGTAGTTAAGAGCCCTATAGCTTCTGTAACCAATGGGACCTTGTGTATTTAGTGACGTACATAATGACCTGTTTGAGGGGTGGACTTAGTAGTCCCACCTGATGTTAATAAACCAATCGCTTTCTTAGACTAATATGGAACGTATACCTAGATGTTCCCTCTTAACCTATCACATTTGCCACTAGGTTTTTGTAGTTTACCACGTAGGATGATGTTAGCAAATACATAAGTTAACATGAACAATGATGAGTTTTTATTATAAAAGTAATGTTTGTTATTAACTTTGTTGAGATCATGCTGTGAGACGTCCGTTGATGTCTGTTGTACACCCTGTGATCATTGACATTAAAACAGTCAACTTTGCCAACTTCCTGAGTGGTTTTGATTTTTGATGTTTGAGTATCTCTTGCATCCCCATTCATCTCAAAGTATTGCTACCTCGTCTAAAAGGGCTGGGTCGGCTGTCCCGGTTCACGTGGTAGCAGAGATGATGGTTAAAGAACTGTCGACATAGTAAGCTTTGGGGTCCCTGCAATATCGGATGTCCTCTGCCATTTAGAAGGAAGGACGTGAAGCTCCCTGTAGATAGCTGTAACTAGGTTAAAATAAGGCTTGCAAGCGTAGGGGAGACAGGTCCCTCATTTTCAGATAGAAAACCCACCCGATTTCTACAGGAAGCTGAGCGGACGGAATGTTGAAAAGGCTGGTTGAAGGGGAGACGATCCCGAGAGTCGGAAGTCGATAAAAGCAAATTGTGAGTAAAAACTGAGGGAGGTGGCAAAATTGTGAATGGGCAGTGAGTGGAGAGAGTGATAAGGGGAAATAAGTAACAGAGGAGGCTGGGGTAAAACAACTTGACAATGAGCGTCGAGTTATTGAGTAATTGACTTGAGGAAAGGATCGCCAAGCAATTGAGAAACAGTGAGATGAAAAATGTCACAGTAGAGTAAGCCCAGTGTCCTGCGCCATAGCACATATCAGAAAGAGTCATTAGCAGATGATGTAGGCCACGAACATGTTTAAAGACTGTTCAAAGGGAATGACTCAAACTCTGTAGGAGTATTTTTATGGGCGTCACAAAGATCGTGAATGAAGATATTGGGCCTCATTACGACCTTGGAGGTAACTGGGTACCGGGTCCAGGTTCCCTGAATGGGGAAATACTGGGCCATTCCGACCTTGGAGGGCTGGGTATTTCCCCATTCAGGGAACCCAGACCCGGTACATCCCCATTCCCATTTCAGCTCCCATAGGGGAATGGGGACGATGCTAACAACGTGCCCATTAATGACGGGCCCGTTGTTAGCATCCTGGCCTGCTCGCGGGACCCGCTAAGGACGCCTGGTTTTACCTGGTTTTACCAGGCGTCCTTAGCGGGTCCCGCAAGCAGTCCTTGTAATGAGGCCGTAGGGCGTTAATGGGCCGGCAGCTCTACCGGCCCCGTTAACCCCCTACCGCCAGGGTCGTAATGAGGCCCATAGTCTCGAGGAGCGTAGACTGTGATATACGTGGGCTGGCCGAGTTTGTCAGTTTGTCTATTTGTTTTATGTGTTGTGTAAATATATATGTGGTGAAGAAATAATAGACAAATTAAGAGACGTAAAAAAGAAAACACAGAGGCGTGGAATTTAATTATTTATTTGTTTAGTTGAACTGATGGTGTTTAATGAATAAGTAGCTTGAAATAAAACGTGATATAAAAGGCTTGGAGCTACGACGATTGGTGCACGTTCATATTGTATTATTTTTTTTTAAACTTATTTTTGAAAAGTGTAAAGGTGAGTATTGACAGTCAAGAGTGACGAGTCAAAATGGAGGCTATTACTCCGCTTATATATCTATGGAAGCAGCTACCAAAACACGCACCCAAGCTTAAGCAATACAGTGCGGAATGGGTTAAGGGCACGGCAGATAAGATGTTCATGCCATGGCCACAAGGGAGATCACTATCAAAGGCAGTTTTGCAACACATGACGACATACTTGTATGCAGCATACACGGGAAAAAAGTTAGATAAAAGCCTAGCGAGCTTAGAGCTCTGGAAAATGTACCAGGAGGAAAGGGAAGAGCCGCCTCCTGAGGACTGGATAGTTAACATATGCAAAGAGGGGGGTGAGGAGCCTTCTGCTCCCCCACCATGCCTGAAGCAAATGGCAGTAGTACAATGGATAATGGAGCATACCGATTAAGAGAACTTAAGGCAGCGACAGGGTATAGCAATCCTGCACATGAGTCGCCTGCACATAGCAGCGATGAAAGTCCAGAGAAGATTCCTGAAAGAGAGGTGATCTCTAAAGTCCTGAAGGACAAAGAGAGAAGGGACAAGGAAAGAGGTGATCTACTGAGTACGTCCTTAGATATAGGGCAGGTAATAAAGAGATGGAAAGGAGAGAAAGGTAAGGCTGATGAGGAAGTGCTCATACAGAACGAATGGATGGGAGGTCAGATTTTGCTCAAACTTGATGGAAAGAGTATTGAGGAAGTAAGGCAAAAAGAAGATCAAGACAAACAAGATAAAAAAGATAGAGAACAAGAGGAATGATTGAAAGGAGATGGGGCAAGAAGGAAGGATAGGCAAAGAAAGGAACAGTTGTATCAAGATGAACAACTGAAAAACCAGGAAAGGGCAGAGGAGCAAAGAAAGTATGATAACAGACAAAGGGAAATCAAAGAACGAGAAAGACTCGAAAGAAAGAGAGAGGAAGAACAGAAATTGGAGATAAAAATACAAACATGAAGAGAGATGAAAAGACAGGAAGAGAAGAAGAAAGCATAAGAGAAGAAGCAAGGAAGCAAAGAGAGCTTGATGATGAAATACAAGGTAAAAGAAGGCAGAGAGCACGAGACATTGATTGTGTAGAAAAATCATTAATGGAGCCTAATCCATTAGAAGCATGGGAGGACATAGAAGAATTCTTCCCGACACATGAACCAATGCCAGGTCTGTCTAAAGCAAATCTAGAGGATGAGTTTGACTCTAGATGCATTGGGGATGCAATCAATAAAGTCTATCATAATATGAGGACTAAGAAAGAACTGAAAGGAAAGGGTAAAAATGATCCACTCGAAAGTACGCAGTTGTACAATAGAGAGGGAGACTCATGTAGTTTTGAGCCTAAAGAGTTGTCTTTAGACAGACTAACTCCGAATAGAGATGACAATGAGGGAAGCCACACAAGTTGGGGACAGGATATGTCAGACAAGGACAGAGAAACCTTCCGTGGGGAGGATGGAGATGACGCATCTGGTTCTGAAGGATGTTTTCTGATGGATAGAGAAGTGAGGTGGTCAGAACTAGACGTACCTAAATCTCAGGCGTACGAATCACTGGCACAGCTAGATCGACCCAGAGGGCGATCCTGTAGTGAGAGAGGGGACTCGCCACTATTTGTAAGCAGGTTAAGATCGCAACCAGGAAGAAGGCAGTGAAGAACCATTGTCCGTGCTATGGACAGACAGACGATGGGGGATGAATGTGGGTTTGGGATCTCACAGTTTCCTTTGTTAGAGAATGGAGGAGTGCGACCAAAATATATACCATGGCCACAGATGGATAAGGATAAGTTAAGGTGTAAACTTCAGAGTTTAACTTCCGGTGCTGGGAAAGGGATACTTGAGTTAGAGAAAATGACAGGAGGAAACACGTTAGCTATATGAGATCTTAAAGGTCTTCTAGCTGCTATTCTTGGGGAGAGAGCAGACGACATTTGGTCGAGAGCCGGATACCTGAGTGTTATCACACAGAACACTGCTGATGATGGAGTGCTGTTTAATAATTGCAGAACAGCAGTAGGAAAGCGCTTTGAGTACAGTATCCAGACTTGTCAGACATGGGAGCTATAATGGCAAGGAAGATGCAGGAAGGGGAGGATCCTCTTGTTTACATTCAAAATTTCCAAGAGCAGTGGTTTTTGGAAACTTGTGAGCCGTGGGGGAAATCTATACTTGTATTTTACCATATACTATGCCAAGGGCTTCCAGACCCAGTACAGAAGCAGCTCAAGAAGCTAGTGGGTATGGAATAAAAACTGTGGTCAGAAATAAAGCTGACCATTGCAAATGATCGCAGACTACTGCAGGAGAAGAATCGAAAGAAAGATAATGCTAGGAAAGGTGAAGAAGCAAAATTAGTGCAGAAAAAAATTGTCAAAATACGCCATAGAAGGGGTGATGTTGACTAGCAGAGAAGGGTCAGGTTCGCAGCAACCAGCAGGCATGCCACAGGTGAATAACCAAAGGCAGTCGATCAAGGTAGTAATTGATTCGTACCACGTGATATGGGAGGCTGCCAGAGTAATCAGGGACATTTCCAGAATAATCAGAGTGGGTTTCAAAACATGCAGAATGATAGTCAGAGCGTGCAGGGAGGGCATATTGGGAGACCTCCTGTATGTCGGACATGTGTAATGACAGGACACATTGCATGCGTGTGCGGAAGCCAAGGGTTTGTGCAGAATGGGCAGTTCTCGAGAGGGGGGACTGTTAACCCACCTTCATACAGTCAACAAAGAGGAGAGGGGTTTGCCCAGAATCAGACAGTGCAGCAAACACAAGCGCTGAGAATGCAACCAGGTTTGCAAACACAGTAGAAAATAATGAATCTGCCACAAGGGCAGTCTCTGCATTCACCCATGCAGATACAGCAGGGCCCAAGCACAGGACAGTTAATGACTCCTATGATAGGCGGTGTCACAGTCGAGGGATGGAATCCTTTCACGGGTACAAGGATAAGCATGTATCGACAATAGGACAGCTCACTGGGGGACTTGATATGTTCAGTACTATCTGTGACTCCCAATCCTCAAGAGGAACCGAGGGTTGACATCACTATAGGAGGCAAATATTTTCATTTTTAGTAGACACAGGTGCAACACGCTCATGTATACGAGAGGGGAAATGTACATTATCTGGGAATGCCATGAATGCTCAAGATTTCACAGGAGCTACAAGTAGAGTTCCTTTCACTGAAAAATTGCCAGTTTCTATAGGGGAATGTGACATGTCTGTACCATTATTGTATTCGAGACAGACGCCTGTTAATATATTTGGTTGAGATTTAATGACAAAGTTGAACATGACGATTTCGTTCACTGATGAAGCCATAGTGTGTTCGACTCCTGGAATGTATTACTTAAAGGTGAGTGAATTTATTATGACGTTTACAGGACAAATGGCCATAGGACGAGTACCGTTAGAACCAGAAGTTTTTCACTAGGGGGTTTGCATTTTGTTAACATGGCTACCTGGTTTAGTGGGTAAGACTGTGTTGGATACCTGATGAGTTTTTATTCAGGCCAAGGATACCTATGGATGAAGATGGGGGCAAGTATTTCCTTTAGAATTACAAGCAGCTATAGTGCGAGGAGAGTTAGCTATGCTTGACGGAGTTGATTATGAAGGCAGACAATTGTGCACAGTGATTGCCATTGGAGAAGGTTACAGATTGACTGACGTCACTGGCGAGGATGTATTTAAAGACCATCCGTTAGATGACAAAGTGATATTTGAAATGAGTATCACTTGTTGGGTGAGAGCAATCAGATGTGAGGCTCCACAGAGAATGATGTTAGCACGGAAGAATCCCAAATCTTTTGATGACGATATGGGAAAAGTGTCAGTTTCATTATGGACAACAGGCCCCTATGACGTAGGCCTATTGAAAGGGATTAGAGAGGTTAAGATCAAATAGAAACCAGGAGCAACTTTGACAATATATGCCATGATGGAGCAAGGTATCTTAGTGACGTCAGAGTCACTGTGTAATACGTCAGTGTATCCTGTGAAAAAAGTAAAGGGGGTTGTGGCGTTTAGTGCAAGACATGAGGCCAATTAATCAGATTGTAGAGGCCGAGCTCCCTCTAGTTCCTAATCCAGCGACAATCCCTGTATCCCTGTTGAGGCGCGATATTTCACTGTGATTGACTTGAAAAATGCATTTTTCTCAATCCGATTGCATAAGGATTCTCAAGATCTGACGTAATTCACGTTCAGACAGATTAAGGTAAAAAGCACGAGATTACCTCAGGGGTACTGTGAGTCTCCATCGATTTTCAATATAGTCCTGCAGATGGACTTAAGCAATATTGATTTGCAAAGTTTTGGGTTGAAATATGTAGATGACATCTTAGTCTGTAGCACCTCAGACGAAGAGTGCAGACGTGACTCAGTTCAGATAATGATCATTCTCGTAGAGAAAGGATATAAAGTAGACAAGGAGAAATGATGGTATTGCCAAGAAGAGGTGTTATACATAGGTCAGTTAATTTTGCATGAAGGAAAGAAAGTTACTCCTGAGAGGGCTTAGGCTATTTTAATGACAGCAAAGCCACACACGATAAAGCAAATGCAAAGATTTTTGGGACAATGCAATTATGTGAGAGCATGGGTCTTCGATTACAGTTCATATATAAGGCCCTTGTTGCAGGCTCTCAAAAAAGTACAGGCAACTCAGGAAAAACATTGTCTGAACTGAGGACATGGAAGAAGGGTATGATGAGTTGATAAAAGCAATTTGCACAGCTCCAGTTCTAGGGATTGCCAATTATGCTCTTATTTTTGCATATGAATGGCACAGTCATGACAGCAGTACTCACGCGGAGAACTACATTGGGGTACAAGCCCTTAGCATATTACAGTAGGAATCTGGACCCAGTGATGAGGGGTCACTTTCCCTGTGAACAATCTTTGGCAGCTGCCGCGTTCGCCATTGAGAAGGCTGCCAGCTTAGTAATAGGGTGCTCCATCATGTTATTTGTTGAACATGCTTTATTTGCCATTTTGGAAAAACCTAAAGGTACATAGACTTCTCTAAGGGCTTCTGCCTATGAGGGGTCATATCAAATCCAGCGATTAAAATAGTTTGATGCAGAATAGTGAACCATGCCATGTTTATAGCAGAACCACTGGCAAAAGACGAGCATGCACATGATTGCTCGAATTATGAAGAATGCTATGATGAGATCCCGAAGGTGAAATGAAATGCTTTGGCAGCTGAGGAGATTCTCTTCCTTGACGGTTCTTCTAGAATTGATCAAAATGATGGGCAGAGATATACATGTGCTGCTGTGGTAAAGCACAGAGCCAATGGAGGGTTTGAAGTATTGATAAGTGCACGTCTACCGTCTCACTTTTCAGCACAAGCTGCAGAATTCGTGGCACTGTTTGTCACGCTGGAGAACAACGCAGACCAGGAAGTAACAGTGTACAGTGACTCCGCCTATGTGACGTTGACAATACACGCAGGGCTAGCACATTGGAAAAGGAGGGGCTACCTCCGAGCGGACGGCACTCCAGTGCAACATGCCGCTTAATTGGACTGACTTATTAGTGCACTGCAACTTCCAGTAGCCATCACAGTCTTTAAGTGCGCAGCTCACACTAAGAGAGCAGATTTTGTGTCACACGGAAATCAAGCTGCAGATGAGGTAGCGAAACTAATTGCATGTTCAGAAGTCATTATTAATTTTGATACGCCTGATGTGAATGAAAGCATGGGAGTGATGAGTGTGCCTGATAGTTTCAACAACTTGTCTCAGACTCAGCTAATGGAAATTCAAGGGGAAGCGCTGCAAGATGAGAAAGACCTGTGCATGCAGAAGGGGTGTTCTTTATCCCCTTCCTAAGCATTGTGGTGACAGGAAAGCACTGGTAAACCGGTGATGCCTGTAGCTTTATTAAGGGTGGCATTGGAAAAACTGCACTACCCTGCGCATGTCACTAGAGAACGCCTTGCAGCAGCTATTGTGGAGGAATGGTTCTTTACAAAGCTGGTAGAACATGCTGCATTTTATATAGTAAACTGCATCATATGTCAAAGGTTTACTGCTGGGCACATGCTGCCTACAATTAAAGGAGTCATCCCGAGACATAATAGTCCTTTTCAAAATGTACAGGTCAACTGTGTCGATATGTTGCAGGTCTGCAATGGATACAGATATATGATTGTAGTAGTATATCCATTTTCAAGGCGGATTGAAGTTGGTTCATGTACGCATCCAGATTCCACCTGCGCAGTGAAATTTTTAGTATTTAGTAAGAGAAGTGGTTCCTAGATGGGGAATATGTGAAGTATTGAGATCTGATAATGGGCTTCCTTTTGTTAATGAAGTCTTTGAACAAATAGGCTTGTTGTTTAGGATAAAGCACAAGTTTTCATCGGCTTATCAACCGCAAGCAAACAGAGTGTTTGAGAGACTCAACTACCTGCTTAAAGAAAGAATAACCAAATTGAAGCTTACCTTGAAGAAAGGATGGTTACATTGCCTTCCACTTACATTATATGCATTAAGAAATCAACCGGGCTCTGACCATCATCTTACGCCCCATAAAACAGTGACAAGGAGGCAAATGAGGACACCATTCACTCCTCCATTTAGAACTAGAAGTGATGCTCAGACAACAGCAGAATTGTTAGGAAAGGGGTTACATGCGTACTTAAGATGTATGACTACAAGTATCTCTGTCATTTCAGATAAGCTCAAGTGGAAGGGCTGTGGGGCTCAGAACACAGATAGAGAGCATACAACAATGAGATTTGAAGAACTACGTCTTCCCAAATTTTTCCCCGGTGATGAGATTCTAATTAGGAATTTCACTCGGAAGTGGCACGAGCCGCGATTCAATGGCCCATTTGTTGTGGAGGATGTGACATGTGTGGATATTCCTTCGAGACGTAAAGATCTACGCTGGCGAAACCCCTCCATCCCCACCCCAGTCGAAAGCAAGCATTGGGGAAGAACCTCAGCACATGCAGACTAGATCCATGACGAGGAAAAAGGAAACAGAAACTGACCAATAGGCAGATAAAGAGTACATTGGACTGTGTTTCTTTTGGGACACTCTTTTAAATTACTAATAAAGGAGTGAAAGAAAGTTATTTGTTCTTGAGCCACAGGGGCTTGTTAACATTGGACTGAGACACATTTAAGTCTTGATCGATAAAGAAAGATGCCAGATTTAGAGTTCCTTTTCGATGACTGGAAGAGGGAACAGTTCCCCGATTCCTTTCTCACTGAGTTTCATTTTGGAGGCACCCATGGTAGTGCCGAATGGCCACATTTGTCAGAACGTTCTTACAGTTTTTCTCTTTATTCTTTGTGCATACACTGCACTTGTGGGGAGAACTACTAGTGTGCATCTGTTCCTGCAAGATCCTAAGAAAGGTTCAATCGTGAGGAGATTGCTCATAGCCATAATAGAGCAAGTTCTCCAGCTTCCTGAGTACAGTGGGGAAACACAAATGCCCCTATCTGATGATAATGCGCAAAGACTAGTTGGCATGGTCTTCTACTATTTGACTGAGGAATGCCCACATCTTGTAGGAAGAAAAACTGATGTTTGCACTTTCGTGAGAGATCCGAGGAATACAGTGGCACTTAATGAATTGCTACGTGAAATCATTGAACAAGTTAATATATATTTTGAGAGAACACTGACGACATCCTGAATTAGACTTTCGAGGGAAGAGATCCAGAGCCTACTGTCTATAGTCTTCTACTTCTTGCTGGAGAAGCACCTGCATTTTGTCTGGCGAAAGGACGACTCCTTGTTGTACATCAGGAATCCGTCCTGCTATCAGCTAGCTGTTTGAAAAACTTGTGGAGCAGATCCAGATATTGCCAGAGTATTGTATGATGTTACCTGAATAAAAGTTAATTTTTCCTTCCTTACAAAAGATTGAAAATGGGTAACATAAACAGCAACAATAGTGTTTCTAACAACGAGAGGCCACCGCAACGAGCAAGCAACTACTGCTGCATTAAATGGGCCTATCTATATGTTATCTATACATGCATCTTGTTTATTGTGATCCTTATTTCACTTACAGTACATACTGCTTACTAGCTGGATCAAAATAAAGCAAGGATCCCTGTGTCTCTTCCTATGCAGAAGGAGGGTACAGATGTGGTAACTACCAGACAGCCGAGACCTTATGTAATTGTCCCTACTCCAGTAGCCCATGTAGTAAGTAGCGCCTGGTTGTGTGACAAATGTCACTAGACATGCTTACTCAGGAAAGAGTGTTGTAGAGATTTTACTTTAGCACCAGATACAGACTCGTAAGGAAAGACAAATGAAGAGATCTTGTGTGTAAACACACACAAGTGGCACATGTAAAAGCACCAAGTTTATTGACTAATGTTCTTATGATTGGCCCAGTAAGGAGGAATTATGCTGACATACTTCATGAGATGATAATAAAAGCTCATAAGAAAAGAATGAGACATAAAAGAAGTGCTAGGGAGGATGATCATGATGGGGAAACAACACATGGGATAATCATATGAAAGAAGTGGGAAAGAGGACCTCAAAGGAGGAATGCTTTGCATGTGCACTCCTGCCTTATAGTCTGGAAAAGTCTAAAATCTTCATAGCTATTGAAATAGACGTCCAGACAGCACATTGCCTATCTCACATTGGTCTCTGGAGGTCAATTCATGGGCCGAACAGCCTATCTCAAATGGGCAACTGAATGGACAGATCCAGAAGAAGATGATTATGTCCAAGATCCAAAGACAAGACTAAGAGCTCATACCAAGAATCATGTGATCAGATACGAAAAACATGGGGTAAAAGGAGCTGGAATCAGATGGGAAGTAAACAGAAGACTTGAGAGTCCAGGAAAATCTGCAGAAGAAATTTGTGGTTGGAAGAACAGAGGCCAGATTTGGGGATCAATGCTTTCACCAGATGGATTGGAAGAAGGTGCGGTCATTTGCAGAGCATGGATGGTAATTGGTCATCCTGAATCAACTATTGGAATTATGGAACGTGGATGCAAGCCTCTATGGCCGAAACTTGCTAAACTACTGACACGGGTCAAAGAAAAAGGAGGACCTTTACAGATAGTGCCATTGGAAAATGCCAAATTGTGCTTCAGAAATAATGGCACAAGAAAGGTCGGAGAGAACCAGAACTGTGGTTGAATCTTTGATGCACCAGGAATGAAACTTGGGACAGCACTGATCATGGATCACTACTGGGCTTGTGGATCCAGAGCATATATGAAGCTGCCCAAGGATTGGGGAGGACGATGCTCCATAGTAAATGTTCATGTTCCAGCGTTGGTGATTCCTAAAGGAGACTTAAACAATGAGTTTTCCAAAAGCAGATGCTCACCTGAGGAAGAAGAGATCTGTACAACTGATAAGTCAAATAAAGAGAGAGAACTATTTCTCAGCCAAGTCAATAGAAGCCTTTGACTCAATTCCATATGAGTGCAGATTGTTCAGTCAGACTTCGTCGATATTCACGATGATCTTTATGCCAAGGATCCAGACTGCAGAAAATACTAAATGACTGCAGATTACCGTATGGGAGTTGTTGCAAACAATCAACACTACCATAAAGGGATTGAATGCTATCATTGAAGAGCTGAGAGCCATTCGACTGATGACTCTGCAGAACAGATATCTCCTGGACATGATCACAGCTATGGATGGGGGTGCTTGTGCCAAAATTGGAGAATCATGTTGTATGTTCATACCTTCTCATGACGACGAGAATGGAACCTTGACGGAAGCTATAGAGATGCTGATGAAATTGCACATCCAGATGATAGATGAAGTGAAAGACATTGCTGATGATAGCTGGATAGGATCACTCTTTTCGTAGGTTCCACAATGGATGGCAGATATGTTCAAGTTCCTTGGAGTCCTGTTGGTGATGATCATGCTTGGATTTTGTATAATCAAGATAATAATCTCACAATGCAAGAAGACTGCAAAGAAAGGCATAGGGATGAAGATTATGATTGATGTTGAATCCGGATGGAAAACCAAAGAGTTGACAGTTGAAGAAATTAGAGATTTCATAAAAACCAGCATCCATGCACCCGAGGGAATGAAGCTCCTGTACCCAAAGAATCATAAGAAGTATGTGGGAACGTTGATCTATTGTAGTCCAAGTGGGCAGTACATGCTCACGACTTGAAACAAGGATGAGCTTGTGAAATCAGCTGGATGCCTGAAAGGAGTCATACAAACAAGGATGTTTAGATGTGAAGAATGATGGGAGAGTGGTCGATTAATAGCCCAGAGGGGGGAGCGTAGAGAAGGAGCCAAGTACCCCCACCTCAAGCATCTTGCCCATATTGCCTATATGTTGGGAACCAGAGTGTGAAACACGTGCAGTACCAATGAAAATACTGATACCAAGGAGAATCCTGGAAGCAAGCTTCCCATTGAGAAAGCCATGCCTGCATACAAGACAGTATGATGGCCATTTGAATGAAATCCCAGAAGAAGCATGGAAAGAGAGTAAAAGCAGATTGGTGACATCATGCGAAGTAATACTGACACACCTAGAAGAGAGGCAGAGACAAGAGAATGAAGATATTCTATAAAGCATCAAGAAAGTATCAAAGATAAGTGACATCTCAGGCTAAAGATAAAGAGGCTTATGCTACAGAAACAATGAAGATATCAAGTTATTTTACACGTGTACAGATGCAAAGAAACGCAAGCAGTCAAAGTATTGTTGAGGCTTGCTATGTAGTGAATAGATTGCGGCATGCACCAACGTATATATATATATATATATATATATATATATATATATATACATATATATATATATATATATATATATATATATATATATATATATATATATATATGATACATTACTCACCGTAATTGTATTTCTGATGCTTGTATCTGCTTAGATTCACATGCTGTGCATAGGCCGACATCTAGTGGAAGCTGCGGAGTATTACAGTTTGTTTTTCGAAACTCGAAAATGGGCGTCGACACAGGGCGTGCCAGTAATACTATCCCTAGTGTGACGTCCACTGTACCCAAGATCCCTCACACGTCTAGGATCCTCAGATTGTATTTTTTCTGACATGAGGTAGCATGAGGAGGAGCGTGAGTACAGATAATCCAAGCAGATAGACAGAAAGGTAAGACTACGAGCAATCATGCGCCTTCTGTCAGAGGGGAGGAAGGGTGGGTCGCATGTGAATCTAAGCAAATACAAGCATCAGAAATACGATTACGGTGAGTAATGTATCTCTTTTGAGGCTTGTGGAATCTGCTTAGATCACATGCTGTGCATAGATTAGCGAGCAGTACCTGAAGAAGGAGGTGGGATGTGAGAAGGGTCATGAGCAAATAAGTGTCTTAGAACCGCTTGTCCCACTTGTGTATCTGCCTTGGAATGGGTGTCAATGCAGTAATGCTGAGTAAAAGTGTGAATAGAGCTCCAAGTAGCTGCTTTGCAAATGGTGTCAAGGGGTACATTTGCAATGAAAGCCAGAGTGGCCCCAATGCCTCTAGTAGAGTGGGCTCTTGGCGTGAAAGGCGGAGTTCTTTCAGAGAGTGAGTAACACAGCTGGGTACAGTTAATAATCCACTTCGAGATGGCACCTTTAGAGACGCGATCCCCCTCTCTGCCTGTAGCTACGGAGACAAACAGTTGATCTGTTTTTCTTAGCGGTCTGGTTTTATTTACATAGTAGAGGACCGCCCTACGCACATCTAGGGTGTGTAGTTTCACCTCAGCCGATCTTTGCGGGTCCTGGAAGAAAGCCGGAAGCTCGATGGACTGGTTTACATGGAATTTTGATATAAATTTAGGTGAGAACCTAGGGTGTGTGCGTAAAACCAGTTTGTCTTTATGGACAGTAAAGAAGGGATCCTGCACTGACAGAGCCTGAATTTCACTGACCCTTCTTATAGAAGTAATAGCTACTAAGAAGGCTGTTTTCTAAGTCAGGTGTTTGAGACTGCTTTTATGCATGGGTTTGAAAGGGGGGCCCATGAGCTTGGCTAGCACCACATTAAGGCCCCACCCTGGTGGTGGGTTTGAAATAGGAGGGTGAAGTCTCTTTACTCCTTCCATGAAGGCTTTAACTACTGGTACTTTCCACCACGAAACCTTGCTATGGGAAGTGGGGTAAACCGACAGGGCTGCCAGGTGTACGTTCAGTGAGTTAAAAACCAATCCTGCATCTAGCAGGTGGAGCATGTATGTAACAATAGTGGAAGGAGTGCAATCAACCGGGTTGATTTGTCTATTCTGGCACCAGATAACGAACCTCTTCCACTTGTCAAAGTAACAGTGCCTTGTGTTTGGTTTCCTAGATTCCTTTAGGATGTCCATACACTTCTGTGGCAAATTGAGATGTCCAAACTCTATGACCTCAGGAGCCATGCTGCCAGGTTCATTGAGTTGGGTTGCTGGTGCACTGTTTGACCTTGGTGCTGGGACAGTAGGTTGTACCAGGATGGAAGTTTGATGGGCTCGCACACCGCCATCCTGCGTAGGTGTGGGAACCACGGTTGTCTTGCTCACATGGGAGCAACTAGGACGAGCGTCATCGACTCTCTGTTCATCTTGCTCACCACTTTCCTGATGAGAGGAGTTGGTGGAAAAGCGTACGCAAACATCCCTGACCAGTTCATCCACAGGGCGTTCCCCTGGGAGTCTGGTTGGGGGAACCTGGATGCAAATCCTGGGCATTGTTTGTTTTCGCTTGTGGCGAATAAGTCTATAGTGGGGAAACCCCACTGAGAGAAGATATCTTCTACGACCTCTCTGTGTAGAACCCATTCGTGTTCCTCTGGGAGGGAGTCTCTGCTCAGAGCATCCGCTAGGGAATTGAGCTCCCCTGGAACATGTTGTGATGACAGGAAGATGTTCTGTCTGAGTGCCCATATCCAGATTTTCTGGGCAAGCTTGGACAGATTTGGCGAGCGAGTCCCTCCTTGCTTGTTCAGGTAGAACATGGCTGTTGTGCTGTCCGTCCGGATTTGCACTGACAGGTTTAGTAGGTGGGGCTCGAACGCCTGAAGCGCTCTGAATACTGCCAGAAGCTCTAGCAGGTCGATGTGGTTCTTGGCCACTGAGTGAGACCAGAGACCCTGAGCTGTGTGGTGGAGATGGTGAGCTCCCCACCCCGTCAGACATGCATCTGTAGTGACTACTGCCTGTACTTCGGGATCGTAAAAGGGTTTCCCCTGTGCGAGATTCTCTCTTGTCCACCAGTGAAGGCTTTGTACCAGTGTTGGCAAAACGACCACTAGATCGTCCCACTGACCACTTGCCTGAGACCACTGTTTCGCCAACCATTCCTGCATGGGACGCATGCACAGGCGCGCGTGGGGGACCAGGTAAATACATGACGCCATCATGCCCAGTAAACGCATTGCTTTGCGTACCGTTATTTGTTGACCGGACTGATAATGCGGAATTTGCAGTAGTATATTCCGAATTCTTTCTTCTGAAGGAAAGGTCAACCCCTCTTGGGTATCTAGGATTGCTCCTAGTAATTGTTTTGAGGTGCTTGGCACCAGGCTTGACTTTTTCTCGTTGATTGAGAAGCCTAACTCGTGGAGGAGGTCGATAGTCCTTTGAATGTTTGTCCTGCAAATTCCTGGGGTTTCCCCCGTTATGAGCCAGTCATCCAGATAAGGGTACACTGGGATTGCCTCCCTGCGTAGGTGTGCAGCCGCCACCGCCAGTACCTTGGTGAATACCCTTGGTGCTGAAGCTATCCCTAAGGGCAGTACCTTGAATTGGTAGTGTCGACTGTCCACCTTGAAGCGCAAATACTTTCTGTGCGCTGGGAACATGGAAATATGAAAATAAGCATCTTTCATATCCAAGGTTGCCATGTAATCCCCCTTTTTTAGGAGGGGGATTACCTCTTGTAGCGTGGTCATACGAAATTTTTGGGGCTTGACATACTTGTTGGCAGGCCGTAAGTCCAATACTGGGCGCATTGTCAAATCTTTCTTTGGCACAAGGAAGTAAGTTGAATAAATACCCTTGTTTACCTGGTGTCCCGGGACGAGTTCTATCGCGTCCTTTTCTAGCAGAATGGCGATCTCCTCGAGGAGAATCTTCTGATGTTATAAAGAGTGTACTCTTTGTCGTGGAGGATGGTTCCGGGGACGCTGCAGTAGCTCTATACAATATCCTGTGGATACTGTTGAAAGCACCCATCTGTCTGATGTGATCCCTTCCCAAGCCTGGGTGAAGTTGGAAATGCGTCCCCCTACTGGGGTTGCGTGAGAAGGGACCCTGAACTGAGCGTCACTGCTTTGGTGGAGGCGTGCCGCCTCCCTTGCTGGGGCTGCCTCTGCCTTTACCACGACCTCTCCTATTACCCCTGCCGTAACCCTGGGTAGACTGTTGGTTGTTGTTCCACTGTGTACCCTGCCCCTGGGAATAGTTAGATCCTCTCTGGGAATTTTGGCCGCGTGGGCGACGAAAATTACTATTCCCTCTCTGGTTAGGGGGTTTATTGGTTAACTGGCCAAGGGACTTGAGTGTTTCGTATTCGTCCTTGGCATTTTTCAGTGCGTCTTCGACCGCCTTACCAAACAACAGATCGGTGTCCACCGGTTTGTCCAACAATGATGCCTGGGTTTCTGCCTTAAAACCAGACTGCCATAACCAAGCATGTCTTTTGATAACAGTGCCCTCCGCTATCAATCTGCCTGCGTTGTCCGCGGCGTCGAAGGTTGCTTTCAAAATGCAACCAGACACGGCTCTACCCTCTGTGGAAATCCGAGCTAACTGGCCCATTAAAGGTTCAGGAGCAGAGGCTATGAGTGCCGCGACTTCTTCCCACTGATGGCAGTTGTAGCTGGCCAACAAGGTGGTGGAGTTAGCAATCCTTGCTTGATAGGCGGACGTTGAGGCTACTTTCCTGCCGAAACCGTATAGTTTTTTGCTCTCCTTGTCGGGAGGAGCTTCGGACGATGACAAGGGTGTTCTAGCCCTCTTACGAGTGTTGGTGACAACTAGGGAGTCTGGCTTCAGATGTCCTCTTATATAGAGAGGGTCAGACTGGGCCACCCTGAAAAGTTTTTCAACCCTGGGATTGACTGCTCTGGTGAGGTTCGGGTTCACCAGGGACGGATCTATTCTCCGCTGAATGGACTTAAGGATAGGGATGGTCTGGGCAAGAGGCCTCCTTTCTCCCACTAACTCTTCTGCGAAGTCCCTTTCCTCCTGGACACTGTGGGTGTCAATGTGGAAATGTTCTGCTGCGCGAGCGAGAACCTCATTTAGGAGGGGTTGGTTATCGACCGGGGAGTCGGTAACCGGGGCTTCGTTCTCTACCGGGGAATCTACTCTGTATGTTTCCGGGTCCTCCTCTTCTTCTTCCTGGTCCTCATCATCCCCATAGTAGCCCATCCCGGTTTGCTCTTCTACCATACCAAATTCTTGGTCCTCACCAAAGGAAGCCTCTCCTTGATACCGCGAGTATGGTCTTGCGTATGGTTGTACCTCGAAGGGTTCTGACCTCATCGGAGTTTCAAACCGGAGCTTTTTACTCGGGGGGATAGGATCAGTAGAGCCTGAGGGTGTCGCCCCTTGTGGATCATACGAGAGGAAATGTTTTGGATTTTTATCATAAAAATCAGCCAAAGAAGACATTCTTGACATGACCCTATCTATGTCTTCACTGGACCATTTTTTGGAACTGGGAATGACTCTCTCAGCAAGTCTATGGGATTTATCTTGAGTAGCTTAGCTGGTTGTAGACATATCAGCAGACCTGGTTTTGTCTGTCTGTTTAGGGGGAGTGGAGTGTTTCACAGGTGTGGAAGAATGCAAAGGTAGTTTCTTCTGCTGTTTTCCCCCCTCCCCGTGCGTGGAAAAATGTTTTCCCTGTCCTTTAGTGGCTCCGGAGTTTTTCGACGCCTGGCGTCGAGGATCGGGGGTGGTGTCCCTGTCCTTCGAGCGTGGGGCCTCGCTGGCTTTAACTGCGGCCTCTGACTCCTGGAGAGCGGCCTGGGGTGGAAGTCGTCTTCGTCTTCCGACGATCGAACTTATGTTAGCCTAGGGAGCGAGGCACTCTTGGCAAGAGTGGATGATTGCCTGGAGTCATGCAGCGATCTTGATTGAGAGCGCCCAGAGGACACCGAATCGGACCGTTCTGTTTGTGCCTCTTTCCGAGAACTCGACGTCGTCAAGTCTCGGTTGGACTTAGTGTGTTTAGTGTGTGTAGTATGTGAAGCGCTTGTGTCGCCGGGGTTCTTCCCCATAGCCGCCCTGCCGGACGACCTTCCGAGGTCGGGATATGCGCTCGGCTGTCTTTCGAAGCCGTAATGCCCTCGCCGTCCGAAAGTACGGCGTCGCTGCCATCGCTGAAGGCGCTCTCCGCTGCCATGGCCGCCTGCCTGGCGTGGTGGGCCCAACGCTTCTTCGAACGGTCCTTAAGTGTCTTAGGTTTAAACCTACTACACGCTCTGCAGTTCGCTTCGGGGTGGTCCCTCGGCAAGCAGAGATTTCACGTGGCGTGCCTGTCGACCCAAGGGTATTTGCGATTGCACTTGGGGCAGAATTGAAAAGGGGTACCCTCCATACGCACCTTGAGGCAGCGGGCTTTTAAGTGTAGGAAATGTATAAGGTGTACCTATATACCAAGAATGTAGAGTACGTACCACCCCCCACTCTCCCTACTTGCAGGGCCGAGGCCAGAGGCCTTCCAAGGCCCGGGCCGAGGCCAGCGGCCTTCCGAGGCCCAAATCCGTCGTGCAGCAGCCGACGGTCGATTTCTTCTCCAGCCGGCGTCGAGTGTCGAAGTTCGACGTTGGGGTGGGGAAGGATGTCAATAGATTATTATTTTAAATTTTTAGCAAAAGTATGGCTAAGGCCAGGGGACTCCGCAAAATGCTTCCGACCAGTATGGCGGAAAAAAACAATCTGAGGATCCTAGACGCGTGAGGGATCTTGGGTGCAGTGGACGTCACACTAGGGATAGTATTACTGGCATGCCCTGTGTCGACGCCCATTTTCGAGTTTCGAAAAACAAACTGTAATACTCCGCAGCTTCCACTAGATGTCGGCCTATGCACAGCATGTGATCTAAGCAGATTCCACAAGCCTCAGAAATATATATATAAATAAGAGGAGTGAGTAAAGTATGGATGATTCCACTACGCATAATAGCAGAGCTGGACCAGAAAAAGAAGGCCTCTTTTACAGTGTGTCGCAGTTGAAAAGCAATGGAAATTACAGGAGTGAATCTCAGATGGGTGAGGCTGGACCAGCCCCAAGAAGTCAAGGTCGTGTCGGGCTGGGATGATCAGACAGTAGTTGCAATCGTGTGAAAGAATGAAACTCCTATTCAGAAGACATGAACAAAAACAAGGCAGACATCAAAGGTTCATTAAATAATAGTATTTTAAATGCACCACAGCTCAAATTTGTGGTCTTCACTCACATGGAGGGATGGAACTGGCCAGACATGATGAACCACACCTACGCAATGAGACAGAGCGTGCTTCCACTCCCTCATTTCCTCCAGAGCAGAGAACATTTTCAAGGCCGAGTTCAAAGCTTTAAATGACGTGCAGACCACTGAGGTGATGATAGTTGATATGCTAATTGGTGGGAAGCTATGGTTATGACCAGCCCACCAGCATCTGGAAGTGCAGCCTGCGTGCTGCTGGCGTAGGTGGAAAAGTACTGATGGATGTAAGGGTGCCAACCAATTATAGGGTGCCGTAGTTGATAGCCCTATAGCTTTTGTATCCAATGGTATGTCATGTATTTAGTGACGTTCATAGTGACCTCCGTGAGGGGTGGGCTTAGTAATCCCACCTGATATTAATAAACCAATCACTTTCTTAAACTAGTATGGAATGTATACCTAGATGTTCCCTCTAAGCCTATCACATGTGCCAGTAGGTTTTTGTAGTTTGCACGTAGGATGCCGTTAGCAAATCCATAGGTTAATATCAGCAATGATGGGTTTTTACTATAAAAGTAATGTTTTTTATGAACTTTGTTGAGATCATGGTGTAAGACGTCCGTTGATGTCCATTGTACTCCCTGTTTTAGATTATTGACATTAAAACAGTCAACTTTGCCAATTTCCGGAGTCGTTTTGATTATTGATGTTTGAGTATCTTCTGCATCCCCATTCATCTCAAAGTATTGCTACCTCGTCTTAAATGGCTGAGTCGGCTGTCCCGGAACACCACTTCATTGTCTGCTGGATCATCTCTAAACATGTCATCGTCAATGATGTCTGTCAATCTGCACTCCTGCCCAATGGCAATTACTTTTCTCCATGGTCTACCCTCATCTGTGCCTTCGAGCATTACCATTTCCCCTCGTAGTATGGCTGCATCTAATTCTAAGGGAATAGTCTGTCCCCCCTCTTCGCCCATAGGTACCTGTGGTCTAAACAGGAATTCATTATGTTTCCTCATAGTCCTTCCCACTAAGGCAGGTAGCCATGTTAACAGAATCCTCACCCCATAAAGGAACATTCCTGGCTCTATCTGCACCCGTTCGCAGAGCTATTTGCCATGTAAATGTCAATATAAACTCACCCACATTCATATAGTGTATCCCAGGAGTGGAGCACACTATACCTTCGTCAGTAAAATAAATCATCATATTGAGTTTTGTCAGTAAGTGTCCCCCAGAAGATTAACTGGTGTCTGTCGTGAATACAATAATGGAACAGACATATCACATTCTCCTATAGAGATTTGTAATTCATCAGTAAAAGGAACTTGTCTTGTAGCTCCAGACAATCCCTCAGCATTCATGGCATTTCCCGACATTGTGTATTTTCCCTCTCGTATACATGAACGAGTAGCCCCAGGGTCAACAAAAAAATTAAAAGGATTTGCCTCATATCGTCACATCAACCCTTGGTTCCCCTTGAGGGTCTGGTGTCACAGATAGTACTGAACACATCAAGTCGCCCTGTGAGCTTTCCTATTGTGGATACATACATACCCCTGTACCTGTAAAAGGATTCCCTCCTACCACCTATTCTAGGTGTCAATAATTGGCCTGTGTTTGCATTCTGCTGTATCTGCATCGGGGCATGCTGCGACTGCCCTTGTAGTGGATTCAATGATGTATGCTGTATTTGTTGCGGTTGCTCTACCTGTTGTACTTGTCGTGCTTGTGCCTGATACACTGCTGATCCTGGGCGAATCCATCCCTAGCCTGTGAGCTGTATTCTGAAGAATAAGCTGTCCCCCTCTCGAGTATTGACCATTTTGTATATACCCTTGGCTCCCATATGTGCGCACAATGTGTCCTGTCATTCCACACGTCCAACATATAGGAGGGTTTCATCAAATTAGCCCTCCTTGGTTAAATCCTCCTTGCACATTCTGATTCTCAATCTGCCCATTCTGAAACCCACCTTGTGTGTTTTGAAATCCAACCCTGCCTCTGTAAACCTTTCCTCTATCTCGTGGTATAAACCCACTTCCTCCTTGATGCATCGGGCACAGATTATTCACCTGCGATGTATTCACTACTTGCTGTACTTCTAGTGCTTCTTTGCTTGTTAATACCACTCCTTTTATGGCATATTTTGACAATTGTTCTGGACTAGCTTAGCCTCGTCAATTTTTCTAGCATCGGCTTTCTTTTTATTCTTCTCCTGTAACAGTCAACAGTGATGCACTATAGTCAACTGTATTTCAGGCCATGGTTTTGCTTCCATTCCCACTAAATTCTTAAGTTGCCTTTGTACTGGCTCAGACAATCCCTGACACAAAATGTGGTAAAATACTGCCACTGTTTTACTCCATGGCTCATGCGTTTCAAGAGACCAGCGGTCTTGAATGTAAGCAAGCAGATCTTAATCTTCTTTCATTTCTCCTATCATAATGACACCCATATCTGATACATCAGGATATTGTACTCTAAGGGCTCTCCAAACATCTGCCCACCAGTTATTAAATGGCGCTCCATCGTGCGCCATGTTTTGTGCAGTGACACTCGAATAACCTGCTCTCGTCCAAGTGTCATCTGGTCTTTCCCCAAGAATAGCTTCTAGGAGACCCTTGATATCCCCTATTGCCAAGGTATTTCCTCCAGTCATTTTCTCTAACTCATAAATCAATTTTCCCACACCCGCCGTTAATCTGGGGAGTTTACACCTTAAATTATCCTTGTCCATCTGTGGCCATAGAATATGCTGTGGTCTCGCCCCTCTCTTCTCCATTAGGGTAAACTGCGTAAATCCTATTCCACAATCCATTCCCATCATCTGCATATCCATGGTAGGAACAATAGTTCCTAATCGCCTTCTTCCTGGCAGGGCCCTGAACCGATTTACATATGGCGGCGAGTCTCCCCTTTCACTATACGATCGTCCCTTAGGGTGCTCTGGACATGCTATAGGATCTGGTGTCCCTATCCTTAGGTTGTTCTAAATCAGACCATCTTACTCCCTTGCCTGTCTGTAAGCCTCCCTCGGGGGCACACAGGCTCCTGATCTCCCCACTGAAGGATTCTCTCTCTTTATCTGATATGTCTAGTCCCCA
Organism: Ambystoma mexicanum; assembly: GCF_040938575.1. Classification (NCBI taxonomy): domain Eukaryota; kingdom Metazoa; phylum Chordata; class Amphibia; order Caudata; family Ambystomatidae; genus Ambystoma; species Ambystoma mexicanum. Next base: position 971,702,803 of record NC_090939.1, read on the forward strand.
ACCAGTATGGCTCTCCTCTCTTTCACACTTGTCTAAGGTTAGCCTACTCAAAGACAGGGCTCTATGCTCAGAAGAAAATGAGCTTCCCTCTTTACCTTGTGATTGGGAGATTATAAATCGATCTCCCTTTTCTCTGGTTTGCAATTCACCTCTTTCTCTTAAATCCTGATAGGCTTTATCGATCCTATCTCCAATGCTCCCTATATTGAAATCCTCATCTAATGTAACTTTAGATGGCCCTGACGTTGCTCCCTGTAATGGGAGGAACTCTTCTATGTCGCTCCATTGTATCACTGGACTTGGCTCCATTAATTAATTCTGAATGCGATCAATCTCGCATTCTCGCTGCCTCCTCTTTCATTCTAATTCTTCATCTGCATCCCTCTGCTTTCTTGCTTCCCATCTAATTCTTTCTTCTTCCTTTCTCATTTCTTCTCTCCTTTCCCCACTCTTCTTTCTTCCTCTTCCTTTCGTCTCTGTATCCTCTTATCTCAATTTCTGCTCTTCCTCTTTTTCTCTCTTCCTATCCTGTCCACCCCATTCTTCCATTGCTCTCTGTCTGTTATACTTTCTTTTTCCTCTGCCCTTTCTTCTTTCTTTTGTTGCTCCTCCTGATACAGCTCTTCTCGCCACTGTCGGCTCTTCCTATTTTGCTCATCTTCTTTTAATCTCTTTTCTTGTTCCCTGTCTTTTCTATCCTGCTCGTCCCAATCTTCCATTTGCCTAACTTACTCTATGCTTTTCCCATCTACCTTGAGCAATAGCTATCCCCCATCCTTCGTTCTGTACGATCGTTACCTCATCAGCTGTACGCTTTTCTCCTTACATCTCTTAATTTCTCATTCTATATCTGTCGATATGTTTGATCGCTCACCTTTCTCTTCCCTGTTTTGTAAGACCTTAAAGGTATCCTCTTTTCTGTTAGTCTCCTCTGGACTATCATCACTGCTATAAGCAGGTGGTTTGTATATTGGACTACTATACCCTGTCGTCGCTTTCAATTCCTTTAATGGTTACAATCTTGCTCTTTCTGTACTAATGCTTTTTACTTCAAGCGAGGCAAGGGGAGCAGAAGGGGTGACACCTTCCTCTTTACACTGATTAAGCATCCAATCCTCAGGTGGCAGATCCTCTCTCTTTTCCTGGTACATCTTCCAAAGCTCTAAAAAAGCTAACCTCTTTTCTCATTTCTTTCCCGTTTGCGCAGCGTGCAAGTATGTGGTCATGTGTTGCAATACCGCCTTTGTCAAAGATCCCCCTTGTGGTCACGGCATGAACATCTTATCTGCCGTGCCTTTCACCCATTCCACACTATACTTTGAGCTTGTGCATGTGTTTTGGCAAGGTTTTACACAAGTGCATCAAAGGAGTAACATCTTCCATTATGACAAGTCTCAATTGACTGTCAATACTTACTGGTGCTTAAGTATTAGGGCCACTAGTTCTGCTGCTTGTGCAGAGAAATGGGATGGTAGTCGTGTACTGGCTACTACTTCACTTGTCCCATCTTCTTTCAGTTTTAGTACTGCAGTTCCTGTATGCCTGTTCCCATCTGTCTGATCAATTGCTGAAGACCCGTCAATGCAGAGCACGTCTCCCTCCTAAAGTGCATCCTCCTCCATCTTGCGAGTGTCACTGAACATCTCTATGTTTGCTGTACAGTTGTGTGCATAGTCTCCTACCTGTCGGACATCTTCTAGAAATGTCGCTGGGTTGACAATTCTGCATCTCATTATCTTCAGTCCTACATTCGATAGTATCAACTCATATGCTGATGCTCTTTGTGTAGCCAGTGTGCTCTTCTGCAGTATCGCAAAGAGGGCATGCTCCACGTAAAGAATGGTGGTGCACCCCTTAGTTATTGCTGATGACTTTCCACTGCAAATGCAGCAGCTGCCAAAGCTTGTTCACATTGATAGTGTTGTCTCATTACTGGGTCGAGTTTCCCACGGTAGTAAGCTAATGGCTTGTGTCCCATGTTTGTCTTTTGTGTCAGTACTGCCTTCATCACTATACCGTCAGTGTGAGAAAACAGGAAAAAATCATTTTTGTAGTCTGGTATCCCTAGCACTGATGCAGTGCTAATTGCTTCCTTCAGTTCCTTGAATGCCTCAGTCATCTCAGTGGTCCATGTCAGTGTCTGGTTTCCTTTCTGTGCTTCCTACAGAGTGCCCAGTAGTGGCCTTGGGTATGTGCTATAGTCAATGCTCTGCAGTAGTTGCATAACCCTAAGAACTGTTGTATTTCCCTCACTGTCGTGGGCTTAGGTGTCTTGCGTATTGTCTCTGCTCTCTCTAGGGTGATCTGACAGCCATTTTGGGATATCGTCTGTCCAATGTATAGCACCTCTTTCTGAAAGTACTGTAGCTTTGTCCACCTTGTTTCCCTTCTCAGCTAACACAGTCAGCATGTATACTACACTGATCTTCTGTCGTGCTACAAATCAAAATGTCATCTACATACTGTAAAACTATGCTCTCCATCTGTATGTTGCTTAAATCCATCTGAATCATTCTGTTAAAGATAGACAGTGACTTGTGGTAAACAAGTATGTTTCCACTTCTGGTTTCTATAAATAAAGTTGGTCAAGTCTTGTGAGTCTGGGTGTAGAGGTACTGAGAAGAATGCATTCTTCAAATCAATGAACATGAAACAGGTAGTTTCCGCAACTAAAGAATACTCTGCTTCATGTGGTTAAGAGGTCATGAAACACCATGACCGTCCCTTCGCATTCCTCACAGGATACAATGCAGTATTGCCTGGAGATTCTGATGGTACCAGGATGACTCTCTCAATCAGGGCTTTGATTGTCTCATAAATGCCCTCATCTGCTTCTTTTGTTAGGGGGTACTGCTTTACTCTTGGTAAAATTACTCCTGGCTTTGGTTGAACTTCACTTCCCCCATACTCTTAATGTGACCCACGTCATAGGGACTTGTGGTACATAGGGTGCTGGGTACTTTGGCCATATCCTTTTCCCAGAAGGGTGGTTGTGCCTCCAGCACCATTGCCATTCTCTGTGGTACTTCCCTGTAGTGTATTTGTAGCCAATCAGTCACTCTCATTTCAAACACCATCTCTATTTCTAGTCTTTCTTCCCGGAAAAGCTCTTTGTCTGTCACTGTGGTCAGCCTGCACCCTTCTGCTACTGTAATCACTGCTCTCCATGCCCGTCCTGTGTCATCTAACCCGTGCACTGCAGTCCAATCCTCTCTTGCAACCACTGCCTCTATTTCTATCGGCACTATGGTTCACTCTTCCTCATCCATAGGTAGCTCAGGCAGGAATAGGTACTCATTTGGAACTCGCCACACCTTCCCTGCTATTGCTGGGAGCCATGCAATGGCAATGTCAGTTCCATATTGGACCATTTCTGCATCTACTGACAGTCCCTCTTTAACTTGCGCCCGCAATATGCTTGAACAATCAGTCTTAAATTGAGCATGTGTATTCCTGGTGTGGAACCCACTATTCCTTTGACTGTGAATGAGATGGTCCTGTTCAATCTGCTCATAATGTCCCAGTATGTTTACAGGTGTCTGTTGAGAGTAAAGTAAAGGCAGTGATGAAAATCGTGATCTCCTATAGAAAGAGAGATGTTGTCGGTGAAATGAACCACTTCCTGAGCCCCAAAGAATGCTTGAGTGTTCATGGCATCGCCTGACAATGTAAATGTTCCTTCCCTAAAATGCAGGACATAGACGTCCCTGTGTCAACAAGAAAGGAAAATGTTTTGTCACCTATCACCACCACTATGCAAGGTTCCTCTGCAGGGTTGGGTGTGATAGACAGGATGGAACACATCAAGTTCATCTGTGGGCTGTCCTATCGAGGGTACAGGGACAACTCGTTCCTTGTAAAGGGGTTGTTCCCTACCAGGGTAACTCCTCCCACTTGTCTGATGGGAACTGTTGCCATTGTGTCCACATGTGGTGTTGTGTCATTGTTCAGTATCTGTGCTAACTGCTCTGTATTCCCTCAAATCTGTGGTGCATATCCATACTGTGGTACTGGTGCTGGAATTTGTGGTACCTGCATTTGTGCTTGTGGGACTTGGGATTGTGCTTGTGGCATCTGTTCATATGTGCCCTGCTCCTGTCCTTGCAGTCGCTGGTCCTGTGCATAGTAATCGTCCTGGTCCCCTTGATAGGGCTGTTGACCCTGCGTCGCCCATGTCTGCTGCATCCCCCTGTACCTACGCACTGTTGAAATGTGTCCTACTTGCCCACAGGTCCAACATTGTGGTGGCCCCCTCCCTTGCCCTTGGAAACCCCCCCGAGAAATCCACTGCGTTCTGCTGAAACTGCTGCCCATATCCTTGAAACCCCCTGGAAAGCCCCCTTGGTTTGATGCATCTGTGGTCTGAAGCCATGCCCTCTTTGTTGGTCCCCCCTTCCTCGGAACCCTTGCTGTGGGCCCACCACCCCATGAACACTCCCCCAATGGGCGGTGCAAACTGCTGTAGCTGTGGCTGCTGCTGCAGTGCCTTTGGGGTGGGGCTGGTGAAGACCGCCCCTCCATCATGTAGTTCGATAATTTTTTTCTGTACTAGTTTCGCTTCATCTATCTTCCTGTCCTCCACCCTATCTTAATCTTCTCCTGCCATAGCCAACAATGGTGAACTATCGTGAGTTGTATTTCTGGCCACCCTTTCGAATCCATCCCTACCAATTTCCTTAAACTCCTCTGAACAGGCTCTGGCAGCCCCTGTACTAGTATGTGATCGAATATTGTGTTCTGTAGCCATGGGGTGTATTGGGGCCCTCTTTTTTGATCTAGGGGGGCCTGTGTCATGAGGGTATCGAACTAGGAAATATGACAAGGGACTCAGGCTACCCCACCTTTTTGGCACTTGCCGGTAGTTTTTCAGAACACAAAAACACAGGTCATATAATTTAATCTGTGCATGCAGAAAAAGAGCACCAATGTTGCGTTTATACAAATAAAGGAGACAGAAAATACATTCCCCACTCAACAGTGATCTTTACATATCGTGTGATGCTGAAGAAAGTGCAGCTCTGTTGTCAAGAAAATTGTGTAATAAAGGCTATCCTGCTGAGCTGGTAAAGAGGTCTTGCAAAAGAGCTTTTAACAATAATCGAGAGGCCTTACTAGAGAAAAGACAAACAGATGATAAAGGTGATCGGATTGTATTTGTCAATACGTTTTCGAACTTGTCATACAAAATCAAAGGCATTATTAATAAGACATGGAAGAAAGTGTACAATGCTGAATCGACTCCACCTCCATTGGTGGCTTTTAGGAAAAGCCAAAATATCAGACAGATGCTCATTAGGAATGACATATCCATCAAACGTCCATTAGCACCCAGGCAAACTACTTTATGGGGCCTTCCGCCCGTTAAGGGACATTTTCCCTGTGGAAAGTGTGTGATGTGTGCCACGACGAAGGAAACAAAATATATTATGTTAAATCCTGATATTAAGTGGGTTCTTAATGAAATGACCAATTGTAACACCGAAAATGTTGTCTATTTAATTACATGTCCTTGCGGATTACAATATGTAGGCAAAACCAATAGGAAATGTCGTACTCGTATGATAGAACATCGAAGTTGCATAAAAAACCGAGTACTGCTAGCTCCTATGGTTAAACATTTTGTACAGATGAAACATTCCCACGAGGATTTCAGTTGGGTGATCTTAAAGAAAATTTATGGCAAAAATAAATCAGAAATAGATGATAAACTCATTCTATTCGAACAAAAAATGATTTACAGGTGCCAAAGTCATATCTTTGGTCTTAATGAAGAAATTGATTGGCTGCATACTCAGAGATGAAAGGACATTGGGTGGTGGTACATCCCTATGGAGATATAGATATATCTGATGGGGCATTAGTGAGAAATATGAAGAATTAGTAAGATGCACTATGTATAGAAATGGTTTTTTCAAAAATGACACTGTTTTAGACTTTGAAAATATAATGTGATGAGTCGGATATGGTTCAGGTATTGGAATATATTTGTGTAATGTGTTGTATGGTTTACTTCACTTTGTGTGGGTAACTTTGATTACCTAGAAACTATTACTTTCAGAACTTGGTCTGATAATGGTCCCCTGGTTATGTTTTAAACCCCAGGTTTTTACCTGTCGAATGGACTAGACTTTCTCCAGCATGTAATTCTGGGTAAATTGTAATTATGGTAACTAATTGGCCTTCCTTGGTAGGTGTATGTGAGCGGGTTTATTGTACTTATGAGAGCAGTGGGTTAGCAGCCGTACCGCCGCGTTTACCGGATTTTTGGTTTTGGGTTTCCAGAGCTGCATTGGGTGTAATTCGCTTCCTTATGCATTGTTATTGAATACATTATCGGTCGATTACCCATGATCGAGTTAATCTGTTTACTATGTTTATGAAATAAAGAAGGTTAGTCCTTCGTTTATGTCTCAGCAATAGGATGCACGACGTTCCATGAAACAAAGAAGGTTAGTCCTTCGTTTGTGTCTTAGCATTTGTTTACTTGAACTGCTTCTCATTATGAAAACATGGGTTTAGCAGCCGAACCGCCGTCCTTACTGGAATCGATCTCTGGTTGTCGGAACTGCATTGGGTGAAGTTTCCGTCCTCAATTAAGGTTACAACTATTGATATTTAGTACACTGTACTGCAAACGTTACTAATTGGGTATTAAATGATGGGCCTTCGTTTTATACGAGCATTTATTTGGATTTTCTAAGAATGGTTGATATTAAGTAAACTACATTGTATTGGGCATAGCGTGCTACAGAAATACTTGTGATATATTTTTTGTCTAGAACATTGATCAGGTTTCTTCTGTTGTAGGTTACAATTTTGTGGACAATTTAACAGCGACGAAGAATATGTAAACAATCTCTTCAACCACGCAGGAGTAGTGGCATGGCGTAATAGGTATATATGCATATATTGTTTTAAATGAGTGATAATGCTTTGGTGAAGGTTGTAGTTTCAAAAGCTCTATAGGGTTGTTATGGAAGGTATGACCACATTGAATGATAGGAATACACATGGGGTCACTACTTAGATGAGTAGGTTCATCGGAGCACTATATAGTTTTTGCGGTCACGTGAATTTGTGATGAAGTGAGGGAGTAGTGGTTGTGTTGTTCACACCACTGTTCGTTTGTTGTTCCTTTCTCAGCTGGAATCAGGTTCATGGTTACCAAAGAACCATTTATAGAACAGGATCAGACTTATTGAAAGAGGTCGGAGGGCATTTGGGTGCACTGAGGCACACCTACACTGCAGCAATCCTACTTGTGAGGTATGTAGTGACCATTGGGTTCAATTGATCTTGCCAGTATATAGGTACATATTTGAATGTTACTGGAATATAGTTAGCATTATGTAGCTGACTTATGTATTTGTGATGATGTTGATCTGTAGTGATACCCTATTTTTCTTTGTGTATTGAATAATTATAGGAGTACGGTTTGAAGAGTACTTTTGGGGCCCTGGATTACATGGTGGAGAAAAAATTAAAAGTGTCTTCCCCTGAAGAAGGTTCATGCATTTGGTGCCAAGAGGAACTGAAACATGTCGGGACTGTTTATTCTGAGTTAATAACACTCAGTGATTGGAAATGTTTAAATCATTATATACATTTTATATGTTGATGTATTGTATTGTCATGTTACAGGAATGGATGTGAGTGAAACTAGTAATTTGTATTGTAAATGTATCCACTGTATGTTGTGTTGTGGGGTCCTTTTTACTGAAAACACTGTTTTAGAGTTAGTTTTATAAAAGAAAATAAACTATTTTTGATATTATAAAAAAACAAATAAGTACTAGGTCTATTTTTTCAAGACTATTGGTATAAATAGGGTTTTTCAGCATCACACGATATGTAAAGATCACTGTTGAGTGGGGAATGTATTTTCTGTCTCCTTTATATGATGATTATGTTGGTTATCCCCTAACCGTGTGAGAGAGGGAATGTTAAAACAAGGGGAACGGTAGACCTTTGTATAGATAGATAGGCGTTTATACAAATAACATCTTTATTTTCCTTGGTTGTTTCATTAAAACCTCATTGAGGCTGTTTTTTTACTCTATTAGACCAAATACACATTTTGGTACCCCCACATTATTGTCATATTAAGCATTCATATCACAAGATTGCAATGTGCGTTATACAAAGTGAAAGTTTAGTACTGATAGTGACTTAGAGTATGGTTCCCATGACCAAACATCTATCTAGTCGACACTGTTAGAGTTTCTAGCAAGAACTAAGGTTGTTCATGTTCTGATGCTGTCTTCAGGACTGTCGTAAAGGCAAACACTAATAAAGGAAAGCATAAAGTTGCTGCTGGAACAGGTGTGGGTAAGCCATTAAGTAGATGTCATTTGTGTCCAGGTTGCAGGTGTGCTTGGTGTAAAAGCAGGACATTTAGAAGCAGGAAGAGGCTTGTAGCAGGACTTCAAATCCCAGCAGCCTCCGGGCATAGGACCACAGCTCCAGCTGCCCAGCCGACTCTCTGGAGGAACAAGCCAGGCACACGGGACCTGCAAAAGGCCCAGGCAACGCCCAAGCCCACGCCCAAGGCATCGCGCATGCGCAAGCGAGCTACCGCGCATGCGCAACCCGCGAACGCTTGTTCGCGCTTGAGATTGCATCGGACAGGACGCAGTCAGCTGAGCTCCGGCAAAACCTCCCTCGCGGGGCCCGTCCTCGCCGGAAAAACACCATCCTTGGCCCCGCGCCTCACGAGATAAGTGCCGCTCTAGTATCACTGCTACGGAAGTTTTCCGGAGCGGGTTTCTGACCAGTTTTGAATACTAACTTCTGGGAAGCGACCACGAGTGAATAGCGGAACGCTTCACCATACTAACTCCTAACCGCATGCTACGTTATGCTCGCCAGTTGCGGGCATTGTTTGGGCTGATTGGGAGACAGGATCTACACACTTCTGGGGGGCACACGCTAATAGTTTCCTTTTTGTGTGTGTCAGGAACGGAAACGCCTCAGCCCTAGCAGCCTATGCCTCAGCCCTAGCAGTCTACAGAATCTGTCCAACCCACAAGGGAGCAGGACGCTTGGCGAAGCCAGAGCTAAGTGCCAATAAGTTATTTGTCTATGCATGAACACAGTCAGTCTTGTTGTGCATGCGCAGGAGTGCTCAATTCAGTGTTTAGTTTTATTTTCATGAACAACTGGAGACACTGACTATTACCTGTTGTGTTATTGTTTCTAACCTGCAACTCAAATTCCTCCTCTGTGCTGATTATAACAGAGTGTGGGGCTGCAACACCAAGTGGGTAACGCATGCATGAATGTTGAATGCATGTTTTGGTCCCAGAAAGGGTAATGCATGTATGAGGATATGCATGTGATGTGGAATAAGCCGTGAAGGCTGCAATACCTCGCCTATGTAACAACCCGAGGACAGAGCAAAGGAGCATGCTTTTCCTAGAAATCCCCTGCCTATCCATAACCGCTCCCTAAACCTCAACCCGGTGTACCTAATAACCCTCTACCCATCCAATCCAAGGACCCCAACCCTCTTTCCCCGTGGGGGTCGCGGTGACCTGCGTTTGCCTAATCCAGGCGCCAAGACCGCCAAGGGGAGGTAGGAGTTCGTGCTGCTTCTGCGTGGAACGGGACTCGCCTTGACAAGGACTGCTGAGTCGGGCTGTGGTGTGTGTCTTGCTGCCACGCCTATTGTAGGTAAATCTAAAAAGTGGGAGTATTAAAATTAGAACATTGGTGTCTTTTTGCTAGGTTGTGAATCCCTGGTGTGTGTGAAGAATCCTACCTCTACTGATTGCTTCATTGCCTCAGGTTGGAGAACAATTTCTTATTTTCTTTCTTGGGTGGGCTTTCAGTGCACAGTAAGCGATGTAACCCCTCTCAGTAGTTGTGATAGAATATTGCCACAGTTTTGTCCCAAGGCTCTCAGGTTTCAAGGCACCAAAGGTCTTCAATCTCCTGAATGTACTGCACAAGGTCTTTGTCTTCCCTCTTTTTCGGAGTCATAATCGCCCCAATGTCTGATGTGTCTGGGTATTGTGTCCTTAGTGCTTGCCATACTGTTGCCCTGCAGTTTGCAAATGGTAAACCATTGTGTGCAGTGTTTTGTCACCCCCGGGAACCCCACCCTCTCCCATACGTCATCAGCCGCATCTCCTAAAATTGACACTAATAGTCCATTTATGTCTCCCACTTCTAACCTATGCCCTGCTGTCATTTTCTACATCTCATAGATCCACTGTCCTGCCCCTGCACTCAATGATGGTAGCCTGCACTTCACATTCTCCTTGTCTGTGTGCTTCCATGGTGCATACTGAGGTTGTACCCCTCCTCTCTCTAATAAGGGCATCTGTGTGAACACTGCCTCATCCTCATGCGTCCTTCTAGTCAATCTGACTTGTCGGTCCCCTCTCTCGCTCTGCACATATGTCTATTGGCTCTAGTATGGGCACTCTGTTGCTGTCGTCATATGTCCTTGCTAATTGTCCCCTTGAACAAGCTATTGCTGTCGCCCCTTTCCATCATCCTGGGAGGTCTCTCAGCCTATCAATATATGTGTTAGTGTCATGTAGGGCGTCCAAGTCAATTGTCAGGTGTGTCTGCTCATTTGAGCGGCCCTTCCTTCTCCCCCTGTGTGTGTCCTGAACTCCCATGACACATGCTTGTCTGGCCCCATCCCTGATGACTGGGATCGGAACTATTTTCCCCTCCAATCCCCACTGTAATTGTCCTCATGGTCTGTTAGGGAGAATTCTCTCTTTAAGCTGAATTTCCTAACCTAGTGAGTCCCCCAGCAGCTTTGCTGGATTTCTGGAGTTTGTTTTTTCCTCCTGCCAAGAGTGACTCGTTTCCTCCCACTCCTGGACATGATTTATGGTATTCCTTTGACTGTGAATGTGTTTTATGGGCTATGGGGTCCTTTACTCCATAGGGTCTCATTCGTTTTTACGATGTGTGTTACACAGCACATTCCGTGCAGTAACACAGGGGTGTCATAGTGACACCCCACCATAGACTCCATACCCTGGGACTGACTACTGTCTCCCAGGGCATGTAAAGTCACCATTGGCTTTGCTAGTCCCAAATTATTAACAGAAACCAGTACAAACCATCATATTGTGGATGTACTGGTCGGGGCAATTCAATTGCCCCGGAGTCTGTTAGTCGAGGGGGCACGTCTCCGTCCCCCCTGATCGAGTTTTGGCTGGTGGCAGTGGAAACTACTTGTTATATTCGACCGCAAATATTTTCCTATGGGATTTTCCCATTGTTCGAGGCTACCAACTTTAATTATTTAATTCTCATAGCCTCGAACATACCGCCGGTTTATTTAATTAATATTAATTCTCTGGTTGGTATTTTTTGCCAAGACTTGATTCTAAAATGGCGTTTGTGTTCTCTTCTGTGACTCCAACCCAAGTCGCGCCCTTTGTTCCACTTTTTGGCGGGCTTCTCCACAGAAGCCTCCAAAAGTGGTGCCACTCTGTCTGGGTACCACAGGGGGTGTGGGAGGGGGTTTAGGCACCCTGGACTGAGTTACCTTGGTAACTCAAGTCGCACTCTTGTGTGATTGGCCGGCTCACCACTTAGCATGTTTGATTGACAGCTAGGCAGAGTGAATGGGGGTATGCTGCATAAAAGCAGGGGTTTGGGGACTGGAACTTCAGAAGTCGCCACAGGACCTGAGAATCCGACGAGGGAGAAGCTGAGCCGACCTACCACAATGACACCACCGGTGGAGCCCTGCAGAACCGACTCACCACTTCCCGACGACAGAGAAGATCTCCCGGCTGGAGAGGCTTCTTCCCCTGACTGGTGGGCACAACAGGTTTACCTTTCTTTCTTCGCACTCCAGCCCGGTTGTGGTCGAACTGCCCGTGCCAAGCACCCCGGCAGCCGGATAGCCACTCACCACTGAACCGAGAATCACCGGACTGCTCCTTGTACCTAAGGAACTCCGCGGCTGGTTTCTTCCCTGGCAGTGCAACAGACTCCTGTCTTCCTCCACGACGAGATCCTCTCTTCCCCCGGACGAAGCACCGACTTGCATCTGCTGCCAGGAACAACTGCCCCTGCTGGAGCGTTCTCACCTCTTTAAGGTACCGTGTCCGCCAGGCCTCCCTTTCTAAAGATTGCTACAAGGTAATAATAACCCCTTAACCTTCTGGACTGGGCTGGCTGCCTTGACCCTCTAACTGGTCCCTTTCTTTGGTCCTACTCCTTTTTGAACCTTTACAAGACTTTTGTGCACTGCAACCGTGTGACCTTGGACACATTTCGTTTGGATCCTCTGAAAGTGGATCGGCCTCTTGAACTCTAACTTCACCGTTTTACTGTCATGATGCCTACTCCCGGAGAACCAGTCCAGGACCAGAGTCCCCGGAAGCAGACATGTTCCCGGGGAAAAGGCCAGCAACCCCTAGTAGGGGCCCTTTGGACACTGTCCTGGCGCTTTTGGCGCCAGGCTCATTTTGGACCTCAGTCCTGGCGCCATAGGCGCCAGGCACATAAAGGGAGTGTTTATGTGAATTTACCTGATGCAGACCATGCTGCCAGATCCAGACCTCTTTGAGGCCTGAAAGGGACTATTTTACCTGTGGGACTATTTTGCCACTCGGGCGTGGCCGGGGAAGAATACGTACCTGGAACTACTTTGGGGGCTATTTAAGCCACGCCCAGACAGCAGCTCACGCTTCACGTTGTTCTGCACCTAGCAGCTGGACGCTCACTGTGTCTGCTCCTGCATCCTGACTCCAGCCACGCCCGCCTCCATCCTGGAACACCTGAAAGGAAAGAAGAGAAGGGAAAAGGTGAACAGAAGAACATTACCTGCTTCTACCCGGAGTCCGGAGTCATCACGCCGGCGATCCTAAGGGAAGACATTTATTTTAAAGACGCATCGCGTTGCTCGCTGCAGCGCAGCGTTCCACTCACCTGTTCACGAGGCATCTCCGTGCTCCTTAGCGACCATCTGCACGATCCGCCGCATACCTGCGCCTAAAGGGGGAAGAGAAGAACAAAAGGTGAGCAAAAGGAACATATTGAGGAAAGCCAGATTTTCGCCATAAGACTTACCTGATTATTGTTGGGAGAATCTTTCCTCATCTCGGGTCGGCGCCGCTTCTTCGGCAGTACCGTACCCTGGCCCCTATGGGGAAAAAGACACACGCATTAGTGGGTGAATATAAGGACATTAAAGGAACCACCCATCATAAACTCACCTGAGTTTACCTTCGGCGAATTGTTTCCTCTACGCGAAATCTTCACTCAGCACCTGTGATAAAAGGGATAAGAGACGGACTACTGAATATAAAGGCAAATAGAAAAGGAGGCCAACTCTTGAACTTTTACAACAGTATACTTACGGCACCTTGCCAGGAAAGTCAAGTAAGCTTGGATCCTCACCAATCCGAACACCAGTGAAGTAACTGGATATAATCGCACCCCTGCACCAGAAGCAGGATGGAGAGCTCGTCCTTTCAAACCTTAAGGTGAGAGTTAACGGGGAATTTCGGAGGTGGTCTGAGGAGAGTGAAAGAGGGAATTGGGAGGCCGACGCGCTACTCCGCAGGTAGTTAATCCCCTTCCTCCATCTGCAGGAGGATTCTCCTGCGAGTCAGACAAGCGAGATTTGGGGGTCCTGTCCAGTCGGTGTTCCGAGTTCTGCGCATCACCTTAGAAGAGGCCGCAGCAGTCCAGACCCGGTCAGCGTCTCCGTGGGAGTCAGGTGAGCGTTACATTTACTTTGCCTTCCTCTCTTGTTATGTTCTGGTAAAAGTGTTGGGATCTGTTTCAACTTGTTCTCTGCTTTTCTCTCCCTTTTTAAAATGAATTATTAGAGTGCCCTCTACGTTAAGCGCTCACCGCTGTCTGAAAATAAGTGGGGCTTTACTTAAGACTTGTCTAATATTCTTTTAAGGGAGTGTATATCTTTTAGTGACCGTGTTTTTGAATTGCTTACTATTAGTGCCTGTGTGGTTTTCTAGATGTGGTTTTAAATAAATAATTATATCTCTTTTACACCAAGCCCTGGTCAGTGTTTACTTGTTCTACTGTGTTCTCTTGACCTATTTTGAATACTCTGTATACTGCCTAACTCTTCTTGAGGGAAGTCTGACTGCTCAGCCACAACTACCAAGTGAATCTGTGTGGTACAGACTGCTACCAAGTGGGTTTACTGCCAAACACCTGTAGTCCTAAATCTTTTGCAGTGGTCCCAGAGGGAACTGCACAGGTTTCTGCCTAACATTGTCGGATCCTGTGTCCATGTCACTTCAAAAATCGTCTGACAAACTCAGTCTCCTTGATGTCAAGTCTGTGTAAGGCTTCGTGTTGAGATCAATGTCTCTCAAGTCATTCCTGTTTCCTGCTCCCCAGGCTCCTAGGCCTACTTCTTCCCTGTCTACTGTGCTCCTACCTCGTGAGCTTGTGCTGTCTGTTTCTGTCCGTCTGTCCTCCTCGAATCTGTCGACTCCCCTGCCTAGAGCTCCTTGTGTCTTCACCGCCCTTATTACTCGCTCGTCCTCCTCCCTGCGTGCTCGTTCTCTTGCCAAATGTCCAACTGTAACTTCCTCTGTTGCACTCAGCTAACTTTCGTTTTTACCGCTCTGCTACTCCTCTTCGCCTTTCGATCTCCTTCACTTCCTGTGTCTTTCTATCACACTGCTCTTGCTCTGCTCTTCCTTTCCTTGAGGTCTCTTTCAATCATCCCCTCTCCCTCCCTTTCCACGTGCTCCTTCTCCTCCTCCTTCCTTCACTCAATAACCTCCCTTTACAATCTCTATTCTCTTCTCCTCTCTCTCGAGTTCCTCCTCATGTTCCTTTTCTTTCCTATCCTCTTTATCCATTACATCTGCCCACTCTGAAGCTTTGCCGCTTGTCTTCAGCCCCTCCATTGCCTTAGTCACCCCTTCTGTCTCTCCATCTGTTTTCCCTTGCAGCTTCAGGAATATCTGTTCTCCTATCCATCTGTTTGTGTCTATGCTCCTGAGCCCCTCCGCCTCACCCTTCTGTGCCTCGCTGCTGGCCCCTTGATCAATAAATGGCTGCCCTGCGCCTTTCAGCCTTTCCTCCTTAGTATATGGTGGTGGCTTATATGTCGGGTTCAAGTATCCCTCTGCTGCCCTTAATTCTCGCATTGGGTACATCCTTTGCTCATCATCTGTGTCATCGGATGCTACACTTGGAGGAACATGGGGAGGTGCAGAGGGATGAGTCCCTGGCTCCTTCACCTCCTGCTGGCTCCGCATCCACTGGCGCCTCGCAGCATCCCCCTCCTGGAACATGCGCCACAACTCGAATATGGCCATGGGTTTTGTTAACATCTTCCCCTTATAGGTACCCTGTATGTGTGTCAGTACTGATTTCTGCACTTCTTTGGGGAAATTCCCACAATGTGGCCATTCTTTAGTTAACTTTCCCTCAGTACCTTTGGACCACTCTATGCTATACTTGCAAATCTTCACCCTGTAAGGCGGGAATGTCTTACACAGGTGCTGAAGGGGTGTGTCCCCCCACATTTCCCCTGATAGATGTTCAGTACCTTCACCTGACCCTTAGTCGAGGGTTTCGACAGTCCGCAGTTCAGGGGAAAAGGTACAGTTTAATAGCAATACTTTTCAGTATCTAGGAGCCACTCTTGTTCCACGACTTATAAGGCATGCTCTGCGCACTGCACCTCCTTCACAATCACTGCCTCCTCAGGCACACTCACAATCCTGCACATGCCCCTTCCGCGCACCGCCACTAGTTCACCTCATCTACCAATCGAAAGTTTCCAATACTAGCTCCTCACCGTCTCACGCTCTCAGTGTCCTATGTGCAAACCTACGGGTGACATTACCAATACAAGCAAGGTAGTGCAGAAAAATCAAATACCAAGCACATACTGTAATAGCCTGTTACTCCCAACCCACACAAAAAACCCACAGCTGTCTTCCCGGCTCCAGGCAGAGTATACCAATATTCTCTTGTGGTCGAACTGCACCCACTGCGTCGCCTAGCATGGGAAATGTCTCACTCCAGGAAATGTAACCAGTCAACTCACCTTCCGCAATCTAGGCCAGCTCCCTTGCAAACCCTTACAGGATACCGCCATTGTTAGGGAGAATTCTCTCTTTAGGCTGAATTTCCTAACCTAGTGAGTCCCCCAGCAGCTTTGCAGGATTTCTGGAGTTTGTTTTTTTCTCCTGCCAAGAGTGAGACTCTTTTTCTCCCGCTCTTGGACATGGTTTATGGTGTTCCTTTGACTGTTAATGTGTTTTATGGGCTATGGGGTCCTTTACTCCAGAGGGTCTCATGTGTTTTTACTATGTGTGTTACACAGCACCCTCCGTGCAGTAACAAAGGGGGGTCATAGTGACACTCCACAATAGACTCCATACCCTTGAACTGACTACTGACTCCCAGGGCATGTAAAGTCACCATTGGCTTTACTAGTCCTAAATTATTAACAGAAACCAGTACAAACCATCATATTGTGGATGTACTGGTCGGGGCAATTAGATTGCCCTGGGGTCTGTTAGTCGAGGGGGCACGTCTCCGTCCCCCCTGATCGAGTTTTGACTGGTGGCAGTGGATACTACTTTTTATATTCAACCGCGAATATATCCCTATGGGATTTTCCCATTGTTCGAGGCTACCAACTTTAATTATTTAATTCTCATAGCCTCGAACATACCACCGGTTTATTTAATTAATATTAATTCGCCGGTTGGCATTTTTAGTCAGGACTCGATTCTAAAATGGCGTTTGTGTTCTCTTCTGTGACTCCAACCCAAGTGGAGCCCTTTGTTCCACTTTTTGGCGGGATTCTCCACAGAAGCCTCCAAAAGTGGTGCCACTCTGTCTGGGTACCACAGGGGGTGTGGGAGGGGGTTTAGGCACCCTGGACTGAGTTACCTTGGTAACTCAAGTCGCACTCTTGTGTGATTGGCCCAAGTGGTGAGCCGGCCGGCTCACCACTTAGCATGTTTGATTGACAGCTAGGGTGAGTGAATGGGGGTATGCTGCATAAAAGCAGGGCTTTTGGGACTGGAACTTCAGAAGTTGCCACAGGACCTGAGACTCTGACGAGGGAGAAGCTGAGCTGACCTACCACGACGACACCACCGGTGGAGCCCTGCGGAACCGACTCGCCACTTCCCGATGACAGAGAAGATCTCCCGGCTGGAGAGGCTTTTTCCCCTGACTGGTGGGCACAACCAGTTTACCTTCTTCTCTTCGGACACCAGACTGGTTTGTGGTAGAACTGCCAGTGCCAAGCACCCCGGCAGCCGGATAGCCACTTACCACTGGACCGTGAATCAACGGACTGCTCCTTGTACCTAAGAAACTCTGCGGCTGGTTTCTTCCCTGGCAGTGCAATGGACTCCTGTCTTCAACCCCGACGAGATCCTCTCTTCCCCCGGACGAAGCACTGACTTGCATCCGCTGACAGGAACAACTGCCCCCGCTGGAGTGTTCTCACCACTTTAAGGTACTGTGTCCGCCAGGCCTCCCTTTCTAAAGATTGCTACAAGGTAATAATAACCCCTTAACCTTCTGGACTGGGCTGGCCGCCTTGACCCTCTAACTGGTCACTTTCTTTGGTCCAACTCCTTTTTGAACTGTTACAAGACTTTTGTGCACTGCAACCGTGTGACCTTGGACACATTTCGTTATGATCCTCTTGAAGCGGATGCGGCCTACTGACTCTGAATTCACGGTGTTACTTTGCCTTCCTCTCTTGTTGTGTTCGTGAAAAAGTGTTGGGATCTGTTTCAATTTATTCTCTGCTTTTCTCTCCCTTTTTAAAACGAATTATTAGAGTGCCATCTACGTTAAGCGCTCACCGCTGTCTGAAAATAAGTGGGGCTTTACTTAAGACTTGTCTAATATTCTTTTAAGGGAGTGTATATCTTTTAGTGACCGTGTTTTTGAATTGCTTACTATTAATGCCTGTGTGTTTTTCTAGATGTGGTTTTAAATAAATAATTATATCTCTTTTACACCAAGCCCTGGTCAGTGTTTACTTGTTCTATTGTGTTCTCTTGACCTATTGTGAAAACCCTGTATACTGCCTACCTCTTCTTGAGGGAAGTCTGACTGCTCAGCCACAGCTACCAAGTGAATCTGTGTGGTACAGACTGCTACCAAGTGGGTTTACTGCCAAACACCTGTAGTCCTAAATCTTTTGCAGTGGTCCCAGAGGGAACTGCACAGGTTTCTGCCTAACAGCTATCTATTAAATAATACTCCACAATACTCAATACACTCCCTCACACCCACAGTTGCTGTTGGACTGGGTCAATACTTACACTCCATGGTCTGCTCGTGCTGCTTGGCTGCTGACTCCTCCTTCAAGGTGCTCACCTCCTCTGCTGATTCCTCCTCAAGGCGCTCACCTCTCCGTCCTGGTCTGCCTGGACTACCTGCTGACTTCAGGCAGGATGATATCCAAGGGGCTTCTGATGGCCTTCACACGGGCACGTTTTCCTGTCTTCTCGAAATATGTGAGGGTCCTGCAGCCTCTCAGGTTTGGTGGCGAAGGAGATGATCTAGTGCCGGGCTGGCGCAGCCAACTATCACCTCTGCAACCAACTTTTTGGAGATGGAGGCCCAGGTATGCCACAGGGACACTGGAAGTCTGCAGACTTGGAGGGCTCAACACCTTCCCACAGAATACACGGAGGACTCAGTCAATGGCAAGTTCAAGCTGCACTTCATTAAAGACAATACCACAATACCAACACGGATCAACACAGGAACATACATGCACATCTCGCTCGTCTCGAAGGCTGGTTTTGATTCCCATTGGCACCAGCATTTCATCACAACTTGGGCCTCTCTCCAAAAAACCTATCAGGCCAAGTGATTCGGTATTGAGAGTGTTATAATCTATACAGGACACTATAGATGTTATTCTACTGGCCCTCGCATGTCAGGTGGCTGGCCTGGTCCATCCCCAAGTGACTAACTATAACATTGTTGCAGTGTTGTGGACTTACCATTGGTTCTAAACTGTGATTGGCTAGAGCTGACATCCCCAGGCCTGGGATCTGCAAATATTCTCAGCTCACTGTGTACCTTCAAAGTAATGCGAACGACTATGTGTCTGCATTGTAACTTGTGTGTACCACCTTAGCTTCTGAGAGTGCTTGCCTGACCGGTGCAACACTTGTTGCATGCTGTTGCATACTTGTTGCTGTCTGTGTCTGGCGGCCTGGGACCAGGTCTCCTTTCCCACCATTGATTGCTGTCCATTGTCTGTTTCGGCCGTGTCACGTGTTCAGAAACCAAGAATTTGAGCTGTGCAGCTCCAAAATATGTGGATTTATTCATATTTTCTGCAGCTGGTCTCTTTGTCGTCTGGGGATTGGAATGTCATCCGTATCTCTTGACCTTGGCTGTGGGTCCTGTCTCACACGCCTTGCTTTTTGTCCAGCCTGAATCAGTTCAGCTTGTCTCTTGCTCAGGGGCCTGAGGCCTGCTGTAATTTTCCTAAACCTAACAATACGGTTTCTACAGTGTTCATGTTACACTACATTTCCATAGGTTAGTCACACTTGGCTCCGTCAGGTCCCATAGGTGCTCCTGCAGTTCCACTGGGTTATTTGCATGTAAGCATCTGCAAGCTTTGCTCATGATTTCTTGCACCTTGCTGTTTCTGCGTTGCTGCATTTGGCTAATGGCAAAAATAAAAAAAGCTATGACAGTATGTATATGTATCTGTCCTCTAACTATAGACCTGTATGCTCGTGTTCTTCATGTATTCGAGTGCATGTTTGTGTCCCGAAGTGCGGATGGCATGTGTCTAACGCTGCTATGTTGTGGTGTCTCTAACGGCGTCAGCAACATGGCTTCTTGATGTTTAGTCCAAGCTGTCAATAGAGGTGTCTGTGGCATGGAGGTCATTTAGGAGTTGCCAGGTGTCACAATTGTGACGCCTGAGGTCTCCCTTGCTACACCTGTGGTCTCCCTTGCTACCCCTGAGGCTCATGGGTTGTGGCCAGCAGCATGTGGCTCTTTGTTTCTGGAGTGGCTGGTTTTCTGATGGCTATAGCTGGCAAGATAGCTCAGTGGGTTGAGCGCTGGCCGCTGCAATGTGTGTGATCTGCAGGTTGCAGGTTTGACTCCCAACAAGGTCAACTCAGCCTTTCATCCTGCTGAGTTTGATAAATGAGTACCAGCAAAGGTTGGGTGATATTGTATGAATAATTGTTCTATACGAAGTGCTTAAGCGTAAGGGCTATATAATAACATATCATTATCGTTTGGCCTTGGATGTCTGCTTGGATTCACAGTGATTTGGTAATATGGGCCTATACGCATTGATATTAACGATACTTATGGTGTTCCATTCTTGTATGAAATGTATATCATTTTACAGTGATGTCATAACCATATTTTTTGCACACTCAGAACAATGCTATGTGATGCCACTTCCTGTTTTGTCATGGGGTGAAAGGTTGTGTTCCATCGCTTCCCTTGGTGTCACTTCGGGGTGGGTCAAATTACATCAACTCCTGTGATGTCATCAGCGGTTAAGGGTCGTGTGATGTCACTTCTGCTACCCCTACAATTTTGGGGAAATGATATCCCTGGCCTGTTGCTCTTCATCCACGCATTGATAGATCTGTATGTCCCTTGATTGGTATGGCTGGCTGAGGGGATACTTCTCGACATACTTGTCAATCATGGGTCCACTAGGAATTCGTCCAAAATAGAATGGGTGATTGCAGTGTTTTCTGGTCTTCTTCAGTGTCATGAATTTTGTAGGAGTGGGGCTGGTGGCAGGCTTCCCCATCCCTCTTCAAGATATCATTGTTAATCAGTGACTAAATCATTAAAATAGATGAATAGACACAGCTAAATAAAACAAAGGGCAAAGGCCTTGTTTCAAAAAAATGACTACAAATTTGAACTAAATACAAGTTAAATATATGATTCAACTCAATTTGGCGCGCTTGAATATTTAAGAGGAGAGCAAGCTCAAAGGTTTCAAAAGTCTGATGAGCCAGTAATGGCAACCTCAATTTCTGAGGCATTGAACGGCCAAGGAACATTGAACTGACAGAACAATGTGGCTGTTTGTAAAATTTATATATGTCAATTAAGGAGTCTATAAAAGGCTATTTTGTTTTGAAGAAAACTAACGGCTCTGTTGATACAAGGACCTTAGCAATACACATATTTCAAACTGAATTGTACAGTAACACGTGCACCAAAGAGGTGCAATTAAAGTGAAAAATAATGTAATACATTATCAGCTCTATTGTCTTTTATAATTTCATGTTTATTTGATTTAGACACATTTTATAGATTGAATAATCAAAGCTTTCCCTTTCTTTCTAGGTGTCAACCGTTTAACTGCCCTTTCATCGCCTCTCCTACTAGTTCCCCACAGTCTTTGTAGATGCATTCCAGATCTCCTTGACAATCTTCAAAGGTCATGTCTTTTGTGAAACAAAGCTCATATACAGCAACCCACAACTTGTAATATCTCCATCATTTGTGCATCCCCCACAATTTGATTTCCATTAACTCAATATTGTTTTCCTGGCATTAGCCAGTGCTAAGGAAATCCTTCTTTCCTTCTGGTGGGGCATGGTGTCTGCGTTTGGCAACACTCCTAGTAACCTTTGTCGATTACCATCCCTAATGTGTGGTCAAGAGTTCTAAAGACCCTTTTCCAGAAGGGAGAGACCTGCTTGTATGACTATAACATATGCATAAAGGAACCCCTTTTTCTGAAAACTCTCCAGGAGGTATCCCTGTCAGGCTGGTTGGATTGTTTTGCTCGTGAGAGGTACCAGTAAGCTTGATGAAGGATTCAATAGGAGAACCATCTTGTGCTTGACTCCCTAGGACCTATTGACCACCCTTCCAGGATATCTTGCCAAGTGTCTGCCTCCCATGTTCAGAGTAGGTATTTTTCCTATTGGGACTTGAGATGTGGCAGCGGGAGACCTTCCTCCTCTGTCAATAAATGATATGACATTGTCTTCAAGAGCTCCTTCTTCCCTTTGGTGTGTATGTCCAGATTCGTCGCTAAGGTGAGATCTTGGGGACTTCCTGAAAGAGTTTTGGAAGTGAGGTTTTCAGGCAATCTCGCAAGTATACGTATCTCCAGAATGTGTGCCTTGGGAGATCAAACCTTTTTGACTTGTTCTCAAATGATTCCATGGAGCTCCCTTCGAAAAATGGTGAGATGTTGTAATCCCCATATAATTCTATGTGCACCACACAAGTGGTCACTTGTCTCTTCATATTTTTTGTTATGGCAAAGTGGGGTCTTTGTCGTAGTTCAGTTTCTATACTCTTTTTTTTTCCTGTGCATTGTCTGCCAAGTCTTGGCTGTGAGTGCCAGTACCTAGTTAGGGTGGTTTAAAGGAGTAACCTTGTTTGAAGACCTTGTTGTAAGGTTGCAGTAAGAGATCCATGTAAGAGGCCCAGAAAGGGTATTTTCGTCCTTGTATGTCAGCCCTTGTTAGCTGAGCCAATCAAGTATTGTATTGTATTGTTTATTTGATAATGCGCACAAAACCCAGGGGTAGCCGGGCGCAGCAGGTACAAGGTTACTTAAACTTGGGTTACATAGAGAGTATAGGCGAGAAACAACATAACAGTACCGTAAGACAGATCAATACTTGCCGTGTGGCAGAAGAAAAAGAAAACTAGCATATTGTATTTTTGAGGGAGTGTGCAGGTCTGAGAACAGAAGTCATTATGGACAACGGTATCATGGGTGCCTCAGGGGTTAGTTGTCATTTGTCCAGAGCCAGTTTTTTACCTTGCGTCTAAAATTGGAGTAGGGTAAGTTGGCTCTTAGTGCAGTGGGTAATGCGTTCCAGGCCTGGGCAGCTTTGACAGGGAAACTTGCTCCGCCCGCTTTGGAGCGTCTGAATCTAGGGGTTTCGAGCAGGTAGTGGTTAGTAGCCCTGGTATGGTGCCTAGATGATTTTCTAGTTAGTCTGGCTGAGATGTAGGGGGGAGCAGTGTTGTTGAGCCCTTTATGGGTAAGCGATAGTGTCTTGAGCAGGACTCTGTCGCTGATTTTGAGCCAGTGGTGGTCTTTCCTAACGTTTGAGATATGTGCTTTGCGGGGTATGTCAAGGGCAGCTCTAAGAGCGTTGTTTTGAAGGATTTGAATTTTATTTATGATGGATTTGTTGGCCCCTGCATAGAGGGCATTGCAATAGTCTAGTTTGGACATGACTAACGCATTGGCAAGCATGATGCAGTTGGTTTTAGAGAGGTAAGGTCTGCAGGTCCTGATTAGTTTGCAGGTGTACGCTGTAGAGGATGCCAGGGTGTTGACTTGTTTTTTAAGGGATAGAGTGGAGTCGAGGTAGAAGCCCAAGGTTTTTACCTTGGTAGCCACCTTAATTGTATTGCCATCTATGTTAAAGTTACGATAGTTGGGGCTCAGTTTTTTTAGGTTGGAGTCGGAACCCAGTATTAGTATCTCAGTTTTGTCGTCATTTAGGCAGAGGCCGTGGGAGGCCATCCATGCCTGAATGAGGAGGTAGATTTTGTTTACTAGAGCTGTATCTTCGACAAAGTTGCCTGATAGAGGTATGAGAATCTGCGTATCGTCTGCATAATTCGTGTAGGTTACCCCTAGTTTTTCAAGTTTGTCGAAGAGAGGCTTAGTGAAGATATTGTACATAGTCGGTGAGACACATGAGCCTTGTGGGACACCACAAGTGATTTGGATTGGGTCCGCTGCTGCTACAGGGGAGAACACTCTCATTGAACGGTTGGCTAGGAAGGATTGTACCCATGCTATAGCTTCACTTGAGAAGTGAGCGGCAGACGCTAGATGGTTGCATAATACTGCGTGATCCACCAGGTCAAAGGCCGCTGACAGGTCAAGGAGGAGGAGCATAGCTGTATTACCTTTGTCCTTCAGCTCGTCAATTTGTGTCTTAAGGTCAATGAGGGCTGTTTCAGTGCCGTGCAGTGGTCTGAAGCCAGATTGCCGTGTACCTAATAGTTGGTGCGTCTCCAAGTGGTTTTGGATTTGGAGGTAGGCTACTCTATCAATGATTTTAAGGAGGAATGGGACTGTAGTAATAGGCCTGTAGTTAGTGGGGATAGCTGGGTCAAGTGTCTGTTTTTTGAGGAGGGGGAGAACCCAGGATCCTTTAAGGTTGGTGGGTACAGTGCTCGTGTTAAAGGAGGCATTGATAAGTTTCGAGATGAAGGGTGCTAGATCTCTAGCTGCATCCTTAATGATTTGCGCAGGGCAACTGTCACCTTGGCAATTTGACGGTTTAAGGGACAGAATGACCTTTTCCGTTTCCAGTATAGAGATGTTGGTGAACCTGAAGGGTTTATCATTGTTTTGGGGGGGGTGTGCTGGGTGACTCCTTCAATGGGTTGGTGTGGGTACCGTGAGGGTGCAAGGAGGCTTTTTTCTCAGCAATTTTAGATTGAAGGGTTATGATTTTATTTGCAAGAGCATTTTGGATGCTAGTGCACCAGGATTTATCCTTGGGGACATTGTCTGTGGGGGCAATAGGGTTTTCCAATTCACGAAGAATAGTGAAGAGCTCTTTGGAGTTAGAATTGGCTTTACTGATTCTATGATTGAATGAGTCTTTTTTCGTTTGAAGGATTTCCTTTTTGTATTTTTTGGCAAAGTTAGCAAGTGTGGTTCTATTGTCGGCAGAGGGAGTATGCCTCCAGATAGCTTGGAGTTTGCGTTTTTGGATACGCATTTCTTTGAGATGGGGGGTAAACCAAGAGTTGAGGTGAGTTTCCCGTTTACTTTTGTGGAGTTTGGTAGGGGCAATCAAGTCTAGCGCTTTGGTCATGGCGTTGTTAAATGATTCGACTAACTCACTGGGGTTGGAATCATTTGGACTAGCTATGAGAGTTGGTAGGAGGAGTGGGAGTAGTTTTTCAGCTGTGATTTCTTTTTTACTTCTTGTTGGCATGGGGGGTGCTATTTTATTCTTATTGGGTTTGGGAGTTCGATGTTGGCTGTGAAGCAAATAAGATGATGGTAAGTCCATATTTGAGGTAGGATACTGGAGATGGTGATGTTGCAGTTGTGGTTGGCTATCCAGTCTAGCGTGCGGCCTTTTATATGTGTAGGAGCTAGGACATTTTGGGTAATGTCGTGATTGGCTAGAATAGATTGGATTGCTTGTGCTTGTTTGTCTTCAGCGTCATTGAAGCCTAAGTTAAAGTCGCCTAGTAGAAGGAGCTGAGTGGAGTCTTTGATGCTGTCGGTGAGGAGGCTGGATAAGTCTTCCTCAAAATTGCCTAGTGGGCCTGGTGGTCTGTACACAAGAAGTATAGTTAGTGTGCTGTTATTTGAGATAGGTATTTTAGCTGAGAGAAGTTCGCATGATGTGAGAGCTGGGTGTGGGGTGAGTCTGGCAGCTAGATGTGTTTTGGTTATGATGGCTAGGCCACCTCCTCTAGTGTTGGGACGGTCGACTCTAAGGATATTGAAGTTATCTGGTATGGCAGTCGAGAGGGCAGGGCCAGCTGCATCATGGAGCCAGGTTTCAGTGACAACAAGGATATCTAAATTGTCCGAAGACAGTATATCTGCTATTTCGGTGTTGTGTGCTATAATGGACCTAGCATTAATGAGTGCTCCTGATAGTGTTGGATTTATCTTGTTATCTTTGGCAGTTCTGGGATTGGGGTGGTTGTGTCTCCTCTGTTTGTAGTATGGGTAATCAAGTGGTTGAGGAAGATTTATCGTCGCAAGGTCTGGGAGGTTAGGATTGATGGTAGTGGGGGTGCGCATGGATACTGGTGGGTTGGTTCTCTTATTTTTGATGTCATAAAGTCGTGGGAGCCTAGCTCTAAGTCGCAAGTTTCTCTCATGCAAGTTGCAGGGTGTAGAGTTGGTGAGGGCCATTATGATGGTGATGGTTAGGAGAGTCCAGGCTATGGTCCCACGTGGGTGTGAGACGCAGGTAGTAGTGTGCATATTGTGGTAGCGATGAGGTAATGCTTGTATTTGGTGAGTTTGGAGGGGATAGGGGTGCAAATGTACTATCAGTCTAGGTTGGTAGATCCTGTTAGTATCTGTAAGGCGGATATGCTACATCAAGGGTTCAGGCTTGGGAAGTTCTAATCGTGGCTAAAAATGCCAATATAGTGGGGCATGGCACTTAGAAATTGACAAAGGCATAAGGCACACACAGTTTAGAGTGGTCTGAAAGCGACCATAAGGCACAACACAATTTAAGATTGGTCTGAAAGCGACCATAAGGCACAATTTAAAAGTGGTCTGAAAGCGACCATAAGGCACAACACAATTTAAGATTGGTCTGAAAGTGACCATAAGGCACAATTTGGCACAAGTGGCCATAGGTACGCTTTAGCATTGGGCATATTCACCTCTTGTACCTTGATTTTGTATTGGGTTTCCAGTTTTATTCTGTTTTATATACCCATCAGAAAAAGGCCCTAAGCATTGAATTTAGTTTCTTGAAGCAGAACATTGGAATCTTACAATCTTACCTGCTGCAAAGGTATAAAATCCTCAAGAGGGTGACCATCTTGTATAGCGATACTCTTCGTTTGAGAAATATCAGCATTGTGCACTATTTTTTAAATATGTTTTAATTCCTGCCCTCACATCCTCCATATTTAATTTCACAATTGTCGACTTGGTTTTATCTAGATTAATTGGCAGGTATTTTATTTTGTCTGTCACGCTTAGGTTTAATGTGGGGCCACATCCAATGCTGCCCCTTTGCCTCTAAGTGGGAGATCTTCTGTTTTCTGCAATTCGTTTTGTACCCTGAAAGCCTGCCCTATTCTGAGGTGATGTTTACTCTTA
Source organism: Ambystoma mexicanum (assembly GCF_040938575.1). Lineage (NCBI taxonomy): Eukaryota > Metazoa > Chordata > Amphibia > Caudata > Ambystomatidae > Ambystoma > Ambystoma mexicanum. Next base: position 971,729,573 of record NC_090939.1, read on the forward strand.
TGGGTATGTCACTCTCAGGGTTTACCTGAGTCAGTAGTATTTCGTCTGCATATAAAAGATTTTTGAAATGTATCCCTCCCCACTTTAGGACCCGTTTTTTTCTTCTCTTTCCAAATCCTACATGCCAGGGGTTCTAGAGCTGTGGTAAACAGGAGAGCTAACAGGGGGCATCCCTCCCCCTTGCCTCTCTCGAAGATTATGAAGGGGTGATTGTAGTAAATTGTCCCCCCCTTAAATGAAGACAGGAGCCGGTATTGAATTGCACCAGTGGTTTATTGGTGCTGGAGTGCAATTACGAATCTCAGCTGTAACAACAATGGCCAACGGGCCTAACCTTGCTGAGGTTGATGATTACTCAGGACAGATGAATACGAGGCTTAAACGTCCCGTGCTCGGAGGAGCCGGGGAGACGCCTCTGCTCGTGTCCTGAGCTCGTCCCGTAATGCGCGCGTAGCGCGCGGGGGCGGAGCCGTGTTTCGTCGCGAGGTCTCGCGAGAGCGGGGCTCTCGCGATAGCTCTACACACCTCCCTTCTTCAATGCAGAACGAGTTCATTGTAATACATAGTCATTGTATCTCACCGGTCTTCTGTGTTCCCTTCGGGGTCTCTCACCAGTTCCAGGGCAAGGTCCCTGCTGCTCAGGTTCTGGGTTTAGATATGGTTCTTCTGGTTCTGTCTCGGTTTCCTCTCTTTCTCCGTCGTTTCCTTCGGGTTCTCGTTCGTCGTTTCCCCCATAGTCCTTTTCGGCTTCTACATGTGGTGTCTCTAGGGTTCTCGCCTTTTCTTGCCTCCGCTGGTATAATGCTACTCTTTCAAAGTTCCATGCGCACCCGTCTTCTGTACGGACATGATTGGTCCCTTTGTGAGTTACTTTTATGGGCTGACTATACCGGGATCCTGTGGTTTGATCTTTTCTTGGTAGTTTTATTTTCACCCAGTCCCCTTTTCCTATGTCTGGCGCTTGCTTCGTCCGCCTTCTTTCGTCGCTCCACGATTTCATGCGTGACTTATTTTTCTCAATGCGCCATACTACTTCCGCCATAATCACTGCTTCATCTTCCCTTACTTTCGACAGCCATGGTGGGATGAGCGTGGATGCAGCACTCCTCCCTCTCAACATTTTGAACGGGGATATTTGTGTAATTCCGTTTGGCGTGAGCCTGTGGGCCGCTATGGCTTCTTTGGTGGTTTTGAGTGGGTCCATGCCGGAAGCTACGGCCAGTTGGATGGCACCCTTTATGAATCTATTTGCCCTCTCGACAAGTCCATTGGCTTGGGGGTGATATAGGGCCGCTTTCTTTTGTTTAATGTGATTCCTTTTTAAAAATTCTTCCATGTCTTTGGAAACTAGTTGTACCCCATTGTCTGTGACAACTTCTTTGGGGAGGCCTTCCCTTTGAAAAATTTCAGTGAGTACTTCTATGACAGTCTCAGTAGTTATGTTTGGTACAAACTCTGCTTCCACCCACTTGGATAGATAGTCGACAAGTACTATGCCGTATCTGTGTTCTGTCGCCATCGCCTCCAGGGGCCCTATAAAGTCGATGCCCACTTTGGACCATACTGCTTCTGGTATCTCGGTGGGTATGAGGGGTGCCTGGCGAACCTTAAGTCTTTTGTCGCTATTCATGCATTCGTGGCAGCGTTCTATCATAGCACGAATTTCTTGATCCATGGACGGCCACCAGTAGGCTTCTCTCACCCTGCGACGTGTCATCGTGTTCCCCAAGTGTCCCGCATGGGCCCTACAGAGTATAGTGCGTCTCATTCCTGTGGGGGGGATGATTTGGTCTGTCTTTAAGATTATCCCTTCTGTTTCCGACAACTCATCTTGCACTTTCCAATATGGTCTCATTCCATCGGGCAGCGTTTTTTCATCAGGCCACCCTTCCCTGATACATCCGCGAATCTTTGCTAAGGTGGGGTCTTTCCCATCTTCTTCTTCCCAATGTCTTTCGCTGAGTTCCAGGTACTCTGGAGCCGTTAGGTCTGTGATAGATGCAACTATGCATTCTCCATGTAGGAACGTGGTAGCCTCTTCTTTGCCCTCCGGCAGCCTCGACATGCAGTCGGCTTGGGAGTTTTTCCAGCCTGAGATGTGCTGGATTTCAAATGTGTACTCCTGTAGTTTAGCTGCAATGCGGGCTAGTCTGGGCGTGGATGCCTTGGTGCCTCCTGGACTGAGCATGTGGATGAGCGGCTTGTGATCTGTAACCAGCTTAAACTTTGTGCCCCACACGTATGTTCGGAAATGTTCGACTGCCCATGCGCACGCGAGCATTTCTTTTTCAATGGTGGAATAGTTCCGTTCCGCCTCTGACAGTGCCTTCGAGGCAAAGGCCACTACATGTTCAGTGTCACCTCTCTTCTGCGTTAGCACTGCCCCTAGTCCGTATGCACTGGCGTCTGTTGTGATTACTGTTTCCCACTCTGGGTTAAAAGATTGAAGACATGGGGCTTTCACTATGTGCTGTTTGATGGTTTCCGTCGCCCTCTTCTGGGGCTCTCGCCACGTGAATTCCGACCCTTTCTTGAGCAGATCTCGGAGAGGTGTGGTGATTTCTGAAAACCTGGGTATGAATTTTGCATAGTATTCGGCCAATCCTAAAAATGACCTCACCTCTTCTTTAGTGGTGGGTTCGGGAGCTTTGGTGATGGCCTGCAGGAGGTTCTGTTTGGGACTGATCCCTTTTTCCGATATCTTGTACCCTAAGTATTCGACTTCTTTCACCCCGAATGAACATTTTTCGTGGCGTAGGCGCACTCCTGCTTCTTGTAACTTGTTGAGAACTAATTTGAGCGTGGCATTGTGCGTCTGTTCATCTCTAGCATATACCAGGATGTCATCTTGGAAATATACCACGTTTTTAACTTTCCGTAGCAGGACATCCATCATGCGTTGGAAGGCAGATGCAGCTGACGACAGCCTGAAAGGCATTTTGGTGAATTGGTATGTACCAAAAGGAGTGATGAATGCCGTAAGGGGTTTTGATTCTTCGTGCAGCTGTATTTGGTGGTATGCATTTCTCATGTCCAGTTTAGAGAATATTTTGGCTTCTTTCATTAGTAAAATGAGTTAATTAATGCTCGGGAGCGGGTAGTTGTCCGTAATGACTTCTAGGTTTAAACTGCGCAGGTCTATGCACACCCTTAATTCTTGTGATTGGGATTTCTTTATGAGGACGACTGGGCTCAGCCATTCGGATGCTTCAATTTCTTCTATTACCCCTTCCGTTTTCATTTTGTCCAGTTGTTGCTTTAGGGTGTCTCTTGCTGTGGCTGGTACTGGACTCACCCGGTGTTTGACTGGGACCGCATTTCTTTTGAGCACAATTTTGTGAAGAAAATTTTTGATGTGCCCCGGCTCCTCCGAGAAAAGCGTTGGATAATCGCTCTTGACAATTGACCCGTTCCTCGTACTGACAGACAGGACTTGATCTTCTGTACTGGGGTCTAGTTTGATTTTTAACTTGTCTTGGTCGTCCCAACCCAAAACCGCTGGACCTTCGTGACTGAAATAGACTCGCGTGGTGGTTTCTCTCCCTTTGAATTTGACTTTTCCATTGATGTAACCTAACAGTTCAACTGACGCCCCTCCAAACACAGTGGGCTTGTGTCGCGTGGTGAGAACTTGCACTTTCTCCTTTCCCACCATTTCTTTGTATGTGCGCAGGGGTAAAATGGTGAGATCTGACCCGGAGTCTGCCATGACTCTTGTCTCTATTCCATCTATTTTGATTAGGCAATGGGGCTTCTCTCTCCTGGCCCGTGTGCTGTTCACCATAATGACTGTGGGTCTTCCTTCATCTTCTGAGGAGGACTCTCTTGCCACCGTTCGATCTGTGGTGAGGCTGGAGACCTTCTTGTTTCTCCATCGACACACTATGGAGAAGTGCCCGATGCGTTTGCAGATGGAGCACTCCTTGTCTCTGGCTGGGCACTCCCGGTCAAACGCCAAGTGCTTCGTGCTGGTGCACCTGTGGCACTTGAGTGGTTCTTTCTTGTTTCCTCTTACCTCTCTCGTGTCCGCTGTCGACTTATCTTTTCTTACGTGGAAGCCCACCGCTTGAATTTCCGCGGGACCCTGGGCTCCCGCATATTCCTTTCTTCTTCCCGCCGTTTCTTCTACCGCTCTGGCGATCTCGACGGCTTTCTCTAACTGTAGCTCCTTTTCGAGGATAAATTTATCTTGGACCTTGCGGCTGTTAGTGTGTACGACCAACATATCGCATATGCGGTTCTCTGCATTGGTGCCGAAGTTACACAAGGCTGCTAATTCCCTCAATTTGGTGACGTAGTCATCGACGGGTTCAGACTGTTCCTGTTTCCGAGTGTAAAACCATATTCTGTGGAGCACTGTGTTCTCCTTACTGGCGAATCTCTTAATGATCCTCCTGACCGCCTCTTTGAACACATCATCATTGTCATCGTCAACGGGAATCGGGGTAAGGCCCTCGAATATTCTTTGCCCCTCCACTCCTAAGGCATTGAGTAACATGGCCCTGCGTCTTGCCGCCGAAAACCCTGCTCCGCCCATAGCCTCTACGTACGTCATAAACAGGGGCTGCCATTGTGGCCATGGAATAGCAGGCCTACCTGGCGTTTGCAGAAAGGGTGGCGGTGGCGTGGCTCCTTGCATGCTTCCGTGCGGGTTCTGGTGGTGATCCTCGTCGCCAATTTATGTAGTAAATTGTCCCCCCCTTAAATGAAGACAGGAGCCGGTACTGAATTGCACCAGTGGTTTATTGGTGCTGGAGTGCAATTACGAATCTCAGCTGTAACAACAATGGCCAACGGGCCTAACCTTGCTGAGGTTGATGATTACTCAGGAGAGATGAATACGAGGCTTAAACGTCCCGTGCTCGGAGGAGCCGGGGAGACGCCTCTGCTCGCGTCCTGAGCTCGTCCCGTAATGCGCGCGTAGCGCGGGGGCGGAGCCGTGTTTCGTTGCGAGGTCTCGCGAGAGCGGGGCTCTCGCGATAGCTCTACAGTGATGTGGTACCATAGTCGTAATCAACAACTATGGTGAACTGTATAGAGATCTGATGTTATCAACAAACTTCTCATGAAATCCAAATTCCCTTAGGGTGTGAATCGGGAAAGGCCACTCCATCAAGTCGAAGGCCATCTCTGTGCCAATTGAGATTAGGGTAGGTTGCTCTGTAGATATGGGCAGAGGATATGTTGGTCAGTCTATGTATGTGATCTGTGGCGATCCTCTTTGCAATAAAGCCTATATTTACGTACTTTATCTTTATTTTTTATTTGTATTTAACGAGGATATAGATGCATTCCCTAGGGTCCATTGGCGGGGCAAGGGCATGGCGTTTAGCAGCCCGGAAAATCTCTTTCCCAGTAACTCCCAGCAACTCCAGCCCATGCCCCCCAGGATACATTACGGCCGCTGCAGCCCAGCAAGGGTGAAGCCTAAGGCAGGGCAATAGCGCAGTGTTTCGCAGGCCTGGATGCTCTCTTTCCCAGCAACTCCCGGCCACGACCCCAGGGCACATTACGGCTACTGCAGCCCCAAAGCAGTGAAGCCTGCAGCGAGGCAAGGGCGCAGTGTTTGGCAGCCTGGAAGCTCTCTTTACCAGCAACTCCAGACCAAACCCCCCCAGGACACAACGGCTGCTGCAGTCCCGTAGCAGTGAAGCCCGCAGCAAGGCGAAGGGCACAGTGTTTGGCGCTGCAGTTGTTTGGTGCAGCGGGGGCTCCAAGGCCAACCCAGGATGAACCCTCTCCTGAGGACCTCAAGCTAGAGCAAGACGAAGGTTGAAGTAAGTCAGGGCCAGGCTGAAAATGGTTGAAAATTGCTGTGGTAAGAGACGGCGGGTCATTTTTGGACAACATTCTGATACAGTGGAACCCTCAAGTCCTGCCCATGGAGCCTTGCCCAACTCCTCCTTCCCTCTTCTCTTCTTTTGTACGCAGCTTGCCCAAGATTATCCAGTGCACAAGTCCCAGTGAAAGATGCTGGTTGTAAGGAGGCAGCAGCAACAGGGGGGATACCTTAAGTAGTCACCACTGACCCTGTTCCTGGGGGGACAATTGGGATAACTGAGCTACCTGCTAACAAGCCCATTGATCCCTTGGGGGAGGCTCATTTGTTTTTTGAAGCGATTCACCAACATTTGGTGAACACTATAGATGCTTTAGCAAGGGGCCCTTACAGCATCACATGATTGCCACCAGGGAGCGAGGTTCTGCAATTTGGGAGGTCTATTTGACATGTACCCTGGAGTAGGTCCCACAGACAAGAACCAAGAAGCCCCAGCTATTAACAGAAGCATGTCCGCTGCTGGAGGGAGCTCTACATCGAGTGTCATGGTAAATGACAAAGCCAAAGGTTCTTCTGGTATTATTATTTCCCTGCCTTCAACTTCAGTTGACACCTCCCGGAATTGTGAGCTCCCTGTTTCCATTTTTGCTCCTATTGTATCTATTCAGCATCTGCCATCTGACCAATCATATTTCTGGTCAGGGAAACTGGTATTTCCTGCAAGGGAGGCTGTCATGCCGGCTGCCCCTGTAAGTTATAGCACGTCACTAAGTTCTAGCTCTGCTTCCACCTCTGCGACTTCCAGCCTGGTTCTTGTTCCTGTTCTTGTCATTGACCCTTGCACAGATGTTTCCTCGTCCACCCCAGCTCCACAATCCCTGGCCAAACTGGACATAGTGACTTATGATGCATCTGTACGCAATCTCCATTCTTGCTCCTATCGTAGCGCCTGGAGTGAGTTCTGGTCACCCACGAGCTCAGGGGCTAGTTCCTTTCTCCGCTTAGCATCAGAATGCCCCATTGAACAGATTCAACTGAGTCCAGCAACTGTTGAAATGAATGATGTCATCTGGGAGATTTCATCCTGTCAATGCCCCCCGTGAATGTTATGTTAAGCCCAGGAAGACTAATGGGGTGCCCACACCTAAGGCAAAGTCCACTTTATTGGTGGACTATCCTTCAAGCTCTTTGGGTACCCAACTGGAGTAATTATAATACATGGCCCACGGCTCAGAGGAGTATGTTTAAGCACCATGATCAAGCAGGACCTAGATGTGCCTCTGTATATCTTCACAGGGTACCCAAAAAGGCAATGAACAAGCTAGAACTATGGGATGCCTTCCTAAACAAAATCCTACACTGGTTGTAGACCATTGGAGGTTGTGGTTTTGTCTCCCGTGATGCCAATGTGGGATGTTGCAGAGTCTCATCAAGGGCAAGAACTCGGACAACACAATAAAACTCTTTTTTTTGGGACTGGAGAGTGGCCAACGGGGTTCTGGGAAGAAGTGGGGGGTTGATTGCATGGCAAGAGTGGGATCTCAATCAGCCCGTACCCACAACCAGGACTCAGAGGCCCATCTGGAGCAACTCTGTTGATCACTCCCGTAACTGGCGCAAACCTTACACCTCTGGGACGATGCGGTGGGGCCCATGGGGTTTAGTGATATCTTGAATAGGGCTGGCTTCCCCTTATTGTTGAACTTTACCACATTTTGTTATTTCTTGATGTGCTGTATTATGTTTTGGATTATTTTGTAAAATCATTATCGGGTGCACTTTGATGGCCGAATAAAGATGTGATGATGATGATGATTTGTTGAGTTCAGCCAATATGGCTTTTTATACAAGAAAATAGAAAATAATATACAGAAATTAATAACACACAGTTAAAATGTCATAGTGTCCAAAATGCACATCTTACTCATGTGGTTGATAAGTGCCACACCATTCCTTGCATAGTAGATACCCCAAAGCCATTCATATCTGCCTTTAAATGGCACATCCCTCCTATTGGCCAAGTACACTCTACACCGAACCAGCACAATACTTTCACATTCAGTCAAGAGGTATTTTACTTACTGTGTCATATTGTTTACACACATCCAACATAATCTGCTATGCTTTCAGCATACTTTTCTCAGTCCCATAATCTCCAGAGTATTGACAATGTTAAATTTGAAACACAGATATTCATGTATGATAACATTATTTGGAAGCTCTCTTTCCAATAGAAAAGAGAGTTGTTTCACTTCAAATATTCATTATTATACTTGCTTCTTGCTACTAATCGATTTGTAGGACTTGCTCATGATCCAAGCTGTATAATTCTCTTTTGAACATATTCTTATAACAATGTAGTGGAGTAAGAACAGTGTTTAGACTGATACTGAGGCAATGATTGAGACGTTTACTGGCTTTAGAGACAATCAACATTAGTCCGCATCCCACAGAGAGTATTGTGTGAAGCCTCAAGAATGAAGAGTAAGAGGGTGTTGGCGGGACTATTTACCAATTTGCAATAAAGCGTGGTCGGGTGCATCACTGTACTGTTAAGGCCAAATTCAGCATAAATATATTCTGCCAGTGACTCCAGCTGTTGGTAAGAGTTTGAGACACCACCCTTCCATCTTGTTGATGTCCAGGCATCCCCATAATTTTCCTTCGTATAAAATGACCGGTGGGATCTTTGTCATATATACTCTCAGACAAGAATCAATAGTAAACCCACAGTGTCCTAGCTGTGAACAACATGTCAATGGTATACAGTCGTTTTGCCACCAGGTTCTTTTTCAATGTAATTTTTTACAAACCATTTACATCTAAATAAAATATTGGGGTGATGGGTAAGGGGATAAAAGGGTTAGGGTGGGGGTTGGGATAGGTATACAATAGGAGCCCCCAAATATAAAACAAAAAGATTTCATTGAGTATTTTTTATGTACATTTTTAATAAAAAATTACATTGAAAATGAACCTGGTGACAAAAGAACATATGTCAATTTGTCATCTATAGCTACTCCCAATTATTCATATTATGATAGTTTCAGGATCGTTGGGACCAATCTTCCAAATATAAATATGATAGAGTCTTTTCGACACTCCATTAAAGATCATGATTTTTTTTATTTATTAGCATTGGTATAAGTCTGTTTTTGATTGTACAGTAGTTCAGCTTTAGTTTAGTTGTTGTTGGAGACCTTTCACTGTATAGTCTAACAGTACTAAATCGTCAGTATAGCTGAGCCATTGAATACAGGAAGTTTCCAATCTCGAGGGACAACTATCCTCATAATTTAACGCATGCATTAAATCAGAAAGCTAAAGTTTGAAAGAATACCGGAGCCAAAATACAACCTTGCTTAAGACTCACAAAGGTTGTCATAGTATTGGGTGCTACCCAGTAGAAGACAATCTAACTGTAACTCTTGCATTTCTATGAAGTGAAATGATAATTTCTAATAGTCCCATGGAAATACCCCAGAGTATCAACTTCTGCTAGAGGACTTCCAGCTGTACGAGGTCAGTTTCAAAGCTGAAGTCGATATAGGTGACATATTATGTTTGTTTTAATATCCGCCAGGCACATTCGTCTATAGATTTTAAAGCCAACCAATTGGCATGTGTACCCATACCCTTGTGGATTCCCATCCAATTAAATGGAATAATATAATTTGAAGAAATCCAGATTTTTAACTCAGACAATAGGATTTGTGTATAGATTTTTAATGGGATGTCCAGAATGGCTAAGATTCTATAGTTTTTCGGATGGTTACATGCCCCTTTTTAAATACAGTTATAATAATGCTTTTATACTAGGAAGATGGTAGGGTGCCACACTTACTTATCTTGTGGAAGAGGATGTGTAACACTTGTAGGAGCCCTAGAATGCGTTAAGGATTACGCTCACATCAAGTAAGGCGACAGTTACTATATTGCCACTGTCTTGTAAAGCAAATACCTCTTCCTTCCAGTGTTCTGTTGACAATGCTATGATGTATATATCTCTGATTCCACCGATTTGTTTTGGGTTATAGAGAGGGTTAGGGTGGGAGGACTGGGAACAGTTATGCCGACTATGGTCGGTTGTTGTTGTATTGATCTAATGTCATGGAATAATAATAAAAAGAGATTTAATAAACACCTCTCTCCCTGCTTCACCTGATCAAACTATCTACAACCCGAAATACCCCTATTATTCATTTATTGTCCATATTATGTATTTAAATGTAAAACAAACATCATTCTTTTTAAAAACACCAATTTATAGTCTGTGGACTCTGCACATGTTCGTGTCTGCATACACCCATCTCTGTGACGTCATCCAGCATGCGATATTCGTGGACATCCCACCTAGTCCGGACAAGTCTGTTCCCACCTGACACACTTTTAATAGGTCCGTGAACCCTGCAACCCATCACAGACACTACCATACATGCGCACATTGGGTTTGTACGCCGTAGTCTACGGAAATCATAATGGCATCGTGGATGGTCGCGAATGTCATTATGTGACCATGCCCATCTGGTGTAATGACGTGTCCATGACCACTGTCTGTCCTTCACCAACATTTTGAAACTTCATTGAACCCCGGGACCTGGAGTCCTTTAAGACGAGGTAGCAATACTTAGAGATGGATGGGGATGCAGAACTTACTCATACATCAATAATCAAACCGACTCAGGAAGTTGGCAAAACTTAGTACTGTTTTATTTGCAATTATCTAAAACAGGGAGTTACAACGGACAACAACAAAGCCGCACAGTACGATTGCAATGCATTTCATAAAAACCATTACTTTTATAGTAAAGATGTGTCCTCATTGATGTCACACTGCATGGCAAACAACAAAAACCTACTTGGGGATGTGATAGGATTACAGAGAACATCTAAGTATACGTTCCATACTGACGGGGGTTGTGATTGGGTCTCCAACATCAGGTGGACAACTAAGTCCTCCTCTAGTGCAAGTCATCTTCATCGTCACAAAATACACGATGATTCATTGGTTACACAAACTATAGGGCTCTCTGATACGTGGTTCTCTACAATTAGTTGTGCAAAAGAGAGAAAGAGGGGGGCACAGGCTTGTGAATATTCCACTGTAGGCAATCTCAGAGAGATTATGTTTAAAGATTTCTAGAACAGTCAAAGAAACATTTGTTGAAAGAATTTCAGGTGCAAGAGGGCAAATGTCTCAAGACCACTTGGGACAACCAAGAACAATGTAGAACAGAACGGTATGTTGCCATACAGTGGCCCTATGATGCACTCCTTGGGGGGCAAAGAGTCTCAGGGATTTTAATATGGTCTCTAAAATGGCTCACCCAATGCGGAGGAATCCAAACATAGACCTGTTAGTTCCACAATACTTTTTTTCTTATTAAGAAACATACAGCTTTTGTTTGTTTATAGAGTGAGTTGGTCTGGAATCAATCATTTCAATAATATGACATCAGGAAATAATTCAAGGACAAGAATTCAATATTTGGTTTCATTGAGAAGTAACCTCAATTATCTCATCAAAATTGAAAAGGTAGTGATGTAACAAATCAAACATGTTAGATACATTTCTAAAATCAAAACCATCGTGTTCATAATCCTGTTTTCTTACATAAGTACAATAGAATATATAAAACAAAATTAATTCCAATGTTAATAACCTTGTGTTTACAACATTCACACAAGGGAAAGTGGTTGAATTCCACTACATTCAAGTCAAATCCAAAATAGCTCCTTTCAGATTTAGATGTGACCAACGTGTTTTGGATTTCTAATAATCCATCTTCAGGGCAAGAGCTGTCTGTTTCTATTAGAAGGTGTGTTTCCTCTGTAGATACCTAAAAGGTAGTAAAATATGGCAACTCGGTGTAGACAACCATAAGTGTAGTGTATATAGCTAAATCAAATTTCAAATGAGATGTACTGACCTTCACATTGATTCGGTGGTGACATGAGAAGTGTCATGCCTGTTGATAAAAGAGTTAATTTAGCGTAAGTTTCATAAGGGATACCTAATATGGGTTATAGTATTCATGAATGGATAGAAGATATGGGTTATAATGTCCATGAATAAAATAGAACTTGAAACTCACCCAGCTGTGAGAATAGTGGTAACGCTAGCCGGGCAGTGATAATAGAACGGTCATAAAGGCACTGCATTTGATGGTTAGAAGAGAGAAAGAGTCAGGATTACTATGGGTGCATTAAACACGGATGGGAGACACATGGTGTTGTATCCTAGCTACAAGGTGAATCTCGAGGTGCCCAAGGTCCCTGTGTAAGAGACATGTGCATATGATAGGATAGGAAGCGTTGGGTAAGTACAGCTAGTTAATTGGTTAGCTACTAGAGTGGAAATAACTATGCTCAATACCCGTAATATACAGGTCAAGCACATCTGTAATGCTGCTCGCCTGTATAGTGTATTAGTTCGGGAGTCAACTATATTGATTCAGCCTCTCTCTGTGCATCGGAGAGAGGTGTTCACATTATCGGAGGGTAAACTCCACATAGAAAACCGGTGGTTTTAATGAACAATTTATTCAAATTCCAGGATCGTTTCTTCCTACAAATCTCTAGCACTAACATGGGTGCTGCTTTGGCACCATGCTATGCCAATACATATATGTATTTTTTAGAACATGAACATGTACTTTCATCCCCGAGATGGATGCGTCATCTGTCCATCTACATCCGATACATCGATGACATCTTTGGAATCTGGACCGGCCCATCCGATGAGTTACAGAACTTCTTTGACATGATGAACAAGATGCATCCAAGGATCAAGTTCACCACAGAAACCAGTGATGCTACAATTCACTTCCTCAATGTCAAAATCTATAACAAAGGACAGGATTTGGAAGCCAGAATCTATACCAAAACCACAGATGGAAATAATGTTCTACTAGCTAAAAGCTTTCATCCGCAAAGAACAATTGACAGTGTCCCACTTAGTCAATTCCTTTGTTACCGAAAAAACATTTCAGAGAACTCTGAATATGAGCGCCTATCTTCACTTCTACAAACAAAATTTAGAGCAGGAGGCTACAACCCTACACTCATCTCTGGAGTGGCAGAGAAAGTGAGAACGATTGACCAAGAGACACTTCGATCACCCAAACTGAATGAACCCCTGGTATATGCGACTACAAAATTGACCCAAAGTGAGAGAATTAAAAGGATCATACAAAAAATTGGTCAATGTTGCAAATGGATCCCCAACTACAGCAGCTATTTCAGCAACCACCCATGTTGGCATACAGGAACAACAAAGCTCTGCGTAACAGTCTAGTGAAAGCAGAGATCTCGACAACCACTAACAACAAGTGTATTTAAGGGTACAACACTGTGCCATAACTTCCAACATTGTGGCAACATAATAACTTGAAATTGTATCACACATCCACATTCGGGGAAATCAATCTGGCTTAAACATCCCTGCACTTGTGACTCTACCAATGTGATCTATGCACTCAAATGCTCATGTGGTTATTACTATGTGGGTATGACTAAAATGAAAGCTAAAACAAGGTGGACGGAACACAAGTCCAATATTCGTACCAAAAACCAAAAATCTCCTATAGCCATGCATTTTACAGAGGCCCGACACACTATTGCTCAACTGAAATTTGTTATTCTTGAACAGGTAAGATTGGGAAGCAGAGGTGGTGATATCCAAAGAAAGTTACTGCAAAGAGAAATCCTTTGGGTCGACTTATTAGACTCACTCAGCCCGAGAGGAATGAACAGTGACTGGGACATGATGTGCTTTGTGTGAAGAAGGGCCAGTTCTACATATCTGCTAACTGTACCTTGAGTGTACTATAGATCTTTTACATGCCCCACAGTTAACATGAGGGTCATGCCACACTGGTTTTTCTCCTTCATGTTAAATGCATTTTATACACCTTTGAAGTCAAGCAACTATCGAGACACCAATAAGCCCCACTATTTGGTATGGCTGCCACTCGTGTATCCCTAATTATCTGTGAAACATCATGCTGCTTATCAAATTAAGATTGTGAACGAGTACCAACAAGTCTTTTCTGTGATGGCTTGAGCTGTAATACTTTTGTCCTAAATCTCCAGTATATTATGTTGATTGTCAAAACTAAGATTATGAACAGGATTTGACCCGAGAGGATGACATATTTGTACTGTCATACACATACTGACTAGATTAGGGTATCGGAATACAAAAATGGTATGATGACATACATTCTGCACCGGACCTCACCATTACAGCGGATTGGGACTTGGGCTCCAGTATTATATAATACAACCTACACGCCACGCTGACTGCCAGGGGGGAATGGGGCATCCCGCAGTCTTTTTCACAGTTTCCCCACCTCGTGAATGAGCAGCCAGGGGGCACCCTGCAGAACTTGTTCTGCGGACATGCCCCCTTGCCTACTCCAATACCATCACTAGATAAACTTCTCCTGCGACCCAGTATCATGGGTTGGATTTGAAATGCCATGTCCGATTACGAAGGGCTCTTGGTTCTCCCCCTAACGACCTTGCTCGCTATTGTGCCGAGCCAGTACACCCTATTAGCATTTCACTTAGCGAGTTTTTATTTTTAATTTCCGCAGTTACTCTACCATTCTGTAAGTCCTACATTGGTGACCCAGATATCACCTCCATATCCACGCACAATATCTTATCTATCTCCAGGATCTACTCTTCGACTGTTGACACCTCCCCCCCTCCCTTGTTTACTGGATGCAATACTAATCTTACTCCCCAAGAGACAAGAATTCACAGGTGTTCACCGCTGTTGCTGATGTCACGGCGGCGAGCTCGCACTGTTACGATCACCGTGGTAGCCATAGGTATCATTTACCCACACCAAGATGGTGGACTGTCGTCGTGGCAGCTACGTGCATGCGCATGAGTGCCATGACGACGTTTTAAAAATTGGGAGACCTGAGCCTTGCGTCGGTAGGTGGTCGACCTGGGTCTCCTTTTACATCGCTCGGTAAGACCTTTACCTCTATACACTGTTCTCCTCGATAATCTATGTGGAATTTAACCTCCATCCACGATCAACGTGGTGTAATTTGATACTGTGAATACCTCTCTCCGATGCACGGAGAGAGGCTGAATCAATATAGTTGACTCACAAACTAATACACTATACAGGCGATCAGCATTACAGATGTGCTTGACCTGTATATCACGGTATCAAGCATAGTTATTTCTACTCTAGTAGCTAAGCAGTTAACTAGCTGTACTTAGCCAACGCTTCCTATCCTATCATATGCACATGTCTCTTACACAGGGAGCTTGAGCGCCTCAAGATTCACCTTGTAGCTAGGATACAACACCATGTGTTGACCGTCCGTGCTTAATGCACCCATAGTAATCCTGACTCTTTTTCTCTTCTAACCAGCAAATGCAGTGCCTTTATGACCGTTCTACTATCACTGCCTTCCCGGCTGGCATTACCACTATTCTCACAGCTGGGTGAGTTTCAAGTTCTATTTTATTCATGGACATTATTACCCATATCTTCTATCCATTCATGGATACTATAACCCATATTAGGTATCCCTTATAAAACTTACGCAAAGTTAACTCTTTTCCAACAGGCATGACACTTCTCATGTTAGCACCGAATGAATGTGAAGGTCAGTACATCTCATTTGAAATTTGATTTAGCTATATACACTACCCTTACGGTTGTCAATACTGAGTTGCCACTTTTTACAATCTTTTAGCTATCTACAGAGGAAACACACCTATCTAATAAGAACAGATAGCTCTTGCCGTGAAGATGGATTATTAGAAACCCGAAACGCGTTGGCCACATCAAAATCAGAAAGGAGCTATTTTGGATTTGACTTGAATGTAGTGGTATTCAACCACTTTCCCTTGTGTCAATGTTGTAAACACAAGGTTATTAACATTGGAAGTGATTTTGTTTTGATAGGTTCTATTGTACTTATGTAAGAAAACAGGATTATGAACACAATGGTTTTGATTTTAGAAAGGTATCTAACCTGTTTGATTTGTTAACTCACTACCTTTTCAATTTTGATGAGATAAATGAGGTTACTTCTCAATGAAACCAAATATTGAATTCTTCTCCCTGAATTATTTTGTGATGTCATATTATTGAAATGATTGATTCCTGACCAAAAGTATTGTGAAACTAACAGGTCTATGTTTGTATTCCTCCGCATTGGGTGAGCCATACTAGAGACCATATTAAAATCCCTGGGACTCTTTGTCCCCCAAGGAGTGCATCATAGGGCCACTGTATGGCAACATACAGTTCTGTTCTGCATTCCTCCACAATTGGTTGGCACGCCTGTACCCTTCTGGAATATTCCACTTGCTTGCAGCACGCAAGCTGACTACTCCAGGTGCTTTAGGGGGGGGTCGGCCTGGTCATGCCTATCCACCCAATTAGCCCAACGTCTATCATCACTCTAGCGGTCTGCCATTAATTTAAGGCTTTGAACTTGGCCTTGCGGAAGCTCTCTGTGTCTGAGAGTAGAAGGGAGTGTGGCATGGTCTTATCTTCTGGTTTCGTTGTAGCTCGACCCAAAGTCTATTTTCATCTGACCGTGTGACTGGAGACCGCATTTTTGAGCTCTTCATTGCATATAATAATATTAAATGATGAACTCGTTGACTCCTTCAGTGTTTTTTCATCCCACCTCAAACAGAAGTTTGTTTCTTTCTCATGTTCATGTAACTTCTTGACAGACAACCAGGCTCACAGTGGCCTTGACTCTTGGTGCTGGGCCAGCCAAGCCTTTCTTGAATTCTCCTTCGCCATTAGCTATTTTCCCACTGCGCCACACTCAAGACCTTTCCATTCACAGGGTTCAAGTCTAGCTAAAGTTCATTGTGGAACATCCAGATTCTATACATTCCTATGTATATACATTGGTGAATCACCACAATCTATTCACTACAAAGCCAGCCTCAGGATTACTTTGTCTACTTTCATTACAGCATCTGTCTAAGTGTGAAATGACTTTACATTTTCTTCAGCTTTTCTTTGCACAAGCATCTTAATTTCGTTCCCAAAATGTTGCATATCTTCGACACCTCCTTGTCAGATCCTATAGAATATCTATCTTCGTTCATTTTATATATCTTTTCAGGGTGCGCCAGTTCTGCTTCGCATGACGTCACCAATCCTCTTTCTCATCCATTTTCATACTTCTTCCGGGACTCTGTCCAGAACCATAATTTCTTTGTGAATGCATATAGGGTTTTCTCAATGGATACCTTGTTTCAAGAATACTTTGCGGTACAGGCATCCTCACTGGTGCTGCACGTGTTGTAAATTTCTGGGTCCCAACATTTAGGCAACATGGGGCGGAGCTTGTGGTAGGGGTATTTGGCTCCTCCTTTACACTCCACCCTCTGGGCGATTCATCACCCACCCACTCACTCACTCATCAATCTTCACATCAAGACATCCTCGTCTGAAGAAATGCTTTTTTGGAGTGCATATCATTATGACTCCTTTCAGACATACTGCTGATTTCACATGCTTGTTAATACTCCAGGTCATAAGTCCATTGGGACTGCAGTAAATCCATCTTCCCACATACTTCTTGTGGTTCTTCTGATACAGGAACTTCGTTCCTTCAGGTACATGAATGCTGGCCTTTGCGTAGTCTCTGATTTCTTCATCTGTCAGCTCTTTAGGTTTGAATCCTGATTCAACATCAATTTCAATCTTCACTCCCATTGCTTTCTTCGCAGTCTTCTTGCGTTGTGTGATTATTATCCTAATCACATAGAACCCAAACATGATCATCACCAACAGGGCTCCCAGGAACTTGAAAATGTTTTCCATACATTGTGGGACCCATGAGAAGATAGACGCGAACCAGCTGTCATCAGCAATATCTTCCACTTTCGTCTTCCATCTTGATGTGTAGGTTTGTCAGCATCGTTATGGCCTCTGTCAAGGTGCCATTCTCGTCATCATGCAAAGGTATGAATGTGCAACATGATTCTCCGATTTTTGGCAAAAACACCTCCATCCATAGCTGTAATCATATCCAAGACATATTTGTTCTGATGTGTCATCAGTTGTATGGCTCTTAGCGCCTCCTTTATGGCATTCAATCTCTTTATGGTGGTGTGGATCATCTGCAAAGCTCCCATCTGGTTATCTTTAACCAATTGGTATTTGCCATTGTCTGGATCCCAGGCATAAAGATAACAGTAAAAACTGAAGAAGTCTTGCTGAACAATCTGCGTTCATATGGAATAGCATCAAAGGCCTCTATCGATTTAGCTGAGAAGTAATTTTCTATCTTCATTCAGTTATGGAATTCAGTAGATCTCTTCTTCAGCAGGTGAGCATCTGCTTTTGGAAACTCACCAATGTTCAGATCACTCTTCGGGATCGCTAATGCTGGAACATGAACTATCACTATAGAACATAGTCCTCCCCAGTCTCTGGGCAGCTTCATGTATGCTCTAGATCCGCAGGCCCAATAGTGATCCATTATCACTACTGTCCCATCTTTCATTCCTGGCACATTGAAGATTGGTCTGCACTGTTGATTCTTTCCACTTTTCTTGTGCCATTGTTTCTGAAATATAGCTCTGCACTAACCAAAGTCACTATCTGCAATGGGCCTCTTTTGTCTTCGACCCACGTCAGAAGCTTTGCAAGCCTTGGCCAGAGAGGTTGCATCCATTTTCCACTCATTCAATAACTGGCTTGTGATGACCAGTTACTGCCACAACTCTGCACATGACAATGCCTTCTTCCCAGCCATCTGGAGAAATAACAGTTCCCCAGATTCGCATATGGCCTCTTTCCTTGCAGCTTCAAACTTCTTCATCAGTCTTTCCTTCCTTGTCAATATCCTTCAATATCTAGGGTCACAGATTAAACAAGCTTCCCTCCTTGCTTCATGACTGGACAATTCAGATCGATCGTCTTTCCCTTTGTTTCTCGATTCACTTTTTGTCCTCATCTCTTGATAAGCCATCTCGATTCGATCTCCAATACTTCCTGTCTCAAGATTCTCCACTAGGTTTACCCTAAAAGGTCCTGGCATTGTTTCTTTCTATGGGAGAAACTCCTCTATGTCCTCCCATAATACTACTCAGTACTTTCTCAGTGCAATCAATTGCGCATGCCCTCTGTCTTCTCTTTCATTCCAGTTCCTCATCAAATACACCTTCATTTTGTTGCATCCTCTCTAACCCTTTCTTCTTCCTGTCTTTTCGCTTCTCTTCTCTCATTTTCGCAATGAACCTCTTCATCTCTGCGTCTTTGCATTCTTTTATCTCTTCATTTTTGTTCATCCTCTTCTCTTTTCTTTTCTAGCCTATCTCGTTCTTCGATTGCTCTTTGTATGCTGTCATATTTTCTTTGGTCTTCTGCTCTCTCCTCCTTTCTTAACTGTTCTTCCTGATACATATGTTCTCGTCTTTGTCTACTCTTTCTTCTACTCTCGTCTTTCAATCGTTTTTCTCGTTCTCCATCTTTCTTATCTTGCTCATCTTGATCTTCCCCTTGCAGTACTTCCTCGATGCTCTTCCCATCAAGTTTGAGCAATATCTGACCACCCATCCATTCGTTCTGTATGAGCGCTATCTTGTCAGCTTTGTCTTTTTCTCACTTCCATCCCTTCATTTCTCATTCAATATCTAGGGTCACGCTTGATTGTTCATCTTTCTCTTCATCTAGTGGGACTGTAGAGATCACATCCTTTTCTGGAGTTCTTTCTGGGCTCTCGTCACTGCTATATGCAGGCGCATCATGTATCTAATTGCTATAGCCTGCCGCTGCTTTAAGCTCCCTTAATGGATTCAATCATTCATCTTTTGCAATATTGCCATTTACTTCAGGCACGGCAATGAAAGCAGAATGCTCAACACCCCCCTCTTTACAATGGTTAGGCATCCAGTCTTCAGGAGGCAGGTCTTCCCGTTCTTCCTGGTACATCTTCCAAAGCTCTGGGCTAGCTAACCTTTTCTCCAATTTCTTTCCCGTGTACGCAGCGTGCAAGTATGTGGTCATGTGTGGCAAAACTGCTTTTGACAGGGATCCCCTTGTGGCCATGGCATGAACATTTAATGTGGTGTGCCCTTAACCCATTCAGAACTATATTGCTGAAGCTTGAGTGCATGTTTTGGCAGCTGTTTGCACAGGTGAATGAGCAGAGCAACATCCTCCATTATGACAAGTCACAATCGACTGTCAATACTTACTGTTATTCTTCCACAGAAAATACTTTTCAGACAGATAACAAAATATGAGCGCACACCAATTGTCGCTGCTCCAAACCTCTATGTCTCACTTTACTTCAATGTACCTACTCAGTCAATACCCTTAATGACTAAATAAATAAATAATGTACCTCTCAACTCTTTACACAATAAATCATTTGTCGCTCTTCGACATCTCACTTTTTTCTTAATACATACAATACACAAACAGACAGACTGGCCGGCCCCAACATATATCTCTTCTCAGCGCTCCTCGCTGCTATTCCTGCCCCTAAAAATACCCAGATGGGGGTGTAAGTTATCTCCTTTAGCAAACCTTGTTCGCTCATAGCCTAAGTATATCCACTTGGATTTTGAAATACTTCTTCTAGACATTCCTTGAATGTAGGATTATGGGCTTAATCTGTGACGCTCCTCGTCATTATACCTCTATGTGATGCTCTTCATCGTTAACTAACTACCCCACCAACCCTCTGTTACTTTCTTCCCATTATCACTTTCCCCAATTAATATACTTTCATCGTTATTTGCCACCTTTCTCAATCTACTCACCATTCGCTTTTCAGCGCCTGACCCGCAGGATCATCTCCTCCTCAACCGGCCACTGTTGCCTTCGGTCCGCTCAGCTCCCTGTAGAAACCAGGAGGCGATTTCATGAAAGAGGGACTCGTCCCACCTATTCCGTTACGTCTTGCAAGAACTTATTTTTGGCCGCTATCCACAGCAAGCCTCGCGGTCCTCCAGCTAAATGGAGGAAGACATCCGATATTCCGAGACCCTTAAAAGCGTACTCGGTTGACGGATCTTTAACCATCCTGCCTGTGCTACCATGTGAATCCCAAGACCTGGGGCCCTTTAAGACGAGGTAGCAATACTTAGAGATGGATGGGGATGCAGAACATAATCATACATCAATAATCAAACTGACTCAGGAAGTTGGAAAAACGTAGTACTGTGTTATTTTCAATTATCTAAAACAGGAAGTTACAACGGACATCAACGGACGTTGCATAGTACGATCTCAATGCAGTTCATTAAAAAAATTACTTTTCTAGTAAAGATTTGTCATCATTGACGTCTCACTATGTGGCAAACTAGCAAAACCTACTTGGGGATGTGATAGGCTTACGTTCCATACTGACAGGGGTTATGATTGGGTATGTAACATCATGTAGACAACTAAGCCCTCCTCTAGTGCAAGTCATCTTCATTGTCACAAAATACCCGACGATTAATTGGTTACACAAACTATAGGGCTCTCTGATACGTGGCCCTCTACAATTGGTTGGCACGCCTGTACCCTTCTGGAATATTCCACTTGCTAGCAGCACACAAGCTGGCTACTCCAGGTGCTGGGCGGGGTCGGCTTGATCATTCCTGCCCACCCAATCAATTCCAAACATCTATCACTCTTGCAGTCTGCCATTCAATTAAGGCTTTGAACTTGGCCTTACAGAAGCTCTCTGTGCCTGAGAATAAAAGGGAGTGTGGCATGGTTTTATCTTCTGGTTTCAGTGTAGCTCGACCCAAAGTCTATTTTCATCTGACCATGTGACTGGAGACCACGTTTTTGATCTCTTTATGGCATATAATAATATAAAATGATGAACTCTTGACAGCTTCAGTGTTTTTTCATTCCACATCAAACAGAAGTGTGTTTCTTTCTCATGTTCATGTCGCTTCTTGACCGATAACCTGGCTCACAGTGGCCTCAACTCTTGGTCCTAGGCCAGCCAACCCTTTCTTGAATTCTCCTTCGCCATTAGCTATTTTCAAACTGAGCTACACTCAAGCCCTTTCCATTCACAGGGTTCAAGTCTTGGTAAAGTGCATCGTAGAGCATCCAAATTCTATACATTCCTATATATATACATTGGCGCATCACCGCAATCTATTCACTACGTAGCCCGCCTCAGGATTACTTTGTCTACCTTCATTACAGCATCTGTACAAGTGGCGCATTTGCACGAACATCTTCATTTTGATCCCAAAATGTTGCTTATCTTCGACACCTCATCTTCAGATCCTATAGAAGGTCTATATTCTTTCGTTTTGTATATCTTTTCAGGGTGCGTCAGTTCTGCTTCGCATGACATCACCCGTCCTTTTTCTCCTCCATTTTCACACTTCTTCTGGGACTCTGTCCAGAAGACCATGATTTCTTTGTGAATGCATATAGGGTTTTCTCAATGGATACCTTGTTTCAAGAATTCTTTGCGTTACAGGCATCCTCACTGGTATTGCATGTGTCACCATTTCTGATTCCCAACATTTAGGCAACATGGGAGCGGAGCTTCTGGTAGGGGTATTTGGCTCCTCCTCTACAGAATTTTCAGCCCATCTAGGAAGTTTGAAGTTCAAACTTTATCAATCCCCACCTGCTAAGAACATTCTTAATACTTTGTAGCTGTAAACAGTTCCATAAGCTTTCATAGCTGTAAAGAACGCATGCTGGCAACAGTAAAGACAGACACAAGTGGTCACAGTTGAAGTGTGTTTATTGAACTTTATAATGGGTGAGATAAACACCTGATCTAAATCTAAATCTAAACTAAGATGGGAGCAAGCTACAACCGTCAAATAATAATAAGGCGTCCTAGTGGCGTCTTGTCAAATAAAAAGGGCCTATAAGGAAAAAAAAACCTATTCCCAATCCTTACCTCTACGTTTACAAAATGAGTGTGGGATAATGTTCAACAAAAAAAGAAAGAACTGTTCACAAAGTGATAAGTCAGGATGGTATGTCTGGATCTCCCTTCCCCACCATTTTCACAGGGGATAAAGCAGGACCTCTGAGCACAGCACACTCCTGGGCCTCTCCAGCACGAGCTTCCCATTTCAAGTTCAACGATATCAGGACCTTCAGGGGCCAAGTCCCATTATTACAAGGTCTTTTAACTTAGAAGTCCTGCTGCATCAAAACAACAAACAAACAAAAGTACCTTCGGTAATCTTGCACTTTGGGCGATTGCTCTTCACACCTTGGATCACCCTCCGCCACACTCAGATCCTTATTGCAACTTGGGCTTCCCTCCGTCAGGTTCACTACGGCCTTTCACACAATGCAGCTCGCAATATTGAAAAGCCTTAAATGTACTTTCAAACAACTCCCCACAGCGGACAACCCGGGTTCACTCTTCCCAACACAATGTTCACAGGTGTATTACTCTTCACCCCAACTCACAGGCATCTCTCTGCCGTGTTTACATTTGCTAATTTCACAGTTGACTTTGCTTTATCATGACACATGATTTACTTGCCTTAGTTTTCTCTTTGGCCTCCCTCGGTCGAGTTCATATAGCCATCTATAAAACAGTTATGGTTTACTCAACTCATCAGAAAGCAGGGTTCCCTTCTAGCTTTTGTTCGGCATCCCTCAGTCGAGTTCACACTTGCCTTGTTTCACAGTATTCACAGTTTCATCAGAAAACAGGGTTCCCTTCCCCTAGCTTTCTTTTAGCAGTGGGTCAGAGACTTTCGAGTCTACAAGGGATTTGACGTGACCCTTGTAGAACCACTGCGACACCTCACAGCACCCTTTTTGTAGGGCCTTCTGGTACTTGTAGGTTCCACAAAAGGGACCAGCGAGAGTCCTTCAAATGAGCACTCCTGTCGCGCCTGACCACTCTGCAGCTGGTCCTTCTCAGGGCTTTCTCAGAAGTTCAAAACTCACACAAGCTATTTGTGTTCAAGTTCTTCCATTCATCTAATGTTGCCACTTGCAACCTTGTATTTAATAGTTTGCTTCAATATCAGCTACCTCCGACTGGCTTGGCTTGCCTCTGGAGTCATGGACGCTACCACGGTAGCCAGTATGCTTCCCCGTCTGGGTTATCAATGCAGGAGGCCCCTGAGTACCATTGAAATCGATTACTCCACATGTCAACTGTCCTTCCCGGTCTATTAATTCCTTTTTCAAAGGTTTTGCAGGTCTGAGTTGAAATGGCCAAGGGCACTTCCCCCTTCGTAGATCTTCCAGGTCTCGCCGCCTTTCTCCTCTGTTTGAACTGCCGGTTCATTGTTTCTTTTTCCTCTTGTGTACGGCCTTGCTCGTAGTGTGCTCTCTTGCTGCGCCTTTTATCCCTGTGGGGATGTAAAGGGCCATCAGGTGTGCGTGGTTATTGTCAATTGCCTGAATCTGCCTGACCTGTGTGTTGCGACATGTCAGGTAAATGCCTCTGGTGTTAGTCCATTGAGTTGAGATGCCTGTGAGTTGTCTGTTACGGTGTAAGCAAAGGGCAGTGTAGAGCTTCTAAGTATCCTACAGGGTAGGATGGGGAAAAGGTGTTACAATAAAGGAGGACATGCATCACAACCATTGGTGTCCCACTTCCACTCCCCGAAAACCCCTCATCCAGCTGATCCTCCCCCACATGTATGCCCCTAGAAACTGGATCCAATAGCAATGGCAGTGTCCTGGCCTCCTGGATGACAGATCTCCGGGGACCAGCGGGTGAGACACCTTCAGGTTTCTCACATAGCAAACTGCAAGGATGTTCCAGTAACATATCCTAAGCTTTTGCCTCCACGATGCAATATAATTATTTCTGGATATCTCAACAGTCCTCTTTCCATGAAGAGCATCATTAAAGGACCCAGATGGCATGTGTGCGTTTGCGGTCTATCGGAGTTGTCCACGGATGTCATCGCACAGGACAGCCCTTCTACTCATTCTACTTTTCACTGTGTAACTCTCGCTCATTGGCTACTTTCAAGCAGTCACACATCCATCCACCAATCACACCCAAAACTCTACAAGTAACCCTGTCACCTCAGTTCAACACTTCTGATGTACCTTTCAACTCTGAGAGTACATGTGCCCTGTCATTGAGAACCTCCTATAAAAGAAACTACTGTCCAAACTGTTCCAGATTTGTATTTGCAGATTCAACAATATCTACATCTACATTTTAGAAGACATAGTACAGGTATGCTTGTATTTTCAAAAGTATTTCTTTCACCACTTTTTTTATATGTATCAGCACCTCTATAAAGTATGCTGCTGTTTAACCACTGCTATCAGATCCCATTTATTGGCAACATTGTCCACCTACGTACATGAAGTGACAGTTAATTCTGCCATAAAAGGATTCAGAAAGTGCATTCTTAGTAACTTTACAGAATTAGAAAAATGGTAGTGCTACTTATACACCTATGCATTGTCAGTGGTTTACTTGAATGGTATACAAAATAGCCATCCCTAAAATGCAGCATGTTTGTCTACATACAATGCTACCCTATTTTACATGCATACATATAGTGCCACCATATTGCACCTCTTCACACCAAGTGCCACCTAGCAATATTTTACAAATCCTTTACAAGTGCATTCTCCTTCTTTGTGCAAAATGATACAAATGGTGGGGGTCCTAACGCACCTATACATGATTAGACTTTAAATAAAAAGTTACTAAAACATTTGTTTAAATAACTGCATTTTGCCTTATATATACATGCCTAATGTTTTTCAAGCATTACTATCAGATCCCTTATGGCCCCACCATTCTCCATCTCCTCACATCAACTGCCACCTAATACTACCATACAAGTGTTTAGCATGTACATTTCCTTTCCTTTACAGAAATTATGTAAAAATTGCTGGTACTTCTCATGCACCTATAGATTGTTAGTTTTTGACTAAACAACAAGTACAAATAGGCATTACTAAAACACATAAGCAATATAAAGATACATTATTTTAAAGCCAGTGCTACCACATTCCATATAGTGGCACAATACCACAACTCATTAAAACAAGTGCTACTTAAAACAGTTCCTAAAATATTTTGCACATGCATATTCCTTACTTCAAACACACACGGAGATGGTTGAAATCTGAAGGCACCTATGCATTCTTTGCCTTTCAATAAATTGCTACTAAAAAGAGCAATTCTAACGGCAACACATTTCCTTACATATGAAGGATTAGCCCCTCTAACTGGTGCTATACGATCCCATATAGTAACCACAAAGCTAACATACTTCAGTGCCTCACACATAACAGAGCTGTATTCACTCCTTTTTCCAATAACTGCTCTTACCCTAATAAATAAAAAACAATAGTAAGTAATTTATTTAATGTGTTATAGTTTAGATGTAAACTTTTCTCATTCAATAAGTACAAACATTTCAATTCAATAATTACTCCAATATTCAATGTCACAGCAATAAAAAAACATCTATACTACATATTCAACATATCTATAACTACAAATGTAGTAGCAAATTTGCTATATAAAATAAAATATTATTTAATTTCTAACAAATATAAAATGTGGGTCCACGGTAACTTTCAGTTAACCAAATTAAAATATGAATTCCAGAATTACTTCTACTTCCAATCTAGCTAGCTAGAGCTTTCTACAGTGTGCATATGTGGAAATAAAGAATGTATCAGATTGCTGTTATATGATTATTTCCAGGAGTTGTTCTACCTTTTGCCAAACATTGCACATCGAGATGTATACCTTCATGTTACTTGTATTAATACATTGTGCCCAAAAGGCCATGTCCTTTATGGTATCAAGATTGTATACATATCTCCCATAAAGAGTGGTATATGTCTCAGTGAGGCTGGAGCATTCTGACAATACATGCTTGACTGTTTCTATAGCATCCTTATCCTTACACATCCTACACCATCGATCACACCATGGTATGTTGGTAAATGACCCAGTTACTGACTGTACTGGCAGGTGGTTCAATCTCAGTAATAGTATGAAACGCCTGAGTCTTGGAGAGGGTGAGAGATTCATGTACTGCTGACAATTCTTAAACGTATATAACAAGTGGGATCCCGACTGGTACTTTTTTTAGAGTGTTCAAATGAGCGTAGTTTTCCAGCCAGTCCCACAATTCAATACGTCTAGCAAGTGCATGTTTCATTTTTACAATGTCCTGCCCTTTTCTCTGTGTCCAGCAAATCTTTTTAAAATGTACCTCCATACTTTTTTTTAGCTGGCATTTCATCGCTTCTTTAAGTGCTTCCTGATGCAGGGAAAGTAGCAATTTATTGTTGGGATTATTGCACATAGTATTGTACATATCTGCTCATTTTTTCAGCACAATATATTTAAATGATATCAAGCCTAGCTCTAGCCCGATTATTGCCATTAGTATGCAGCCTGGGAGGCACAATATTTTCCACCATTATTTACCCTCAATAAAAAACAATGCTACAGAAACGACTTCATCATTACAACACGTACAAACTAGCTTTCTTTTAAAATTACATAAAAGAAGAAGATTGACAAAAACTGCTACTGATCAAAGAAAACTCTTCACGTGCTACAAAGTAATGATATTAATATAGCATGTATGGCTTTATTGTTGAAATAATATCATTTCACTTTGTATAAACCGAAAGCATTGTTTTCCACTCAACATTACACTCTTACTTATTCCATTGCACCAGTTACAGTATTTCCAATCCCATTACAACATTACTCCTTATTCAATAGACCACTAGTCCCTTATTAACTAACACCAACACTTTCTATCATAAACCTCCTCTAGCAGTATTTCATTTTCTTTATTCATGCATATAGCCTTACTCATCCAATGCTGAAATCAGATCCAACACCGTTCACATTCATACCATTTGAAACCACTAAAACAGATTACCACACACACACTCTTCCTCACCCCTTTGCAATTACAACCACACAACCCCCATCCTTGTACAGAAAATCACACCATTATAGCAACCACTATCTTTCTCATCACAACACAATATTGCTCCTTATTCAATAACACCACCACTCCCATATTCGCTAACACCACTACTGTAGAACACATAGTAGTACAAATACGTGATCACCCATTTCATACATGTACTTATTCCACACAACACCTCCCAATTTCAATGTCATATTTACCCAAACCCATCAAACCTGTACAACCACTCACTCTTACAACCTTCCCAACCACACCTACCATCCCACTACAAATCAAGCATCAGTCTTTCTCAACCCTCCACAGTTACACTCACACACCCATCTCCTCTATATAAAAGCACATGCATAAACCTTCCACAACTTTAAAACATATTTCTTTTTTTCCAGCAGATACAACAGAATGACTACTAAAAAGCAACTCATATAAAAAATGAAAAGATAGGAAAGTTCAAAAGAAAGACAAGCTATATAGTCACCCGCCACTAAAACTATGTATACAAAACATTCAAACAGAAGAGCTAGTAAACTTGCTGAAGCAAGCTAAACCAGTCAGCACTGAACAAAGGAAGCCCCCTCGTTAAAAAACCCCCACAAATAAATATGTAAGGAATTAGACCTGAAGATGAACTTCACACTATATCTAGCAATATTAATGTAGCCACAGTAAAACACTTTAAGAAGTCCATTTTACAAGAACATTTCCAGTGTAGAGTTCTCAGCAATCTAATAAACAAATCTGCAAAGTCATGTTCTGCACTTAAAAACTACCACAGAAAGCACATCCTTCAAGCTCTGATTGACAGCACATTTAAACTGAAGAGAACATTTTTCATAATGATTTCAAACAGAATGAAACCACTAACAAGATTAATCAAGAAATGACAAAGGCTACTTGTAAACATGCACAACGTCCATATAGATACCTTTTCCAATTTCTGTGCAGGTAATAGGTTTCACACCAGCAGCACAGAACCATACTTATAAACAAGAACAAAGAAGCCCAATTGCTATAGA
This sequence comes from Ambystoma mexicanum, assembly GCF_040938575.1. Classification (NCBI taxonomy): domain Eukaryota; kingdom Metazoa; phylum Chordata; class Amphibia; order Caudata; family Ambystomatidae; genus Ambystoma; species Ambystoma mexicanum. The sequence goes on from NC_090939.1 coordinate 971,758,271, forward strand.
CAATAATGGGTGAGGCTATGAAGTGGTAGCAGCCACCATTATGGCAAAAGAAACCGTAATAGAAAATTCTTGCCCAGCAATTTTTCAACCTAAAATTTCTTTTGTCCAAAGCAGTCGTCCATTGTACAAATGGACATGCTGCTCAATATGTAATGTGCGCCAAACTATGTCAAACTAAAAGACAAAAGTAGAATTAAAACTTCACAAACCATGGACTGTGAGGACATTCATTAGCCTGCATTTCAGCAACTGCTTGTAAACGCACCTTCGAGCACATCAAAATGCTAGCAACACAACGTTCTACTATATGAAACCTTGTCCATGGATTGTACTATGCACAATGTCCTGCCCTAGAACTCCAAAAATTAAATACCACTCTCCTAAATGGAACAGCTGAAGAACTCAAATTCAAGTACTTCAGAAAACATTAGCTAACACCTCACTAACAGCAACCTCCTTACAAACACATACAAAAAAGAAATAGCAAAGTTTCAGAACACATCTACTGAAATACCAGACAAAGTATGTGTCTGTTTTCGCAGAACTTTTTATAAAAAGAGTAAAAAAATAGTAGATATGGCCCACAAAATACAAGATAATGAAGAATCTGAATGGTTCCAATTAGCTTTATATCTAACAGCAGAAAATAAATACAAAATAACTGACCCCTCAATAGTTTGCACATACTGCGATGCAAAGCTTGACAATAACCAAATACCACCACTTGCTATCCCTAATCTTTCTACTTCCAAATCTCCAGTGAGCATATGGGAAACAAGTGTGTTAAGACGGATTTCTGAACTCTGTCTTGGAGGAGCAGAGGTTCAGAAGGCCAACCTAATTACTTGGAACAGGGTAACCTCTGGACAAGACAGACCAATCAGGGTAGCGATCGCGGCGGTCAAGACTAGGTCTCAAGAGGGATGAGGGTGACTGAAAGCCCGCAATGAGCACACAAAGCAAGGACACTTACAAATTACTCCAAACAGGTGTTATATTAAAAATATATACACATTTATTCCAAGGCCTTTGTAACAATGACCGTAGCGAGAAATCACAATAAAACTCTAGTAAACCAACACATACCAAACCAATACAATATATATACAAATACAAACGAGTCTAAAGCGTTAGATGCACGAAATGTGTAGTCCACCTAGAAGGGGAGGAAAACAGGCAGTGCGAAATAATGATTAGACCCAGTCCGCCTTCAGAGGCACCTAACTAAAAGGAAGTCCAAGCCCTACGAAGAGTGGAGCCTTGTGCTCAAAAGTACCTGCACACGCTGGTGCCAACGGGCAAAAAGGGGAGTCTCTTCAAGGGAATCGGGCAGTTCAGTTTGGTGCACAAATGAAGAAGAACAGAGTTCCGCGACTCAAGCGCAGCCTCCACTGTGGGCAGAAGCAGACCGCGAGTACGGAAAGGAGTGCTGTTTGACACAGCGGGGAAAAGCTATGGGCTCCTGCAGGAGGGCGACCAGTTCCTAGCTATGCTACTCACCGGTCCCCGATGCAAGCAGACCCAGGCTTCTCCGCGTCAGTTTCAGTGCTGGCAGGTTCAGAGGAGCCGGGGACGTCTCGTCGTCGTGTAGATTCTGCAGCAGCAGAGTTGAGTTAAAGATGTCCCAAACGAAGTGAACCCGCACAGTTTGTTACCACAGTAGGGCAACGAAGCGGCCGTGTGTATCTCAGCCAAATGTACACTACTCACTTCAGACCTGGGAATGCCAAGTGTACGAATCGTGTGAGAGTGACAAGGACTCGAAATACAACACAACCTGGCGGCGGTTACAGAGCAAGACTCCTGGGTAGGCTGGTCAGTCTGCTGGATGGCCCAGAGACACTTCCGAAGGCTTACGTGCAGGAGAGGGTGAAGATGCCGAGAATAGCTGTCCCCGCTATTCCAAGGGTCGAAGTACCAGTATAGGCCTTCTGGTTCGATCAGAGGTAGAAAGGGTTTCACAAGGCGACAGCAGTGCAGAGGAGCAGTCCTTCAGTGGGTCACCAGCGATTCCTCGGTTCAGCCTCGTGGTTGCAGGATACTTGGCTCCTGTATTCCTTTGTTCGTGAGAACTCAGGAGATCGACATGGTAGTGGCGTTTCCAGCCCCCTCTTATCCACGGTTCCCTTCGCGCCAAAACGGAGGGGACCCAATGGGAGATCCGCTCATCAAACACTCACACCATACGTGGACCTATCACGGACCACGGTGGTCCCAGGCATTCACACCACACTGGACTCTCTGGCACCCAGGATGTGTATTGGGACCAGACATCCCAGCCCACATCCTGGAGGCACACACAAGGCCTGTAGAAGCCCGCGAAAGCATCTGTGTTTCGCGGGAAAGTACATGCCCAAGTAAGGAAGGCCCCGGATCGGCTCGATCTGGGCAAGGTGAAGGGGGCAAGACGGTCAGCAGACAGGACAAAGGAGCCTCGTGGTCTGGCCATTTTGGGAGCCAGGCCACCATTTTGGGCTAAGCGCGAGAAACACGCTTAAAACGCCAAAAGGAGCTCAAAAACACAACAAACGATTGCTGCCACCATTCCTGTCCGTGATTCACTTGCACCGATCAGTTACAATCCAAAAAGAGTATCTAGGGCCTGTAGAAGGCTAGAGACCCAAGAGAGCAGTAACTTAGCTTACAGTGCCCTCTTGTGTCATGTTGCACGAAAGCTGCAACATGATAAAGAAACTACGGAAAACAGCGTTTCCCAGTACTGACTGTCTTAAGGGCATGTCAGTTTCCCCGTAAGAATGGAGCAAAAGCCCAGAGGAGTGCGGCAGAAGGCTGCACTTCTCTGCCAAAGTCTAGATCATGGTGACAACAACAGCAAAAAGTTTAGGGGTTGCCACATGGAAGGAAAATTACCCACAATTAAGAAATCTTTCCTAACAAAGTGTAGAAGCATGTTTTCCGCTACTCGTTCCTGCAGGAAAAGGAGGAAGATATGATGAAAGAGCCACACAAATTAGAGCATCAGGATATCGTTCTTTACAAATGTATTCTGAAGACCCAAGATTCAGACACAATGTAAGTACATCTTCCACCTCTTGCTCGAATGAGAACTAGCAGCTCTATGTTTCGGAATTGCACACACACTAAAAGCAAGCTCTCATTTCTTAAACATATCACGTACCCAAGTCCTTCAAAAGTTAAAATACAAAGATGAAGTTTGGAAGTCAAATATCACACATTTCTTGGCAAACATGTGAGGTACAAAAGGATACTGGTTCCAATGGCATTCTGATGTATGTTGTATGCTAAGGAACCTAGACCCGCCCACATGGTCTGTTGTGCAGCATATGTATGGGATGACTTACATGACTTCCTACACAATGCAAACCAAAATAAAGAGGGAATAGAAACAAAAAGTGCAGAAGACCTCTGTTCTCCTGATCCTGTGGACGTTTTAAGATTCCGTCAAATAAACTTGTATTCGGCATAAAAATGTTCAAGTACAAACACACATATATAACAATTTCCATTAAATATACAAAATATAAAACGGGTTATTGACGATTATTTTAGAGAAGTTTTATGAAAATAGTAAATCTAATATTTAATGTACCACACATTTTAAAACTCATTGTGCCTCATTACAACCATGGCAGTCTGGAAACAAGGGTGGCAGTAAGCTTACCGGCACCCTTGTTTCTGGACCGCCACACTGCGAGTCTGACTACTGGGTCTCCTGCACCTGATAGGTCTGACCCTGCCGGTTGCATCGACCCACGTAGGCAGAGTCATCACGGAAGCACCAGCACCATTAGCAACGCTGCCGGTGCTTCCCTCTCCCCACTCCCATAGAGTGCTATGGGACCCTATGGGAATGGGGACTTTCAAAATATGGCCCTGACTTCCCACGCTGCCGGGACTTGTAATGTCCCGGTGGCACTGGGAACTCAGGCGTCAGATTTGTTGTTACGGGTTACTGCCAACCTCGTAATGAGGCCCATTTTTCAATTCATCAATATTAGCCGATCCACTCATCCCTGGGAGTTTTCCCACAATCTTCTCTCTTTCAGAGCGAGGAGAGTGTTCTTCACATGTGCGACGCATCTGGAGCTTTTACCACCACTGAGGGACATAAAGTAGATCAGGGCATCCTGGTATTTCACTAGACCCTCTGTTTGTCATAATCTAATCCAATACAAAGCTGGTTTGAGGGTGACCCGGTCACCCACATGAAGAACAACAAGCTCCAGGTAGACCAATGCTGTAGGAGCACTTTTGGGGAGTAATACATTTTTCAAAAATGTATGTTCATAGATATCTACTACCCCTGTATTAACACAGCCCATATCTCTTAGCCATAGGTAGACGCAGGTAGTGCCTGTTTTTGTACAAGTCTTGTGAAAGTGAAACTGCTCCACTACTCTGCCTATTGAAAAAGAATTTAATGACCAGCTGTACATCTCCATGGTGGTACTTGATTTGTCAATCGAGGCTGTCTATCCCCCAGACTCTTGAAACCTAATACCCAAGAAATCAAAATGCTTGACCTGTTCCAGTGTTTTGTCGTTTACTTTAAGTAACATGGAACTGTGTTTTGAAAATTGTGGCTTAAATACCATAACCTTAGTCTTATCTGGATTTAAATTAAGCTGCAACTCTTTACATTTGGACAGAAAAATGTGCAATATCATTTTCAGGCCTTGGGGTTTAGTTGCCGGGATGAACACATCGTCAGCATAAAATAAAGCTTGACATTTCTCTGTGGCCATCTCAGGACAGTACAGAAATTGCCTAACCAGTGCATCTATGATCGCCTGGATGTATGTAATGAAAGCATGAGTGCCATGACGATAGCGTACTGTGGCTTGATTCTCAAAATATAGCAGATGTATGGTTGAAACAAGCTATGGTTGAGCATTTCCAGTTATCAAAATATGCCATAAGGTGTTCCTGGAGACCGAGTCAAAAGCCGTCCTAAGATCCAGAAACACAGCATTCACCTTCATTTTCTGCATCATGGTGTATTTATGGATCACCAGGAACAGCCTGAAGCATTGGTCCACTGTCTCCCTGTTTTTCCAAAAACCAGCCTTTAGGTCACTTATGATATTTTTTGTGTCCACCCATTCTTGTAAGTAGTTAAGGATGACCTTCCCAAACATTTTCCCTACACAATACAACCGAGAAATCGGGTGGTATTTAGCTGTGGAGTTCCTACTGCCCTTTTCATACACAGGGATTTGTTCTGCTTTTTTGCTAGGAAATAAGTACTATCCCCAAACCAATAATAGCATTAAATTGTTGCATGCAATAGATGCCCATCCCCCACCCTTCATAATTGTACAGGTAGATGGGTATTATATCTGGGCCTGCTGCATTCCACTTTGTGTGGGGCTTTTCACAATTGCTTCATTGCCATGCTGCAATTCACCTGCAACAAAACCCCTACTCCACTCTGAGAAGTAGAACACTTCTTCTGAAGAAAAGAATATCAATCCGGATGAGCACCACACATCCACATGCTTTTTTGGATAAAGGATGCTCACAAATTTGGCCATTACAGTGATGCAACTGTGATGTATTTAAAAATACGTTACCTGAAGCATCCCATCAGAAACAAGACATAGTGACCTTGATACACAAATCGTACACTTCCAAGGACATAGGTGTGGCAAATACTGCTGATGTTGATTGTTAAGATGGATTTCTGAACTCTGACCTGGTGTGCAGATGTTCAGAAGGCCAGCCTAGTTTTTTGGAACAGGGTAACCTCTGGGCAAGCCAGACCAATCAAGGTAGTTATGGTCGGCGGTCAAGACTAAGGGCCTCAATACGAGTGGCTACACTCATACCGGGTACCGAGTCCTGCAAAAGGGGACTTACCGGGCCATTCTGACCTTGGAGGACTTGGTAAATCCCTTTTGCGAGACCCGAACCCGGTACATCCCCATTCCCATTTGAGCCCAGTAGGGCTCAAATGGGAATGGGGAGGATGCTAACGATGGGCCTGTTAATGACGGGCCCGTTGTTAGCATCCTGGTCTGCTAGTGGGTCCTGTTAAGGACGCCTGGTCTGACCAGGCGTTCCAAAGCGGGACCTGCTGCAGATCTCGTAATAGGGCAGCCCGGAATGTGCGGTGCTGGTCCCTTACCGGCACCGTACATTCCGTGGCCATCTAGGTTGTAAGGACCCCCACAGTCTCAGGAGGTGTATATATCAAAAATATAAACACATTTATTACAAGGCATTTGTAACTCAACACACAGTAAAAGAATCACAGCAATCTTAGTAAACCAACACAACACAATTAATACAAGATATATACAAGACTATTGGGGTCTAAAGGGTTAAAAGCATGAATTATGTTCACAACCTAGAGGGGAAGGAAAATAGGCAGTGCAGATAGTCTTTAGTCCCCTTCAACATCAAACACTCACATAACTAAGAGGCAGTCCAAACCCTAAGAAGAGAGGAGCCTTATGCTCAATAGTACATGTAGAGCAGGTGCACGCAGTTGTTCCAATGGGCAAAACAGGGTCTCTTCAGGGGTCTCTAGCAGCTCAGGAAGGTGGGTGAGGCGATGAAGAATAGATTCCCACTATTCAAGGAGGGCCTCCACTAGAAGGCAGAGGTGTTTCCAAGGTTTGGGAATAGTTCACTAGTTCACACTAGCAGTGGAAAGGAGAGGGACCCTCAGGGGCCACTCATGCGTAAAAACAGATGGAGGTGCTAGGGGCCACCGCTTAGGGTTAGGGTTACTCACTGGCCCCAAGCGCACTCCGGACAAACTTCACCAGTCGAGTCCACTGCGGCTGCAGGTTCGAATGCAACAAAAAGGATGTCTCCGCGGCTTTCTGTTCTGAAGATACAGTGATGATTCCCAAACGGGACAGTGGTGATTTCTCTGCTCTTGATAGATGGATCAGGCCAGTTCTGCAGCAGGCTTCAGGGGCAAGAGGGTCACAAATGCAGCACACCTGCAAAGATTGTTACCGCGGCTGGGCAACACAGTAACCGCGCTTACTCCGGTCTGAACACACTCGTCTCACTTCAGACCTGGGAACGCCAAGTGTACAAAATTCAGTGTGAGGGTGCTGTGGACACAGAGCTAGCAGTATACCAGGTTTAGAGGGCCTCCTCAAAACGGCAGCGGAGAAAGAGCAAAGGTCCTGCGTAAGCTTGTCAGCCCACTGGTTGGGACACTTCTGAGAAGGCTTACTTGCAGGTTGTGTTGAAGGTGCCGAGAATAGTTGGTCCCACTATTCTAATGGGTCAAAGCGTCTTCGCAGACCTTCTAGGATGACCAGATGCAGAGGGGTCCCACGGGACGACAGTGGGCTCAAGGTGCCAAACCTTCCAGCGGTTTACCAGCATTTCTTCGACTCAGCTTCGTAGTTTCAGGATACTTGGATCCTATCCTTCGTTCAGTGAGAACTCCAGAGATCAACATGTTATGGGCGTTTTTGGCCTCCTCTTATCCAAAGTTCCCTTTGCGCCAAAACGGAGACGACCCAATGGGAGATCTGCTCACAAACACACATTGCATACGTGGACCAATCACAGACCACGGTGGTCCCAGGCATCCACAGCAAACCAGACTTTCTGGCACCCAGGATGTGTATTGGGGACAGACACCCCAGCCCACATCTTGGAGGCCCACACACAAGGCATGCAGAAGCCTGCAAAAGCTTTGTGTATCGTGGGAAACTGCATGACCAAATAAGGACTGACCAGGGTCGGCTCGACCTGGGGAAGGCAAAGGGACAAGATGGCCAAAGGACAGGACAAAGAACCTCGTGGCATGGCCATTTTGGAGCCAGGCCACCTATTTGTGCCAAACGCGGTAAGTGCGGTTAAAATGGCAGGAAAGGGTTAAAATTACATGAAAAGATAAACTGCCACCAGACCTGTCCAGGACACATCTGCACATCTCCCAAAAAGTCCTAGGGTCTTTGTAATTGACTATGAGACCCAAGTGCACTGTACTGGAAGGTACATTGTGCACTTGTTGCATGTTGCAGAAAAGTTGCAACATTGGAAAGGACTAAGGGAAACAAAGTCTCCCAGTACTGACTGTCTTAAGGGCATGTCAGTTTCCCCATAAAAAGTGAGCAAAAGCCCAGAGGAGTGCTGCTTAAGGCTCTGCTTCTCTGGCAAAGTCAGACTATGGTGTTTAAAAAGCAGCAAAAAGTTTGGGGGTATACAACTGGAGGGAAAATTACATATAAAAGGAAATATTTCCTAACCTTGATATAAAAACAAAGGTAAAAACTACACCAAATGTTGTTTTGGCTTCCCTAGACCGGTTTCCACCAATGGACAAGTAAAAAGTTTGATGTCTTCTGTTAAGGTGAAGTATAAAAGGCGAATCCCCTAAAAACACATAACATTAAAAGAGATGAGGTATTCAAGTACATCAATGATTACAATGCAATCATTGCCCTCTTGTGGAATTCAAATAAAGACATTCAATACATTCCAAACAATTCAACTGCAGTTGCAAGATATGTCACGCCCTATCTCACCAAAGCTCTGCAGACTGAGCTAAACAACCTTTGGTATGACATTGCATCTGACAAAACCCTATCACAAAAATTGTACATTTTTGGTATCAACATGCTTGTCCTCCTCCAAAGCTGCAGATCATTTAACAGGTAGAGCATTATATGGGAAATCTGAAAACATTCTCTGGCTGAACCTTGGTCCAACTTCATCACAAAAAATTGTACTAAAGTAATTCAATCAAGAGATAGAAACATTAGCCACATGTGATCCCAACAGCCAGGATATTTAAAAAAAACAATGTAATTGACACATACCATCCACACAGAAGTACTGCTTTGGAAAACATGTGCCTGTACAACATTGCCCAAAACTACTCCTATAAAAATAGAGTTATGCCAGAAGAGACAACTGGCAAATATTCAGTCTCCACTTGTTAAAGGAGCCTAGTAAAACTTACCAAGCCCAGCCTAATTATTCATGTACATGTATCCTTTAAATGCCCACACCACAGACAACTTTATTACATGGCCCTATTACAACTATTCAACCTTGGAGAAAAGAGGATGGATTGTTCTGTGACCATGCCACATTTAAAGCTGCATTTAAGGCAAATGTAAGAAGTATATGAAATGTCAATTTTAAAGAGTACAAACAAATATTGGCCAATGAACGCCAACAAGAGAATGAAATTGAACTCTACTAGAGAAAAATACTCCAGAAGGCAGCTAACCTTCTTGAACAGGAGGCCAAGAACCACTTGGAGAACCACTCATTCAAAATGAAGCCAAAATATCCATGACTGAGATAGAAAAAACCATGTATCAATTTAAACAATCTGAAGATATGTCAGTGCTCAAATCACAGCTAAATGATGAACTCACCATTTACCTAGAAGTCACTGAACAAATTGAACATGGACTAAAACATGAAACACAATCTTAGTTAATTATAAACATCTGCTCTTGTGTGTAAGTGGTGAAGCTGGTTCTGGCATAACCTTCCTAATTAAACTAATCCAGAAATGTGTGAAATACCTTTCAAATAACCCTTCAGCTGTTGTAAAAGCCCCCACAGGCCTACCACACAGACTATTTCTCCTCCCAGTCGAACACCAAAACAAATTACAATACTAAAAATTGTCAGCAGAAGCTGCTTCTGAAGTATGCAGAATTCTGCAGCAAATCAAAGTCCTCCTGGTTGATGTAGCGAGCATGGTTTGCAACCTCATGCTGGCTTTAATTCATCCGAGAATGCAGGAAGTCCTAAAAACGGACCTCCTACGGTTAACACCAGTGAAAGGCCAAACCATATTCAAAACATTAGGGCAGAAAGAATGCCGTAATACTCGGCAGCATTGGCAATGTAAATCTGTGGTGCATTTTTTGCTACAGAGAACTAACTCAAAACATATGTCAGTCTGCAGATCTAACCTATGCTAACATTGTAAAAAGCATTAGCACTATTCTGCATACTGAAGAAGCAAAATCCACCTTAAAAATAGTAGACTATGGGCCTGATCATGACTTTGGCGGTAACGCCATGGTATTACCGCCGGCAGTATTAGCCCTACCGTGGAACTCCCCGGCGCTAATAGCGCCGGATCACGAATTCAGCAGTAATGTAATTCCCCATTCCCCATTGAGCCCATTCGGGAATGCCCCATTCCCATTGGGTTCAACGGAGAAAATTTGCGCTCTTACCGCCAACGGATTTCCCGCCGGCGGTAATAGCGCAAATTTTCAGCGGATTTCCCCCCAGCTCAGAGCTGGGGCGAAATCCGCCAAAGTCCTGATTTGGCGGACCCTTAAATCCGGCGGTAATAGCGCTACCCCCGGATTTAAGGGTTACCGCCAAAGTCGTAATCAGGCCCTATGTCAGGAGCTGAATGGACAAAAGACATCTGCCAATGATGTAATTGAACAATTAACTAAGCAAAATATAAACTGCATGTGCTTAGTGCCAATCCTTTCAAGCTGTAGCCAATTCAACAATGCAATTTAAAAAAAAAAGAAATGCAACCCATAGTGCATATCAGCTCTACAGACAACTAGAAATGCATTGCATGACACTCCCCATCTGTCAACAAGCAACAGCACAGCTAAACAGCTTAGAAACGTGTATCTTAGAATTGCTGAGATTCGTTGCTTGTGTTGGACATTATGATTTCATTGAGAAACTGTCCACTGTTGCAGATCTTTCAGAGTAGCAAGTAAGGTTTTGTGTTAAGGGAACTCTTGTGCTCATTGTTAAGAAGAATTTCTGACCTCTGACCTGGAGGGGCAGAGGTTCAGAAGGCCAACCTAGTTTCTTGGAACAGGGTAACCTCTGGTCAAGCCAGACAAATCAGGGTAGCTATGGCAGGCAGTGAAGACTAAGGGCCTCATCACGAGTTGGGCTGTAATGCCGGCGCTAATAGCGCCGGCGTTAATAACCCTACCGCCAAACCCCCCGGCGCTAATAGCGCCGGATCATGGGTTTGGCGGAACGGGTATTGCCTATTCCCCATTGGGCTCACTGGGGAATTTTCGCGCTATTACCGCCGGTGGATTTCCCGCCGGCGGTAAGAGCGCAAAATTTCAGCGGATTCCCCACCAGCTCAGAGCTGGGGGGAAATCTGCCAAACCCGTGATTTGGCGAACCCTTAAATGCGGCGGTAATAGCGCTACCGCCGCATTTAAGGGTTCCGGCCAAACTCGTGATGAGGCCCTAAGTCTCAGGAGGGGTGAGGGTGACTGAAAGAACTCAATGAGCATACAAAGCAAGGACACTTATAAATTCCAGACAGGTGTTATATTAAAAATATAGACACATTTATTACAAGGCCTTTGTAACATCGACAATAGCAAAGAATCACAGTAACACTAAGTAAACCAATACATCACACTCAATACAATATATATACAAGACCAATGGGGTGTAAGGGGTTAAAAGCACGGAATATGTTGCCAACCTAGAGGGAAAGAAAACAGGCAGTGCAGGTAATCTTTAGACCCAGTTCCACATCAATAATACACCTAACTAAGAGGCAGTCCAAACCCTACGAAGAAGAGAGGAGCCTTGTGCTCAATAGTACATGCACGTGCTTGTGCCAATGGGTAGGATAGGGTCTCTTTGATGGTCTCTAGCAGCAAGAAAGGTATTTCCAACAAACTACCTTTACATATCCTCACCAGAGGTCAACATAACTAGCTCTCACACCAAAGCCATGTACTCAGAGACCATCAATCTTTTAACAAATATAAAGAGATGGTAGGCACAATATTAGCAAAAATACTTAATCAGTTTATTATATTTTCTAATAAAACAGACCGTTAGGTCACGTTTGTACAACTCATTATACATAAAAAACACAAATAAAAAAGAGACATAATTAACATCTTATGATGTGTTCACATAGTATTTGATAGTCAGACGATAGCGATGTTAGTAGCACAGTGGGTGACTTCACAATAGCCTGATCTTATATTGCTAGAGCGTCCCCACGTCCTTTGTGTCGACGTGCACAAATACGTTTCCAGCCTTAGTACTTTCACACCGACTTCTCCTTATTTTTGTCAATTAGTCGTGTATGTAAGGCTTTCTTCAGGACACAATATTAACAAGTACAACTTGTCACACAATCAAGTGTGCAATGTCTCGATGTATCTAAAAACACAGAAAACACAAAATCAATTACTAAAAAGAGCCTGTTATTATTTTTTACATGTATTTATAGCAGAGAACCTATGTTTTAACCTCTCTATCTATTTTGGTGGGTATGTTTATATTTAAATGAACACACACAAGAGCCATGCAGTCGCATTAGCGACTTGGTATGTATCAGCCCTGTAATTTGGCTTATCATATCACAAATGGGTGATTATATTTCTTTTGGCTCACTTTATTCGGCCTATCATTTCTTACTATCGAAAAAAGAGGAAAAACATAGGTTCCATATACCTATTCTCACTCATTTATTTTCAACTAACAGTGCACTCTTGCTCGGCTATTGAGAGACTGTCATTTAACAAGAGAGGAGGAAAATGAAGCAATCTTATTTTCACAGACTTGTGATATTCTTTCAACACAGCTAACTATATTTTGCCAGTGTCGTATAGCGAATTCTAATCCAAACATAACGTACCGGCAGTCATTCAGAATGCCGATCCTCTACGTTTTTGTGGCCATCGTTCTCTGTGTGGGCACTTGTTCCCACTTCGAAAAATGACGTTATGGCTTCCTCCTATCTAAATGGAAAAGGAACACGAAAATAGAACAGTCAATGTCGATGTGTTTGTTCTAACGGACTGTAGATTAACTACAATTACCATACATGTGTCTCAGACTTGGGCATGATTTAAGGCACAAGCACATACCAGCAGGAATTCACTCTGCCGTGTTCTGTGATGCCGCAGACTTGTTTTTCACCCAACCGTGGGGTGCAGGCATTTGTCGCCGCTCGACTCGCACGTTTTCTAATAAAGAGAAAACACATGTGCGCAAACGCGGTTACTAAACCGAAAGTGATTGCACATAAGGAACTTGCTCTCTACTTATATCTGATGTAAAGTTACCTTGTAGTCATAAATTTATGATTCGCATCGCCTTGCCTCAACGATTTTCACCGACATCCCAAACAAAACTGTTGTTTCCTGATGTCATCATCACGGTTTTCACGTTTCTAGCAAATCACGTGACTTGAGATGCGTGAGGAAAGCTAGAAGTATCTGTTATTAGGCAGACATATTTGAAAGGGCAATTTAAGTCAGATTACGCTACAGACAGAATAGCGCATTTTAACCAGTAAAAAAGATGAAAAGAAAGAAAAAGGAAAACTCAGCGTAACTTATTTTAATATTAGTCTCATTTGCATGAGCGCACTCGGAACGTTATGAAAATTATTTTTGCAAAAATAGTCCCCATTCAATATATAGATTTAGACCATGTTTAACCGAGTCTAAATTAAATATCCACTTTTGTTCTAGTTTACGTAGTTTCCTGTCACGGTCACCTCCCCATGGGTGATAGTCCATTTTTTGCAACACACACCAGAAGATGTCATTATGTGTGTGTTTCATCTTTTTATAATGTTCTACCAGTGGTTTATCCGCCATGATGTTTTTAATGCATCCACGGCGTTCCCCAATTCTTGTGCGCACCGGACGTTTGGTCTTACCGATGTATATAAGTCCACATGGGCATATAATGCAATTTATCACCCATTTGGTGGCACAATTGCTGAAGAAATCTAGTTTCCAGCTTCTGCTTTTCAAATCTATGGTTTTAGTGTTCTTTGTAAATTGACACATGTTGCACTTCCCACACTTAAAGTGTCCTATTACAGGGGGTAATTGCCACAATGTGGATTGAGCATTAGGACTAGATTTAGGCACTAGATAAGTATGGACCAATTTATCTTTGATGTTGGTAAGGCGTTTAGTATTCCTCCCCCTCTGTTTGCATTTAAAGTCCTATGTGTTAATCATTTTCCAGTTGGCTAAAATAGTTTTCCTTAAGTCATTGCTAATTGGTGTGAAAGAGGACACACAAGTAATTTTATCTAAAGTAGTCGTGGTATGTTTCGATAAGCAGTCTGTCCTTGCTATATTGGCGGCCTTTTTATAGGCCCTTCTGATAATGTAGGACGGATATCCTCTTTCTTTCAAATTCCCTTTCAAAACCTGGCTGTGGTTTTTAAAGTCATTTTTATCAGAGCAGTTCCGTCTGATACAGAGAAACTAGCCAAATGGTAGGTTTTCTCTTAGTGATTGTGGATGGTAGCTGTTGAATTCTAGTAAAGTGTTTTTTTGGGTAGGTTTTTTATATAAACTCGTGCCAACCTTATTATCTGCCATTCTCCGAATGGATAGATCTAGAAAAGGAATTTCATTTTTGTTACACTCACATGTGAATTGTATAGACGCCCCTCTTGTATTCAACCAACTGGTGAATACTACCAATTCTTCTTGGGTGCCTTGCCAAATCATAGAAATGTCATCTATATATCGGTACCAGGCCTTTATCTTATCATGATGTGGATTGTCCGTCACATAGATGTGTGTGATCTCGAAATTGTTCATATACAGATTTGATAAGTCAGGGGCGAAGGTCGCCCCCATACTCGTGCCGTGGAGCGATAAAAAAACTCCCTGACATATGAAAAAATTCTTGGTCAGTGCCAGATGGATGCACTCAGCAAGGAAAGCTGACGGTGGACATTTGTCCACACGCGTTTCTAGTATGTTATTCATTACCTCCACACATTTAATCTGAGGTATATTAGTGTAAAGGGACGTCACGTCTAATGTGAGCAACGAATCATGTGCTTCCATTTCTAACTTATTCAGAATTTTTATCATCGACATAGAATCTTGAACAAAAGATTTCATTTTATTGGCAAAGGGTCTGAGAAACACGTCAACGTAGACCGACAAAGGTTCTAACAATGAACCGATGGCCGAAACAATCGGGCACCCCGGAGGGTAAGTCAGATTTTTATGAACTTTTGGTAGGCAGTAGAATGCTGGTATCACTGATTGTTTATTGATGAGGAACATCTTTTCATCGTCATTTATCCAGCCTTGTGTTTGAGTTGTGTCATCAGGCTCGTTATTTCCTCCAGGATAGCAGGAGTTGGATCACTTGGTATCCTTTTATAAACCGATGTATCACCAAGTTGCTTTTCCACCTCTAGGTTATATAGGATACTGTCCCACAACACAATACCCCCTCCCTTGTCGGCAGGCTTAATGACAAATACAGGGTTATTTTCAAGACTTTTCAAAGCAGCCTGTTCTGGTTTTGATCAATTGTCTTTAAACCGATTTTTTTGTTCACAAAGGAGTTTCGTTTCTCGAAGGATTTTTTTTCGAATGCCAGAATTTCTGGTGATACCATAGATGCTAATGGTATAAAAGTAGAGGGTGGCTTTTTGCCTGAGTGATTATCATCGGTATCTCTAATAGGAGCTTTGTCATGGAAGAAGTATTTGAGCCTGATGATACGGAAAAAATTCCTCATTTCGATTTCGGTCTGAAAGGCATTCGCCTTGCAGACCGGAACAAAAGATAAACCCCTACTTAGAACTGATTGTTCTGCAGGTGTTAGGACATGTGTACTCAAATTGAAAATTGGGTTCACCATGTTTGTGGCGGTATCCACTGTCGAGTTCGCATTGGATGTTGGTTCCACGGTCGGTTTCTTCCGCGGTTCCCCCGTTGTTGAAAAAATTGATTCTGTGGGCCCCTATGTGGTGTCGGTGCTCCACTTGTGTTTTGGCCACTCTGAGCCGAGTCAGAGTCACTACTGTTGGACGAGTTAGAAAAGGTTACCAGTTTTTTGTTTCGTTGGAATCTATTTTGACCCTTTCGATTAGTTTGACTATTGCTATATTGTAGAAAAAATCCCGGAACTAAGTACGGATATGTTGTTTCTTCTTTATAGTTAGCAATGTCTTTCTTGAGTTTCCACACTTTTTTGTCCAACGTTAGAGTTTTTTTTTTTTTTTAAACTTTATTTTTGGTATTTAAATCACGATACAACTTCACACCCACATTAGAGTGGACTTAAACTTTGCGCCTTGACCCGGAACCCTCTCACTGCCCCTCCCCCCCACCCCATCATAGCTCCGTCCCCCTGAAGCAGCGTCCTCTTTAATTGAAATAGTGCCCCCTCCAGCTGTCACTCCGAGGATGTGGAAATAACCTGGACCAGACCTCACCGGGGGGTGTCCTCCGAGTCCGAAGATGCAGAAGTGTGCTCAGCCGCTTCGCCCATCAAGAACAGGGTCAATGGCCCCCAGATATCTGGAGGTCGGGCGTGCAGAGGGAGTAATTTAATGAAGTCCGTTTCCACATCTTGGTAATATAGCAAGTCTTTGCGCCAGGCGACGGCCAGAGTCAACATTACCCCCGCCAGTTTCCTTATTGGAGCGGAGAGCAGCCTAGTCATGCCCAACAGAGCCGCTGTATGGCTTGGTTGTATTGGTTCTCCCACAACAGCCTCTGTCGTCTTCAGAACTTGATTCCAGAAAGGCGAGAGCTCGGGGCACTCCCAAGCTAGGTGAGTAAAGTTTGCAGAGATTAACCCACATCTGATGCATTTCGCTTCTGTGTCTGGGTGATGCTTGTTTGTTTTTGCTGGTGTGTGATATGTTTGATGGAGAAAGTTGAAGTGGATAGGTTTCAGGCATGAGTTTAGCGCCACTTTTTGAGTTTGTTTCAGGCTATAGAACCAGTCTTCATCAGAAATCCTAATCTGTAACGACTTCTCCCATCTAGCCTTTGCACCTGAGTTGGCGACGGGTGTGCAGGGAGTGAGGGCCTTGTAGATCTGTGACACCAGCCTGCCCTCGCCCTGCGCTTGGATGACGTTGTGTAGTAATTGCCACGTTGGTGGCTGACGAGGGAAGTCTGGCAGTAGAGTCTGCATGGTGTAGCGAGTTCTGAAGTAGAGGAATACGTCCAGGGCCGTGTTTCCTCCTTTACTTTTTGCCTGCTGTGGTGTTAGAAAACCCTCCTCTGTGAAGAGATCCCCCAGTGTTTGTATGTTCAGTTTGTCGACCCACTTGTGAAACACCGTCTCCGAGGTCAGCGGGACTCCGGGAATAAACTTGATAGGTAGGAGTGGGGAGTACCGTGACTGCACCCCGAGCTTCTGGGCCAGCATCTTCCAAACTTTGTACGTTATGAGCATCACATTCATCGTGGCACTGGGAACTGGCATTTGACTAAGGACGATTGCAGTTAGGAAGTTAGGTGTTGCAAGGGCTCGCTCAACTTGTACATGAGGTCGGATCGCCGGGGAGGCGTACCAGTGGCTGAGGAACTGTGCTTGGGCCGCCCAGTAGTATCTTTCCAGGTCCGGCAGAGCCAATCCCCCCTTCGTGACTGGGAGTGTTAGCGTGGTGTATGCCATTCTCGCTGGCTTACCCGCCCAGAGTAATTCGAGGACCAAGCTTTTCAATTTTTTCCAGAAGGATTGTTGCAGCGACATTGGGATATTGTTGAAGAGATATAATAGTTTGGGTAAAATCACCATCTTCACCAGGGAGATCCTGCCCCAGAGGGTTAGTGGAAGAGACTTCCAACGAGAGATCTTGTCCTGAAGTGATTTGACCACCACTTCATAGTTATCCCGGAACACTTCCTGACGTTTTAGAGATAGCTGTATCCCGATGTACCTAACTCCGGAGCACTTCCATGTGAGGTTGAAGTCGTCTGGGAACTGTTTTGTGGCTGGTGTTAGAGGGAATACGATGGATTTTGAGTGGTTGATTTTCAATCCTGACGCTGCTCCGAACTTGATGACTTCCCTCATGACTGGGTTGAGATTTTCTTCCGGATTTCGGATGAATAGTGCTACGTCATCGGCGTAGAGCGAGATGATGAGCTTGTGAGGGCCTATAGTGAGTCCCCTCTGCTGTCTCTGTTCCCGCAGATTGGAGGCTAGAGGTTCCATCACCAGGGCGAATATCAAGGCCGATAGTGGGCAGCCTTGTCTCGTGCCTCTTTGCAGAACTATTGGGGCCGACTTGGCTGTACCAACAGTAATCTTGGCACGAGGCTTGGTATACAGGAGAGAGACCAGGTAAATAAATCGGACACCTAGGCCCATTCTTGTCAGCACCGTGAACAGAAAGGGCCACTCGACCGAGTCAAATGCCTTTTTGGCGTCGAGAAGCACCGCCACAGCCTGCAGTGAGGGGTCCAGAGCGGCCATGACACCGAACATTCTCCTAAGACCAAACGTCGTGTTGCGGCCTGGAATGAAACCGGCTTGGTCTGCCAGAACAAGGGCAGGCATCAATGGCATCAACCTCCTAGCCAGCACCTTGGCAAGTATTTTATTGTCTAGATTGAGGAGAGATATTGGTCGGTATGATGAGCAATCTTCTGGAGGTTTGCCAGGTTTGTGTAGTAGAATAACATTTGCTTCACGGGTGGTAGGGGGCAGGTGCCCTCTTTCCAGCGCTTCCGCATATACTGCCTCTAGGAGGGGGGCCAGGGTGCCCGCGAAGGACTTGTAGAATTCTCCCGTCAGTCCGTCGGGGCCTGGCGCTTTGGAGCTGGGGAGGGACTTAATGGCTTCTAAAATCTCTTCTTGCGTGATCATTTCGTTTAGAGGTTCTCGGAGAGAATGTTCGACCCAGTAGAGTTCCGTGTCCTCCAGGTACTCCAGTGGAACAGTCGACGACTTGTTGAGTTTAGCACTATATAGTTCTTGTTAGAAGACCCTGAACTCCTCCGCTATCCTTTCATCGGTATAGACTGTCTCACCCGTAGCGGTCCGAATCGACTCAATGTGTGCAAGTCTGTTGTCGGCTCTGATTAAGTTTGCTAGAAGGGCCCCGGGCTTCTGGCCTTCTCCGTACTGACGAGCTTGGCTATTACGATTCAGGAATTTGACCTCACGGTCTGCTGCGAGATTGAATTTCGTCAATTCTTCCTTCAGAGCTGCTGATATTTTGGGATCCGCCCCATTAATGACTTGACGCTCAAGGTTCTTTAGTTTCCCTTCGCTGTTTGTGAGCTCGCGCTTGATGAGCTTGTGGATGCCATTTTCCTTAGCGTGGCAGACTCCTCTAATAAAGCATTTTAGTGACTCCCAAATTGTGCTGGCGGATGGGACTGAACCAGCGTTGGCATCAAGAAACACCACGATCTCGTCTCTTAGTTCGGAGGCAAACACTTCATCCCTTAACGAGCCGTTCTTGAAGCGCCATCGCTGTACCGGTGGTGTCGGAGTGGATGGCTTTAAGTTGAGGAAGATTGGGGAATGATCGGAGAGAGTTCTCGGATGTATACAGCATCGATCACCTGGCAGAGGACCGCTTGCAGAGACGAAGAGATAGTCGATACGTGAGCTCGAGTTGTGTACAGATGAATGAAATGTGAATTCTCGTGAATCGCCATTGGAGACCCTCCAAATGTCTATCAGGCTGAAGGCGTTGCAGATCTCTTTTATTTGGAGGCCAGCTTTGGTGGGGGGCAGTGGAGAAGCTTTTGATCTGTCCTTTAGTGGATCAAGTACAGTGTTCATGTCTCCCCCCCAGATTATGGTCGCAGGATCCTGCTTGGAAAGCTGGGTGAGTACCCATCCAAAATTGTCAGGGCCGTCTGTGTTCGGAGCGTAGGAGTTGACAAAGGTCACCTTCTGTCCGGTTACGATACCGCTCACTATGATGGCTCTCCCCTCTGCGTCTTTCGCCATGCGTATCAGGCGGAAGCTCATCCTTCTGTGTATAAGTATGGCGACTCCTCTAGAGTATGTTGAATAAGAGGAGTAGTATCTGTGACAGCCCCAGCTCTTGGCCCACTGGTGCTCATTCCCTGGTAGAAGGTGGGTCTCTTGAATCATAGCCACGTCAATGTCGTGCCGCCTGAGGTATTGGAGAATTTTCCTGGTTTTGGCTGGAATATTGCCGCCTCTAATGTTCCATGTTAATACGTTGAATGTTCGGGTAAGGCATTCTAATTGTCCGCTTTTCGTTTACTGCAGTTGGTCGTGGAGAGGCACCGAGAAGAGGCTTGTTGGCTTTGTTGCTGATAGCTTTGTAACTTGCTTGAATAGTCGACATTGGAATCTGCCCAGGAGACGGGGAGCTAGGGGGGGGTGAGAACTGATGGCGCTGAACTTTCCTGATAAACCTTGAGGGCACCGTCCGTGGACAATCCCCCACACACCCGTGGTGTTTCTCTCTTGCAGGTGGGCAACCCCCAACTGGCCCACAGAGAGATCCCACCTAAACCCTTTAAAACAAACAGCGTAACAAATGGAAACCATGTCGCTGTATAAACTGTACCCCCGAGGGACTCAGCTTAGAGACCTACTGGTAGCCGAGTGCACCCTGGGGAGTAAACTGGAGCTGTGCTAGGGGCGCCTGGGGCCCACCAAGCTTCCCTGCCCTGCGTTGAAATCACTATGTATTGAGCCTGTTTCCGTCGTATCTACTTGCAAGTTTTCACTTCGCCCCTGGTCACTCCGGATTATGGCGGATTCCTGTTGTTTCTGTCTCTTTGGGGCCTGGGACGGTTGGGATTCGGGTCTGGGCAGCCCATCTGATCCAGAAACACGCGTGCATCCTCAGGTGATTGGAAAAAGTGGACCCTCTCCCCATGCTGCACTCTGAGCCGTGCGGGAAAGAGCATCGAGTATGGTAATTGATTGGCACGGAGCCTTTGTTTGATGGCGGTGAAAGATTTCCTCTGGGATTGTACCGTGGGAGAGAAGTCTGGATAGACATGAATTTTGTCCCCATCATGAAGCAGCTCTCCTTTCTCTCTTGCCAGGCGGAGGATAGTGTCTCGGTCTTTGTAGTTGAGCAGCCTGGCAATAATTGGTCTAGGCGGTGCGCCGGGGGCCGGCCGGGTCGATGGAATCCTGTGAGCTCTCTCTACTATGAACATTGGAGACAATGCATCTCTACTGAAGAGTGATGTGCAGAGCGACTCCACGAACTCCTCCATTCTACCTTGCGGCTGTTGTTCCCTCACCCCGACGATTCTTATGTTATTCCTCCTTGAACGACCTTCGAGGTCCTCGCATTTAGCTATTGTTGCCTTCATTTGGGCTTCGAGTTGCGAAACTTTGGTTGAGAGGGATGATGTGCCATCATCTAGATTTGACACTCTTTGCTCGACCTCGTTTAGACGTTCTGCGTGAGTGTCGATGCGGTGTTGAAGGAGGTCTACCTTGGAGGCGAGGCCGTCCATTTTGTTGTTCAGATTTCCGATGCCTGCCTTCAGGTCTAAAAGGAGTTCTTTTATTTCAAATGTATTACTCTCTGGCTCTGTCGGGGGCGAACTACTGGGAGCGGGCGTTTGGTCTTCCCGTTGGACGTGGGCTCTTGGAGTCGCACCGCCCTCAAAAGTTAATTTCCTCTGAGACTTGTCGTTTTTCCCCATTTCTGCTGTGAAGCCTGTGCACTTTAAGCGAGAGCCGCTGTATTTGTAATGCCTGGGGTGGGTAGGAGTTATCCGTCTGCTCGGTTCTGGGCGGATTATAGTTCAAAAACAAAATGGAGCTCTGCTTTTTGGGTTGCGTTCTGCACGCCCTAGGGGGCTGATATGATTTGATTTGGGTGAGGGGTTGGCGACTAGCTGTGGTGGCCGGTCCAGCCACCAGTGGACTCCCCCTGAGATGGTGCTGACACTACGGTGGGGAGATGGAGGGCGAGGTGCTTTGTCAGGCTTGTTGCTGTAGCCTCAGTAGGTGAATGAAGTGAGATGTAGCCTTGCATTGGTGACTCTCCTGACTGGCAGTATGGTGGTTGTCTGGGTGCCGGGGTGCCGGAGGGGTGCAGGGAAATAGCGCCACAGGAGTGATGGGTAGCCTGTCAGAACCGAAGCATCAGTCCAAAGTGGAGGGGAGCGAGGAGGGCCCCCCCGGTTCGGATCATCCAGGGGTATTCGCCCGTGACTCTCTCCTCCACCGACCCGAACCGGGCCTCCGGCTCCTCTCGAGGCCAAAGCCTCAGCGCGCCGGCGGAAACCGTTCACACCCCACAGCCCCCGATCGTGGCCTCCTGCGGCCGGAGCCAACTGGGTGGGGGGGGCAGGCGAGGGGGTGGGTCGGGCCGGCTCGGGGCCAACTTCAGCGCGGCGCGCGATTCCCCCCCCCTTACCTGGTGTCTCTGCTGGTCGTCCGGCCTCTCTCTTCCGAACTCCGGTGGAACGTTGGGGGGCCCCGCTGGGTGGCGGGCGGGCGCCGATGTAGGCCGCGCGCCTGGAAGGTGGATGTTGGACCCGCACCGCTGAGCCCCTGTCGCTCGCCCTCGCCCGGGGGGGCGCCGCGCTCTGGATCCGGCCCTCCCACCAGGCTCAGTCCACGCTGAGTGAGGTAGGCCCCTCGGCAGGCACCCGCGGTCCGCCGGCTGGATGTGGGCTGCGGCGTCCTTTGCTCCAGCGGGCTAGCTGTGTAGGGCTCAGACCCAAGGCCTCAGGGGTCCCGAACAGGTCCGGAGAGGCCGATTCTCGTCGGAAAAACACTGGCAGACAGCTGGGCAGATCAGGGAGTCAGGAGACGAGGGGTTGGGGCTGTGCAGTGCAGGAAACAGCAGGATTATTAAGGATTGATGCGGGGCATTTGCGGGAGCTCAGGCCAAGGCGGCCATCTTGGATGGCTCTCTAGCGCCCTCTCCAACGTTAGAGTTTTAAATTTAGCCATTTCATCATTCATTTTTTCCAAACTAGATTTAATATCAGGAATGACTGATTCTTCTTTTATTTTCGCTTTGAGGGAATCAAGTTCTTGTTTCTGTTTCTTCCCTTCTTCTTCTGCTGTCTCGATTATTAAGATCACCCAGTCGCGGGAACATTTATTTGGTCTCTAGCAGCTCAGGGAGGTGGATGAGGTGATGAAGAAGCAGATGCAGGCAGACCCAGACTTTGCCAGAACAGTCCACTTCGCAGGTTCGAATGCGGCAAAAAGGACGTCTGGGCACCTGGTAGTTTCCATGATACAGCAATGATTCCCAAACGGGACAGTGGCGATTTGTCCACTCTTGGTGGAGGAATCAGCCCAGTTTCACTGCAGCAGGCTTCAGAGGCAAGAGGGTCACAAATGCAGCAAATTTGCACAGGTCGTTGCCCCGGCAGGGCAACACGGTAACCGATTTTACTCCGGTACGGGCGCTCTCGTCTCACTTCAGACCTGGGAACGCCAAGTGTACGAAATTTGGTGTGAGGTTGCCGTGGACACAGAGCTAGCAGTATACCAAGTTTCGAGGGCCTTCTCAAAACAGCGGCAGTGACAGAGCAAAGGTCCTGTGTAAGCTGGTCAGCCCACTGGTTGGCCCAGGGACACTTCTGAAGAGGCTTACTTGCAGGGTTTGGTGAAGGTGCCGAGAATAGTAGGTCCCACTATTCCAATGGGTCGAAGCGCCTTTGCAGACCTTCTAGGACAACCAGATGCAGAGGGGTCCCACGGGACCACAGCGGGCTCAGGGTGCCAAACCTTCCAGCGGGTCACCAGCGGTTCCTCGACTCAGCTTCTTGTTGCAGGATACTTGGCTCCTATCCTTTGTTTAGAGTGAACTCAGGAGATCGACATGGTAGTGGTGTTTTCAGCCTCCACTTATCCAAAGTTCCGTTCGCACCAAAATGGAGGGGACCCAATGGGAGATCTGTTCACAAACACACACTCCATACGTGGACCAATCATGGACCACAGTGGTCCCAGGCATTCAGGACACTCCAGACTCTCTGGAACCCAGGGTGTGTATTGGGATCAGACATCCCAGCCCACATCCTGGAGGCACACACACAAGGCATGCAGAAGCCCGCGAAAGCATTGGGATTCGCGGGAAAGTGCATGACCAAATAAGGACTGACCCGGGTCGACTCGACCTGGGGAAGGTGAAGGGACAAGATGGCCAAAGGACAGGACAAAGAACCTTGTGGCATGGCCATTTTGGGGCCAGGCCACCTACTCGTGCCGAACGCGGTTAACGTGGTTATCATGGCTAGAAAGGATTAAAAATAATGCAAAACGATAGCTGCCACCAGTCCTGTCCATGACACATCTGCACAGTTCATAAAAAATCCAGCAAGAGTTTCTAGGGCCTTTGGAAATGACTAGAGACCCAAGTGTGCAGTATGGGAAGATACATTGCACACTTGTTACATGTTGCACAAAAGCTGCAACATGAGGAAAGGACTAAGGGAAACAAAGTCTCCCAGTACTGACTGTCTTATGGGCATGTTAGTTTCCCCAATAAAAGTGACCGAAAGCTCAGAGACGTGCAGCTGAGGGCTGTGCTTCTCTGGCAAAGTCTGTCAATGGTGGTGTTTAAACAGCAGCAAAAAGTTTGGGGTTGACATGGAGGGAAAATTGCATACAATTATGAAATGTTTCCTAACACTTGTGATTTACCTTACCTTGAAATAGTGCTTCCTATCTGTGAAACATTTACCAACTCCTCGTTGCTCTGGACTTCATCTCCCTCCAATCCTCAAGTACTTACTGACCTGTCAGGTCTGTGAGCCGGTTGGGCCGGTATATAAACAGCATTTAGGAGCTGGCAGATACTTAGTAAGATTGAGGTTTGTTGCATCTGTTGGAAATTGTGATTTCATTGAGAAATTGTACACTGTTATAAATCTTGCAGAGCAGCAACTATGGATTTGTGTTATGTATTAAGGGAACTCTTGTGCTCGTGATCGTGCCATAAAATACTGCTTCCTATTTGGGAAACTTTTAACAACTTGTTTTTGCTCTGAACTACATCGCCCAGCAGTCCAAACGTATTTACTGACCTGTCAGGAGCATCAGTGCAAGCACATCAAAGCCGGTTTGTTGGTTTTTGTTGGGTGTTTGGTGTTTTGTTCCCTTCTGGCAGATAGGAACCCTCCAAAAGACTGCATACTTTTTCATCCCTCACCCTTTGTGGTGTGTATTTTTTGGGCCATCATCCGGATCTTAGTTTATTCTTAGCAGCAAGGAAAGCTGCACGAGAAGCCAACCTCTGTCGATATATAAACGATCTAAGGAATCCTGATCAAGTCAACCCAGCGGGTAACTAGTTTACGATTATACTCTTGAGCCCAGGGGCAAAGCCATTACCTCCAGCTGTGCCGTGTACAAGGAAACAGTGGTACCGCTGTTCGACACAATTTCACAACCTGCCATAGCGGTGCAAATCTCTTCTTCCCTTGCCTCCGAGCCGAGCAGCATCTTGCATTCTGCACAGGCTAGGTCTCATAATAGAGATAGGAAGGGGGCGTGGCCAGCACGCATGCTGTGAAGTCGCACCTCAGTGAAACTCCTGTCCGCGATCCTTATCGCCGCCTGAATTAAGCTGTTAACGCTAAGCAATCGTCACGGAAACAACATCTGCCGAAAGAAGAACCTCCTTTCGCTGGAACGCTTCAACTCCCGATTAAAAACGGAGTTGGTAGAGCCAGAAACGAGCCAAGAGAAGAGGCACCCCCATGCTCCCAAGATGGCGGAGTCCCGTGTGGCTGCCCGCGCTTTCAAGTGAGCTACGCGAACTCAGCTCCCACACCGAGCAACATCCAGGCAGTTATCACCTGCTGGGAGAGGGCCCTGTTTCGGCACCTGCGAACCGACCTCCGAAGAAAACGGGGCCCGCAACATCGGAAACGAGCGTAATAAGGAAGCGCCTCTACCCACCAAGATGGCGGCGGCCTACAGGGCTCCCTGCGCCTTCAAGCGAGAGGCGTGAACTCGGCTCCCAGCCTAAGCAGTAATTGTGCTTCTACACCTGCTGGAGGGGAACCCTCATCCTGCGGCTGCGACCCGACCTCTGAGGGAAATCGAGGTCCGCGACTTCGGAAGCGTGGGAGATAAGGAAGCGCCCCGGCACACCCAAGATGGTGGACTCCAACGCGACCTACGGCCACACTATGTGAGCGACGAGACTGTGGAAACTGTCTCCGCTTGCTCCTCCTGCAGGTCCCGCTCATCGCTACAGACCCCGATCCTGGCCACACTTGGATCGGCGCTGCCCACCGACCCGGTCGCCCCCCTGGTCCTGGTTCTGGGAGTGAGCGGGGTACCCGGAACACGGCGGCATAAGCACCGGCCGCACACGAAAGACGGGGCACAGGAGACGGTACTCCACCGCGGCGCTCCTTCTCAAGGCCCACAACTGGGTTGAATTGGCTAGACCACACAACAGGCAGGTCTCACAACCATACAGGTGCCCATAGGACAGAGAAAGCCGCACGCTGCCCCTAAGGAAAGTGATGTCGCCACCCAAGCCCAAATCCAAAGCAGCAACAATGGACTCTTTCACAACAGTAAGGCCCAAGCAGCTGCCGCAATCTGACCCCGCGGCCGACACCGGACCCTCGAATCCAGAAGCAGCGCCCGACAACACATAGGTCCTCCGGGCCATAGCAGAGCTCCGCACCTTCATCGAAAACAGGATTGATGAAGTAAAATCGGACATGCAGCTTATGCGCCAGGACGCCCGCAACCTAACGGAGAGAGTGAACACTTATGAAGCTGTCCTACAAGAAAATGTAGAAAACACTACAGAACTGAAAGTGCAGGTCTGCGACCTAGAACAAAAAGTAGCAAGGCTGGAAGCGCGCTCCGAGGATGCAGAAGGACGCGCTCGGCGCAACAATATCAGGATCCTAGGTGTCCCCGAAGACATGGAGGGCCCGGACCCGACAAACTTCATAGAGACAATGCTGCAGCAGGAAATTGGTGCGGGTAAACTCTCACAAGGATTCTCGGTGGAGCGGGCCCACAGATCTCTTCAAAAGCGCCCACCACCAGGCTCGCACCCGCGACCGATTATAGCCAAGATCCTCAATTTCCGGGACAGGGAAATAATACTGAGGTATTCCCGGGAAGGCGGAGTGATTAGAAAGCAAGGCTCCACAATAGTCATGTATCCTGACTATACCCCTGCAGTGCAACGCGCCAGGAACTCCTTTATTCCAGTGAAGGCGAGACTGCGGACACTTAATCTTAAATATATGTTGCTCTACCCATCTCGCCTCAAGGTCCTTTATAAAGGAAAAGCAGTCTTTTTAGAATCCCCAGCGGCCGCAAACATGTGGCTCGAGCACAATAACCTGGCGGACGACGACGAGGAACCTCCTAAAACGAACAATAGATGAACAAGAAACCGGACTCACAAATATTGGCGTCAGACCCCACACTAAAGCACAAGGCAGTTTTTTAGCTTGCACCTGGGGTTACAACACACAGATAGCTGTATCGGACAGGAGCACCGGAAACCACAAGCGGACATGTTAATGGCCCACCCCTACGAGACATGTGCAGGTCTTATTCCCGCACAACGCCCACGCCGGAAAGCCTGGAGAGGCTCAGAAAGCTTGGGAGCCCCTGAGCGCTGCACGTTCATTGCAACTGCTGGGGGCAGTTTGCAGTTACACAGTCCGACCTACTGGTTTGTTGGACTGTTAGTTAACAAAGTTGACTGTTTAAGCTGCGATAGTTGTCGCAGCAGTTTTAATTTGATGCTACAGCCTTCATGCAGAACGAGGAACAAGGAACGGCGGCCAACAAACCGAAGACGCAAGAAAAGAGGTGAGAGGGCGAGAGCCAAACGGAGCCCCCCGGGGGGGCACCCTATGCATGGCAATGCAACTTCGAATACCAACTTGGAATGTGAGGGGGTTGGGGTCCTACCTGCGCCGGAACAGGGTCAGGTCCTATCTCCGCAGGAAGAAAGTAGACATTGCGATGCTCCAAGAGACTCACCTCACAGTGGAGGACCAGACAAGGCTAAAGGAGCACTGGGGAGGTCAAGGACAGGGGGCCCCGTACTCCAAATTCGCTAGGGGAGTGTATACTTGGATTAATCCTGAGGTGCCCTTTCAGGTGCTAGGGACCGAAGCAGACACGGAGGGGAGATATTTGATACTGTGGGGAGTGCTTGAGCAAGTAGAAATCTGCCTAGTCAACACATACTTCCCAAATCATGGTATTCCGTCCTTCCTTGCTAGGCTGCAGACGAAACTGTGTGAGGGATGGGAACCTAGATAGGTCCGAACCCCCGCTGGAGAGAACGGATAGGACCTCAAGGGTGCTGAACAACTTGCTGGAACAACTAGACCTCGCAGATGCCTGGAGGGAACACCATCCCACGGACAGGGGATACTCATTTTATTCCTCCCCACACAACCTCCACACGAGAATCGACTACATGTTTATAGACAGAGCACACCTAGCTCAGGTAGAATCGGTACAATACATGGGCAGATCGATTTCGGACCACTCTCCCCTGCTTATGCACTGGGACCTGAAGGGCCCTAGACCCCCTATCCCGCTATGGCGAATGCCCACGGAGGCACTGAAGGACCCAACATTTAAGGAGGAGCTGGGAGAAAAACTAGTAGAGTATGTCACCAATAACAGTGGCAGTGTGGACCACTGGAGCACAGTATGGGAGGCCCTGAAGGTGGTAACGAGGGGAGAAGTTATTGCCGGGACAGCGGGAGCCAAGAAAATGCTGAGGAGGGAATTGGAGGAGAGGGAGGAGGAAATAAGGCTGGGAGAAGCTAATAGCGCCGGAACTAGAGGGGAGGAGGAGATTTTGCAGAAGGCTCGGACGAAGTGTCTCCAGGCGTGGGGGCGGCTAGCAAAATTCGATCACGCAACACGTACCACTAGTACCACTAGAGCACACATAAACGGGGACAAACCAGGTAGGCTACTGGCCTGGCTGTGCAGGCGTGAGCACCCAAAACACCCAGTGACCGCGATAAGAGACAAGAAGGGAGAAATAAGAACAACCCAACACTCAATAAACACCACATTTGCTGACTTCTACTCCACACTGTACGCACACGACACCCAAGTACCGCTGACAGACATACAAGACACCCTGGAAGAGATAGGACTCCCCAGGCTGAGTGACCAACAACGAGACTCATTAGAAGAGCCTCTTACGCCTGAGGACATCACAGACGCTATTAGATCCCTGTCCACATGCAAGACCCCAGGAACGGACGGGCTCCCCCCGGAGTTCTACAAAGCATATGAGACGACACTAACCCCACTACTACACGAGGTATTCCAGGAAGCCTACGAGACGGGAACCCTACCCAAGACCATGAGAGAGACGCTAATAGTCCCGATACCCAAACCGCACAAACCAACTGATGAATGCGACTCTTACCGACCGATAGCTATGCTAAATTACGACAGTAAGATACTGACCACTATCCTGGCCAAGAAATTATCCAAAGTGATAGGAAGTCTGGTCCATGAGGATCAGAATGGTTTTGTCCCTGGTCGCAACACAACTGCCAACCTGAGGAGACTACAGCACATTGTAGCGCACACAGAAGGAGGCCAGGAGCACATGGCAGTATTGTCTTTAGACGCCATAAAGGCATTCGACTCCATCTACTGGGAGTGGCTGATAGAGGTGCTAAGGGAGTTCGGATTCGGGGAAGGATTTGTGCGCTGGATCAAGGTACTGTACAATGATCCAACAGCCAGGGTAAAGACGGGCAAATGGGTATCAAGAGACTGGAACATACAGAGAGGCACTAGACAGGGCTGTCCCCTTTCGCCCATGCTCTATATTTTGGGGCTGGAGCCAATCGCAATTTATATAAGGAAGCAATTCTGGGATGCTGGAATACGAGTGGGAAGGGGGCACCACGTTATCTCACTATATGCAGATGATGTCTTGATCTACCTGACAGACCCAAAAAACAATGCCCCTACAATTTTGGAAGTGTTACACAACTTTGCTCGCTATTCAGGGATACACTTTAGCAGACAAAAGTCATGCATGTTTCCACTAGCGGGCTTGAGGGGGGTAGGAGTAGACGACCTACCGCAGGTTGGGGTGAAGTGGCAGCCCGATATGTTCAAATACCTGGGGGTCAGGATCAGACATACACCTGAACTCACGCACGAACAGAACACACTGTTGGTAACTCAAGGGCTCCATAACTCGATGAAATTCTGGTCTAGACTACCACTCTCAATGATGGGCAGGGCATCAATAGCAAAAATGATCATACTGCCTCGATACCTATACTTTTTCCAGACCATCTGTCACTACATCAGACCACCTTTTTTCCGAAAATTAGAAGCCCAGATCAGAGACTTCATATGGGGGAAGGCACGTCACAGACTGGCACTGAATATCCTGACCCTTCCGCATGATGCAGGAGGCATACAGCTCCCGGACTTTGAAAGGTACTATCTGGCTGCCCAACTCAGTCACGTTACCAAATGGCTGTCGGATGAGGTCACCAACGAAACCGGCCTACTGAGTGATCTCGTCAAACCCATATACCTCAAGGAAATAATATGGGCG
The DNA here is from genome assembly GCF_040938575.1 of Ambystoma mexicanum. Taxonomy (NCBI): domain Eukaryota; kingdom Metazoa; phylum Chordata; class Amphibia; order Caudata; family Ambystomatidae; genus Ambystoma; species Ambystoma mexicanum. Next base: position 971,788,494 of record NC_090939.1, read on the forward strand.
CCTCAGGATCGAACCGATAGGGCCCCAATACTAGCCGAATTGGGTAGACAAGTATGGGAGAGAGTTAAAACCATCACACACTCGAGGAACCCTTACTCCCCGGAAATTCCATTGATGGCAGACATGAGAATGACACCAGCTGATGTCAATACGCTTAGGCAATGGGAGGGTCTGGGTATATACGCCTGGGGGGACATGTACGAGGATGGGGAATTTAGAGAGCTGGAATCACTGCATGAGATAGAGTGCCTACCTATGGGGCAATTTCTATGGTACCAGAAACTTAAGCACGAGGCGAGGGTGAGATGGACTGACTGGCCAGAGGAACCAACGATGACCCCCTAGTGACAGAGATGTACAACCTGAGCGACGGGTGGAGGCCAGTGTCGAGAATCTACGCGCAGCTAAACGACAGGCCCAACCCCCGCGGTGCCATACTGAGGGCCAAATGGGAAACGGACACTGGCGAGGAGATCTCAGACAATGACTGGGGAAGGGCACTGCAATACCCAAAGGCAGTGTCCAGAAACGCCAGGTTCAGGCTAATTCAAATAAACGTCCTATATAGAACATATATGACCCCGAAAAGGGTAGCAAGCTTCAAACGGCAAGCGGAGGTGCACTGCCCATGGTGCACTAATGACGAAGCAGGCCTAATACACATGTTCTGGGGGTGTGCAAAGGTAGGCACCCTCTGGGCCAACATCAAACAGACATGCATGAAGGGCGGAGTAAGTAGATATGAGTGGACAATGAAGGAATGTCTGCTGAGCATGTACCCCAGGTTAAGCAAAATAAAGCACATTGTACGGGTGATGGACATGGCATGCATACTGGCAAAAAGGGAGATAGCGATGTCGTGGAAGTCAAAAAGAGGCCCACAATACACGAGATGGAAGAGGGAAATGGAGCGATGGACGGCCGCAGAAACAGAAGCATGGGGGATAGGGATCGCCGGGGATGAGGGCGATACTAATGCTAAATTTGATGCATGGAAGGCCGTGGTGAGAGACATGTTCCTACCCTCCGATGACATGCCCCCGTGAACCAACAGGCGGGACGAGTGGTGCACAGTCACACGAAGTGCGAGGCTCATAATGAAGTAAAGAGGGAGACGCCACACGATGGGGCAGATAGTCAACCCCACCCGCCCCCCACCGAATAGACATGGACAGGCCACCAGGTGGATCCAAGATAACGTAATCGCCACAATCGTTCAGCATGCGGACAGTTCAAGCTTTTCAAATGTTGTTGTTTTGTTCAGTTTGTTGTTACTTTTTAGGAACCAATTGAATACGTTTTGAAATTGCAAAATGGCGCAAGAAATCAGTGGGAGGGGGAGATTGACACTGTTGTAATGCTAATTTCAAAATGCCAATAAAAACATTTTAAAATAAATAAATAATAGAGATAGGAAAGCTAAGGGTGAAGCATCACAGGTAATGGTGCCCTTGGTCCACCATCCTTGTAAAATGAATATCTGCTGCAGCAACAGCAAGAAAGGCTCCCCTTAAGCCCCTCCCAACACTATAGACTGTAACTGATTGTTGTTGGTCTGCGCAAAGAATCCTAGTTCATCAGTTAATTTATAAGTCGTGAACCCTCAAAGTTCAAGTGTGTCAAATCCAAAGATTCCACATAGTTTCCAAAATTAGGATTTATTGGTCAAATCCAATGAGTGAATAGCCGACACGTGTTTCGACCAATCGGTCGTTCTCAAGGCTGTGATTATTCATCATTTAATACATCAATCAAGTATTAGTTCAAAACATACAAGAATGTGTACATTACGGAACAATCAAATCATCAATTTCAACATGAATAAAAAAGTGAGATTGTTACATACCCAAAATTGATCCATGGGCGATAGAAAAAGAAGGTATAGGGGGAAAGAAAACAATGTATTACATGGCCACGGTAGTGGTCATGTAGTTATGGTTAAGTTGCTGTTTCCATAGGAAGAGCACTTTTTGGGCGGCTTATAACTACGCTCCCCCTGGACGAATTCTCACCAAACTTTGCAAAAAAAAGTATATGGGCCACTCTGAGTTTGGAGATGTTTGGGCCGGGGGGGGCAAAGTTATAGGGGGGGTCCCAAAACATTTTTTCACATAGACTAATGGGGAAAAAACATTGCGCACGGCTACAGGTGAAACCGCTGGACGGATTTTGACGAAATCTGTGGCAGGTACAGGGGCTTGGTCCAGAAAGCGTGCTTTTGTAAATTTGGTCACCATCCGTGCAGTATGTTGCCTAATAATTATCAAAAAGTAGGTCTGAAATAATTAGTGAAATCTATGTTTGCTCCGCAGTCGCACTTCCCTGTTCGGTCGACGAACAAGATACCGATTGGCTAGGGGGCTGGAGTCATGACCGCGGACACGCAACGTCTCTGCCAATTGGCTGCTGCGAGACGTGTTCTGCGTCAGATGGTTTGGATGCGCCCGACATATTGGATCCACGGAAAGCGGAGCAACAACCAGCATACACATGCTTTTTTCATGAAACTATTTTGCTGTGTCACAGAGCATTGGGAAAGGTTCAGACAGTAAGACATGGGTGATCAATTCATTTGTTCTTCGGTCGTCATGATGTAATTTCTATGGACACCTTGTACGTACAGTAAATGTGGGGTGTAATAACGATAGCACTTCAGTCCATGTAGTGGGCAGGACATTTGTAACACTTCAGTCCATGTAGTGGACAGGAAATTTGTAACTGTTGAAAGCACACGCGTATTGGTAGGCAACATTGAAATTGACAACATGCCATGAATGCATTATTTTTTCCAATGGCTATTATTATATTCATTAGTACGCCGTCATGGGTGGCACATGCTACGGTGGTTGTGGCCAGGGCCTAGAGTCTTGGATGCATGGCCGTCGGCCGAAGGCCGAAGGCCTTACTTCCAAGACTGTAGGCCCTGGATACAACCACCGCCGCATGTGCCACCTATGCATACACCCGTAGTGTTGCATTTTGATTGGCAAGTTGTGGGGAGTGTGTGGAGTGTTGGGTGCATGGCCTTCGGCCCAAGAACCCAAGAACAAAGTTGTAAGTATTAGACGTGGAAGACACTGCACACCCATCCCATGTAAGATCCACAGACATACAGCTAGGAGTGAAGCCTCTGGACAGACGCACTGAAGGATAACACAGCTACAGAATAACCCCCACTACCACACATCACTGAGGTGGTTGTGGGGAGACCCTGCACTCTTGGGTGCAGGGCCCAAGGCCATGCACCCAATAATACACTTATACTTACTTAATGACGTATGTCCTATGGCCTCCTTCTACGCACAGAAAATGAGGGGTCCAATAAGGCCAGTATTTCAGCCCGTGCAGTGCATGGGGGAGTTGTTACATTTGTAAGGACAGGTGCGGTGTTAGGGAACATTAAAATTGACAACATGCCGTGAATGCATTATTTTTTCCAATGGCTATTATTATATTCATTAGTACGCCGCCATGGGTGGCACATGCTACAGTGGTTGTGGCCAGGGCCTAGAGGCTTGGATGCATGGCCATTGGCCGAAGGCCGAAGGCCTTACTTCCAAGACTGTAGGCCCTGGCCACAACCACCGCCGCATGTGCCACCCATGCATACACCCGTAGTGTTGCGTTTTGATTGGCAAGTTGTGGGGAGTGCGTGCAGTCTTGGGTGCATGGCCGACAGAACAAAGTGGTAAGTACTAGACGTGGAAGACACTGCACACCCATCCCATGTAAAATGTACAGACATACAGCTAGGAGGGAAGCCTCTGACCAGAGGTACTGAAGTATAACACACCTATAGAATAACCCCCACTACCACATATCACCGAGGTGGTTGTGGGGAGACCCTGCACTGTTGGGTGCATGGCTAAAGCCCATGCACGCAAGACTGAAGTCATAAGTAGTGGAGTTACAACTCAATATGGGTGTGGTGGAATGTGGTAGTTGTGTTGATGCCCAAGTGTCTTAACTTTGTGGCTACAGACGATGGTCCGAAAGGTAAATTACTTTTATACTTTTATACTATACTTTTACTGTAATAGCAAATCTGATAATTATTCCCATTCTCCTGTAGATTCTACTGAAGCGCGCCACGCATCCAGCAATATAAAATACCACAAGGAGTGGAGGAAGATTTATCTTATCGCCATCACTGGCTTCATTACTATTATGAGATTTTACTATTAGCTGGGTAAGAAGAGCTACAGCCACATAACCCACCTACAAGGTATGCTTACCTATGAGCTCTTTTATTAACACTTGAAAATATTGTTGTCATATATTTTTTCTACAGTTGCTTTTGTGTGGTCTAAATTTTGAAACTACATCTATCGGATCGGTCTACATGGGATAATACATTGCAGTGGACACTGTTATCCGTTTACTTTGCTAACTGCTGGCTCTCATTCATTGACGGATTGAGATCTTTAATCAATTTTGGTGAGCCCCATGAGATTATTAAGCCACATTTGGGAGTGGGCTAGAATGTATCACCATTATAGTTGGGTAATAATATATATTTAAGGATTAATACTAAAGGGAATATATAGCCCCACCAATCTTCACTTAAACATACAAAATGAGTAATCACACTGGTGATCGTGGTGCTAGTGGTACACACCAGCGTCCCATGCATGCTAGACCTTTATGGTACTTATAGTGCTATGGAGCCAATAAACATATTCTAAAGATTACTAATATTCTGCTTATGAGATCAGATTATCTGTAACAGTGACTTATTACACAGTCACGCTATGGTTAAATTGCTAATCCCATAGGAAGAGCACTTTTTGGGCGGCTTATAACTTTGCTCACCCTGGACGAATCCTCACCAAACGTTGTAAAGTTTATGGCCCACGCTGATTTTTTTTGCAAATTTTAGTGAGGTTTGGTCCGGGGGGGGGGGGGGTAAAGTAGCAGGGGGGGGTCCCAAAATGTCTTTTTTTCCGATAGACATAATGGGAAAAAACTTTGCGTACGACTACAGGTCAAACCGCTGGACGGATTTCCAACAAAATTGCAGGAGCAGCGGCGGCTTAGTCCCAAAAGCGTGCTTTTGTTAATTTGGTGTACATTCATCCAGTAGTTTTTTTCATAAACGGCCAAAACGTAATGCAAAAACATTAGTGATATCTATGTCCGCTCCACTGACACACTTCCTTGTTCGCTCCGTGGACAGGACACCAATAGGCTAATCAGCTTGCGTCATGGCCGCGGACACGCAACATGTTCTCCGATTGGCTGGGGTGAGGTGCGTCACATTGTTTCGATGCTCCCGCCATCTTGGATCCGCTGACAGCGTGTGGGCGAATAGAGGCAAAATGCAATTTTGGGGAGTGTGTTGGTGTGCAGAAATGCTTGGGGGGGGGTTGGGGAGTAAGAGATGGGTGAAATACTGTATTTGTTTAGGTGTCAGGTGCCCCTGATGTGTTTGCCATGTCCGCTGTCAATATCCCCTATAAGCAGCCCACATACCAAAGTGAAAATGTTTGGAATTATAGATGTGTTATGCTGCAATGGTTGTGGCTACGGCGTAGCGTCTTGGGTGCGTGGCTGTGGCTGAAGGCCGTAGGACGTAGGCCATGCACCCAAGACTCTACGCCCTGGACACAACCACTGCAGCATAACACACCCATAGAATCAAACACCCATCAAATATCCAGAACGCAAAATATGTGTACTGTTTCATTTGTAGAGTTTGTATGTGAAGTTTTGGGTAGGCTATGCAGTTAAGATTGTACAGTTTGTAACAGGACTGCATTATAAGATACCGTTGGAAGTAAATATTTTGAATTGTGGTGTATGATTGTGTACATTTTCTTTGAGATCTAATTGTAAACAAACTACTTTGCCACAAAAGCCTTTCACTAATTTAGAGGGAGGTAATTTTGCTGTTTTTGTTGAAGGTGTACTGACAGTGTGGCGGCGAACAGAGGCAAAATGCAATTTTGAGGAGTGTGTTGGTGTGCAGAAGTGCTTGGGGGGGTTGGGAAGTCGGAGATGGGTCAAAGATTGTATTTGTTTAGGTAATAGGTGCCCCTGATGTGTTCGCCATGTCTGCGGTCGTAGTGGGTGTCCGTGGATATAATCAATGCACTACTGGCTGTTTCACTTTAGTATGATGTTGGTTTTGAGTTGCTGTGTGACAGGAGATGGGCTGAGCTGACAGGTGGTATGGCGTGACTGTGGGTCGCCCGCTTTGTGAATGGTAGCAAACAATTCATATGTTTTTCAAAAATATTTGTAATGCCCCTGTGCTGTGAAGCACTATCTGCTCCCATTCTGAGTGAAGGTCAGCGCCGTAGAATTTTTGTTTCCTAGATGAGCAGACCTAAGCATGGTACACAGTATAAGGTTCAATTGTTTTTTGACCTTGAAACAAAGGGAGGATAGCTAACGGAATGCATGAAGGGAGGGATGTAAGACTTTCAAATATGATAATGTTCACCATTCAAAAATTGGAGAAAGGAACATGTAATTTAATTTTCAGAAAATGTGTTGAAGTGGACAGAGTGCTTGTTTTACGCCGATACAATGAAAATGCCGAATATTATGTAAGTTTTACTTTGGACGATTTTGTACACAAACTAGTCAAATTATAATTCGGTAACAATATTGGTGCGGTAAATTGTATTGTGTGTTGTGAGTGGTATATTGCAATGACACGCAATTAGAACTTGTGTGTGTAGTTTTTATTGTTGTGGGGATATGGGAAGTGTAGCATTGAGACGGGTGTAATGCAGCTGTGGGTTGCCCCAAGTTCAAAAATGCATACAATTCTGTGAATCTGTTCTTTCTGGTTTTATTTAGCTCTCTGATTGCAGCGTCACCGTTAGCATCCCAATTTGAGCTCACCATACTCTGTAGCAGTAACGTGTACAGCAAACTGAAGAGTAATTTGCACATTCTTTTGTTTGAGTCATCATTGTTTGACGTCTGTGTTTATCAATAGTTGTAACAGGGGCCCAAATTGATGGTTAAAATGATAAACTGTAATAAGATTGGTTACTGAGACACATTTTTGTTATCTTTGTTTTAAACAGCTACATCTTCAGTTTCTGCGATTGTCATGGATTCCAGATACCAACTGATGGTTTTTTTAACCGTCAGCTACAGATATACGTCAGTGGTTGGATGCCAGTGACACTTTTTTTGGGATGATCGACACGGGCCCATATGCCCGTATGCCATAGCAGCGACACGGAGCAACTTCATATGTTTTGTGGTGGCCTAGCGGAAGTTCATGCAAAGTCTTCACAGGAATATCGCGTGACTCACGATAAACATTTGTGGATCGAGAACAAAGAAAACAATTACCTATTTGCTTGCATATGTAAGTCTGTGGATGTTCTCGGAGCGTTTATTGTGAAATAAAAGTACTTTACAAATTGTACAATTTGGTATTTCCTTTAAAAGTATGGTTTCATATTCAAAATTGGGACGCGCTGTGTTGTGAGATGATGTGTGTTGATATTCTGGGTTCTGCGTCAAGTAACGTTATCACGTAGGTGATGATTGGGTGCGTTTTACTACGCTGTATAGTTCTGGAGATAGGTGGAGAATATCACTAGGTTTGGTGATGTTAGACTCAGGGTCGGGGCATATGCATTGGTGCCGCCAGGGCAATTCACCTTGGGCGATGCGAGAACAGATACGATTATCACAAGATGGCCGCACCCTGCATGCCAGATTTTGCATGTGTAAAAAAGAGTAAAAGTATGGTAAGGTGCATAGGAAATGTTTGTACGATTGATCAATGTATGCTTAGAAGTACATGCCTGAACACTTAGGAAAATAATATTTCTGAGTGCACCATTACTTTAATAGATCCAGTTTTTGCTGCATTTGCTGCAGATGATTTTCTAAGGTCTGTTTCTGTATAATTTTTAATGTCTGTATGGTGTGTTTAAAAAAATGTTTTGGAAAGTACACAAAGTAATGGGCAATAATTTGTTTATATAAAGTGTGGTGTTTTCCATTAGGAGGGCCGGTCTTAGAATGCACAGGCATTCACGAAAGGAATGCCACCGAGTTGTCGGTTGAGGGGGTGCACACTCAGAGCCTACTTAGCAGACTTCTGGTAAGAGGTTGTATACAACTGACTATGCAGGCATTTTCTGTGCTATAAAGGAAGTTGTTTCAATGCATAAATACACACATGCTTCCAATCACTGTATCAGTAACTAGTCTGCCAAACATTGGTTTCAGCCCAATATGCTTCACACTACATTTAATGGTCGTCTTCCTATCCTGCTGTCCAGTCAGTGCACTTTTGAACCTTGCTTGCATTTCCAAACTCCCTGCCACTACTTGCTCTCCAAGTGCATAGCTGCCATGTGAGCCACTAAGAGCCATTGCTGGCTTTTCTCGTTGCATGATTGGATTTGTAGTTTCATGTTTCCCGTGCTAAGTATGGGCCTACAAATTCCAGCATGTAAAGTCAAAAGCAAGAACAGGCTCGTGTTATCGGGCATAATATCGGAGCACTTGACAGCTATGCAAGTGTTCATCAAAAACTCATGCTCCCTGCAGGTTTTGCGACTGCTCTTCACACACTGCTATGCCCAATAGTGTGCTTTTAAATGCTCCTGTAGCAGAGCTGTCACCACCTGTGGGTTTTTAGGTAAACTAAAGCATGTGTGCGCCCTATATTTTTAAGAAGACTGTCCCTTATTTCTGAGAACACCTCATGGTGGCCACAGTAGTGAGACGGCCAGCAAATGGTTATTTTCTTAAGTCCAATCAGTTTAAATTGAGGTTCTTAGGGTTTTCAATTTCGGTTATACATGTATGATAGTACATATTCTAGAAGGCACAGAGATCTAAGATAAGTGCTACGAGACGAGTGACTAGGCAGGTTCAACTTGACGGGGAGCAGGGTGTGTGTGTGTGTGTGTGCTGTGGGGACTTGATTTCACTGTGGGGACCTAAACCCAAGTCCCCACATGGTAATGCCTTCCAAATGATTTAAAACAACTTAAAAGTCATCTGTGCCAATTTTTATAACTTTTTAAAAAATGGCCTTGTGGGGACCTGTGTTTATTTTGGTGTGTTGATTTTTTACTCAGCTCTGCCCCCGCAGGCTGGGTGTGGTATTGCAGTCATCAACACACGGACAGGAATTTAAACACACTTGATAAATCGGATGCCCTACATGCTTAGGCAGCAGACAGCAGATTCATGGGAACCATTTATACACAAATACAATTATGTTTTAAATGGCCTAAACTCTGCGTTTAAATGTAAAATAATTAAATTAAGCTTTTTTTGTGTGTATTTTGTATGTTTACAGAATTGGATATAATTGATATGCAATGTAAGTGTTCCCTCATTGATTGCACAACACACTTCCAGATTAATTTCAAACATTGGCTGCTTTTGTAACAAACAAATCACAATGTGACTTACTTTACTTCCTTATTTTTCTGTGATTTTGTTGAAGTCCCTATAGGGGTGGTGTGTGATGATATTGAATTCTACACTGTCAAGACAACACATTATGTGCACTGATGTCATCTTGTCTATAGTCTGATATGTGAATTAATTGAATGTTGGCATCACATTTTGTCTGATTATTCAAAAAATATTCACAAGGTTGATGTTTAATTGATACTCATTTGGTTTCATTACAAGTTGATCTCCAAGGGGAAAAAGTGTCAGTAATGGAATTGCCGGCACTTTGATCAATATGCTGATATAAGGGTTATTGAAAATGGACGCTAATTCCTCTGGTGGAATTAACCCTGAAGAAATTAGCGCTGGAGGAATAAGCAATGAAAACGAGTGATAATTCCCCCGTGGCTAAATCCTCCAGTGGAATTAGCGCTGGAAATAAAAATGCTAATTCGATCCTATCTTCAAGTTAAAATACCAAACGAAACACTGCCAAAAATAGTGGCCAATTTAACCAAAAATACCCAAAAGGTGAAAGAAAATGCATTCAGATGATGCTAATGAAGCCACAGATGCACCCAATTGGCCATACAAAGGTATGTGAATACAAATAGTATGTCATGATGCTGAACTCCCCATAGAGCTGATATGATGGTACTAAGTCCACCAAAAGGATGGTGTGTGGTCATGTTGAGGTCCCCACTGGGATGTTGTTTGATGACATAGAGTTATTCATAGAGATGGTGTGTCATGGCAAAGAAGGTCCCATGAGAATAGTATGTAGTTATGCTCAAGGTCCCATAGAGATGGAATGCAATGATATTGAATCCTCCAACTGGAAGATGTGTGCTGATGGTGAGTTCCCCACAGGGTTGATATGTGATGATATTGAAGTCCTCACATGGATGGTGTGTGCTGATGGTGAGGTCCCCACGGGGATGATATGTGATGATATTGAAGTCCTCACATGGATGGTGTGTGCTGATGGTGAGGTCCCCACAGGGATGATATGTGGTGATATTGAAGTCCTCACATGGATGGTGTGTGCTGATGGTGAGGTCCCCAAAGGGATGATATGTGATGATATTGACGTCCTCACATGGATGGTGTGTGCTGATGGTGAGGTCCCCACGGGGATGATATGTGATGATCTTGAAGTCCTCACATGGGTGGTGTGTGCTGATGGTGAGGTCCCCAAAGGGATGATATGTGATGATATTGAAGTTTTCACATGGATGGTGTGTGCTGATGGTGAGGTCCCCACAGGGATGATATGTGATGATATTGAAGTTTTCACATGGATGGTGTGTGCTGATGGTGAGGTCCCCACAGGGATGATATGTGATGACATTGAAGTCCTCACATAGATGGTGTGTGCTGATGGTGAGGTCCCCACAGGGATGATATGTGATGATATTGAAGTCCTCACATGGATGGTGTGTGCTGATGGTGAGGTCCCCACAGGGATGATGAGCATTTAGCAGTTCTAAAATGCTGGCTTTTACGTTTGGCTATGTTTATTTATCAATGGAGGTCAGAAGGGAGATAGACAATGTAGTCAGTCCACCAGTCTGTTAGTTGCACATCTGACTGACTCCAAGGGTTTAGCTCAAGTCTGTCTCCCCACTCAACAACACTAGGCAGTAAATGATGGTAAAACCTGGCACATGCCAATGCACCTTCATCCTGATGTGCACTCTTCGTTCTTTACTCCAGTGATATGTATCACATAGCTCTGTCACTGAATTGCAACATCCAAATACTCTAACATTGCTAGTACTGTCCAACCAAAAGTAATACAACTTTTCAGAGAAAAGTTGTTAGCCCCCCATCAAAAGTGCAACACGCCTTCTGAGCAGAACTTGTTCTGCCACATTTAAAGTATGTCAGGCCTACTGAGAATTACAGGCACTTTCAAAATAAAGGTATAGCAATGCCTTTGAGACGTGTTGCTACCATCACTTTAAAGATGTAACAGGGCCTTTGAGAACTGCAGGTATCTCCATTTATAAACAAAGTCAACCTTATAATAATGTCCTTTACTAATGTGGTTGTGATATGATGGGGCTATGAAATCCATTTCAACCAGATGTACAGCTACATCAGGAGAGTGGCATCCGAGCCCCTCCTGCAGCTGTCTGGCTAATCGGAATAATCATTATTTATTTGTTGGAGAAGTTGCTCTTTGAAGATGGCCACTGTGCGTGGCAGAGAACATAGTCGGCAGGCCGGGCTGGCCTCCCCACGTAGGGCCCCCATTTAAGGCAGAGGGTGGAATAATAATTATTTATTCGTCTGAGCAGTTGCTCTTTGAAGATGGCCGCTGTGCGTGACATAGAGTCTACTACACCTTACAGCTTGCAATACTCTTCCCCCTAAGGTCACATTGTTGGCTACCTTTCTGCCCTCTGATTGGAGGACTACACTCTAAAACTCTTACCAGTCTCCTAGCTGGCTGGCTGGGCTGTCCTCCCCATCTTCATTAAGGAGACTTCAACATCATCACACACTATCCATGTGAGGACTTCAATATAATCACATATCATCCCTGTGGGGACCGCACCATCAGCACACACCATCCATCTGAGGACTTCAATATCATCACATATCATCCCTGTGGGGACCTCACCATCAGTAAACACCATCCATGTGAGGACTTCAATATCATCACATAGTACATAATGACAACTTAACAATATCCAGTGTGGATATCCCACAAACACATCCACAAGTTTACCCCTGGTCCTGCCTGGGATTTATTGAAACCTCCTTTGTATATCAATCATAAGGTCATAACCCCCGGTATGAAAGAAGTTCCACGTGCCCATGGGCAAGACGGAGGCCAAAACTGTAAAATGGCTGCTAGAACCCCCAGTACTGTCTATCCAGATATATTCTGCTTAAATTGATTTTCTATTTTACAAAAGAACAAAACTTGCACTAAACTGATGCAGCAGCTCTAACATATAACAAAGTTGCTCGTACTGAACAACCCATTCTCGATAGTTCTATAAAACTACCTACCCACAGTATGCATGTATTAAATCTTATTCTGTTCACTCTATTGAAAGTTGTACTAAATGGTGCAATTAATGCTTTGATAAGTGATGTATCTATTGTCAAAACATACTTAGTAAATGCTGTAGCAATATTAAATACCATTATTGAATTGAGTAACGGATGCACCAGCAATATTTACTGAGGTATTATTACAATCTAACAATCATAAGGTTCCAAACATTAGTGCACATCACCTTTTACCTGCCCCTGGACTCGTCCAAACTACCATGTGCACCAAATGTTTAATTTAACATTGATCCCATCCAAATAGCAAGGCCTCCACTGTTTCACCCACACCTTTCCTTAACATTCAGTACAACATCGCCAATGTTCCCATCTATATAATTATCTTCCACCACGCATGTTCCCTAGAAACTATACATTTTCCTATTCCTGATTTATTTTCCCCATCCAATATACTCTATGTGTTATCTTTGGTCTCTGTAACCAAATCAATAAGTTCATGTTACATCTTAGAGGGTACTCCTGAGGCCAACATGGGCTCAATGACGGAAATGACAGTTTCCTGGTTGTGTGATGTACATTTTCTCGTAGTATACTGAGTGACCTCAACTGTCTATATTTCCTCCACATTCATGGGTCTATAGTTAGCAGAGTGGCAGTGGAAAGTAATCCTGACTATAGGAGATTGAATTCATGAGCCATCTCTTTGTGGAGATGAGTTATCAAATATTAGCAATCTATCTGCAAATAACTCACTGGCCATGAAAATATTATGTAATCTTTTTTTTTGTTTCTCCCATGTACAATCTGGAATCATTGCTGATGACTGTACAGCACCCCCTTACTTGTCGTATCCATTCTTCTACTCCCCTACTTTTTCTCTCTCACTTCCTCCTTCCGATTCTCCAGTTCTCTCATCCCCTCCTGCTATTCACTTCCCACCAGCACCTCCATTGTATCCTTGTTCTCATGCTTCAACACCACTCATGTTGTTTCCAACTCTTCCACACCTCCAAATTCTCCAGCACCTATGGGCTCCCCTCCTTCTACAGCCTCTCTTGCCTCACATTCACCTGTTCACATCCACCATCTTCTGCACCTTAGAATATTTAATGATGGCCATCTTTGCTTCCTAGTTCTTCTTGATATCTCAGCAGCATTCAAAACTGTAATCGACAAACACTCACCGAAAATCTACATCTGCATATGGGGATCATCAGTGTCATCCTCAGCTGCTTCAAATCCTACCTTGCTAATTGCCACCAGTTGATACAAATGGATTCCTCCAGATCACCATCTCTTCCAACCACCTTTGGAGCCTCGCAATGATCTGTCCTTTCCCCTGTGATCTTCAATCTTTAGATGGAACCACTTGGAACCCTCCTCGCTTCACACAACATCCACACCCATAAATCCACAGATGGTACGCAGGTCTACCTCAAGAATTCTTCCATCAAAGTCATCCACAGGCTTAAGGCCAACCTCACGTTGATCCATTCATGGATGTCCAGTGCTTACCTGTAGCTGAATCCCTAGAAGACTGAATTCCTACTGCTGACCAACAACTCCTAACACCCTGACATCCAGAACTTGCTCTGTGCTGTGCATCTCGAGGAATTCAAACCCCAGCTGGCCACCTGCGCCAAATCTCTCAGGTACGACACTGGCAAACACCTCTCCTTCATACATCACATAGCAAGGAGGACACACACAGCTTGGTACCAACTCGCTCTCCTGTGGAAAATCAAGCCTTTCATCCCAGAAAACAACTTCAGATTTACTGTCCAAGCCTTGGTCCTCTCCCACCTAGATGATGGCAATGCCATTTTGGAAGGCCTCCCAGTGACTGCCATGGCACCCCTGAGAGGTGTCCTGCATGCTGCAGCTGGTCTTATCAAATCACTCTGCACATTCAACCACATCACCCGACACTCATCTTGCTACATCATCTAAAAGGCTTTTACTCTGAAGTACCCAATCTACCTCACTGAGAAACTCAGTATTTCCAGAGGCCTACAATCCTCAAGAAGTAATGATATGTGCAGAAGTGAACTCCGGAGGTGCAGGAAGGAGAGAACCAGAAGACAGGTCTTCTGTGTCTATGCCCCAAGACTCTAGAACCTCCTACCATCAACATGAGAGTTTCCCCCTCACTTCTAAAGTTCAGGAATAAGCTCAAGATCCTCCTCTTCAAGGAATGGCTCTCCCCTAACACCTGGGTCCACGCATCAAACACTTCCCACCCTATCAGAGACTGGGTGAACTGTCCCCCACTGATTCCTCCCCAGTTGCTTGCAGATCTCTTGCTGCTAAATAGCTCATACTCCCCCTCCCCTACTAGCTGCCTGTTCCCTTGTTTTTCTGCTTCCTCGACGTTTTTCTCCCCTTACATCCAAGCCTGCATCTCGGCAGCCTCTAACAACTCCGATGTATTTTTCAAAATCTGCAAGGAGCTGGCTAATCCTTCTGCAGTCTCTACCTCTCCTGTTCCCTCCCAGGCCCTTTGCACAGCATTGGCATCTCATTTCACCACTATAATTCAGGACATCCTGTCCACTCTCTCTTCCTCTACCTCCTCTTCCTCGCCCTCTACCTTTCCAGGCCCCTCTCTGGCTAGTTATCCTCCTTCCCCCTGCTCACTCCCAACAATGTTTCTAGACATGTCCGATCTATGACAATCTTGTCAAAGCAGGTGCTCCCCTGCTCCTCCGGAACCATCAAGGACCACATTGACACCCTTGCTCAAGCCTGGCCGATTTCTGAAATCATTCTTTTGCCACTGGAACCTTTCCCTCCCCCTTAAGCACTCCCTTGTGCACCCCCTTCTTAAGAAGCCTTCTGCCTAGCCTTCCTCTCCAGCAAACTATTGCCCGATCTCTCATCCTGGGCAAACTTCTGGAAAGGCTAGCCATCTCCCATCTTAAGCTACATACTGAATCTGTTGGCTGTCTCCATGACCACCAGTCTGGATTCAGAGCAGCAAGAAGTACTGAAACTTCTCTCCTGAAAACCTGTGAAGACTTGCTCTCCAACCTTGACTCTAACCTATGTTGTGTCCTCATTCTCCTTGATCTATCCTCTGCTTTCAACATGGTCAACCATGCCATCCTGCTCAATCTTCTCCGAGAAAACCTGGGTAATTCGGGTCATGGCCTTGCATGGTTGACCTCCTTTCTCACTGATAGACCCTCCCAGGTCCAACTTGGGTCCTTCCTCTCTTCTAGCACTCTCTCTACTTGTGGTGTTTCCCAGGGGTCTAACCTCTCTCCCTGGCTATTTAAACACTACCCTGCACCTCTGGCCTTCCGCATCTCTACCTTCTGCACTAACATTCAGTGTTATGCAGATGACACCCAGCTATCCTTCAGGCTCCTGTCAGCCTCTTCTTCTCCTTCTCTCATACCTGACTGTCTATCCGCAATTCAGGAATGGTGTGCCTCCAACGATCTCTGCCTTAATGCCAGTAAGACCAAGATCCTGCTCATTGGGACTCTTGCTCCCGCCTTCCCTCTCTCACTCTGGCTGCCCTCCCTGGGCCCTCTACCTGCTTCTTCTGGCGAGGCGCAGAACCTTGGGGTCATTTTCAACTCCACCCTCTCCTTCTCTCCTCACAGCTCTGACGTCTCTAAGAAGTCACACTATCAGTTGCACCTCCTCAGGGGTATTCTTCCTTTTTCTAACTTTCCCCAGAAGCTCACTGTCTCCAGAGCCCTGGTCCCCTTGAGGCTGCACTACTGAAACAGTCTCTTTGTAAATATGCCTGCCTCTACTCTTCACCCTCTACCACTTATCCAGAACAGGACTGTGAGACTTGTCATTGGCCTCAAGCCCAGGGATCATATCTCTCCGCCCTGAAATCTCTCCACTGGCTCCCTGTGACTCCCTCTGGCTGTGGGGATCAAGTTCAAGACACTCTGCATTGTCCACAAGGCTTTCTAGGGCTGGGGACCACACTACATCCAACTTTCTCTTCCTAAGCATCTTCCTTCTCGACACATCTGCTCATCCACCTCCAACTCTCTGAGGGTCAGACACTTCTCCAGGCAGAGAGTGGGGGTAGATCTCTGCCCTCAGTTGGGGCCTCCCTCTGGAGCAGCCTCCCTGCCTCTCTGAAACTTGAGCAGGACCACCTAAGGTTCCGGAAGCAAATCAAGACCTTCCTTTTCAATTCCGCTTTCTCTCTCCCCTCTCCCTTGCTGTTATCTCTCTCTGCTGTGCATACTGGTTACCTGGCCACCCACTGAACCTACGTGACCAGGCTCCTGAACGACCGGTTGCCCTTTCACTGCCTCTGGGACCCCCAAACACTTAAGGCACTGTGTCTGCAACCCTACAGTCCCTGACTCTCTGCACATATGAGTAGCCTGCCGGCTGCACTGACTAGCTGCTTGCACTCTCCCCTCCCACCCTGGCACTTCTCCCCCTGCATTCCCCCTTCTTGTGCGATGTGAATGACACAAGGCCTAGTAAGATTGTTGTTTTGTCCTCCTTCTGTCCTCCCTTCCTTGTCTTGTCGCGCCTATCAATACTTGTGTACAGATGCGTTATAAATGGCATCTTACCATATATCATATCATATGATAGAAAAGCGCTCCATCGCATCCTGAAGTAAGTTCCGCGATCAATAAATACCCTAATAATAGTAAAAAGGTTTCAGTTGATGGAGCATAATGCATTTTCAGATTATTTTGAGGGACTTTATTTGTTTATGGCAAAGGGCTTCATTAGGAGTTGGGATATTATTCCTTTGGAAATATTGCCAAACAACAATGCTACATGGTATAAGCATGCAGTAATGGGAGGGATATGCATGATTCAATAGTTATTACCCATTTTGGAGTGTCATTGAATTCCACTGTGGAAAAGTGGTATTACCACATGGTAACAGTATATGCCATAATGCACAGTGCAACAAAACCCATAATTTGGTGGATGTCATATGTGAAAATGTTTGTCTTCACATAAGTGCCTTCAAGTCCAGATGCAGCCCTACTTATTACTCTACACTCCACTCACATTTCTCCACCATCACACACTGGAACTCCTTACGGGTTTGGTGGTAATTTGATAGTAATCAGCCAAATTACCACCCTTGGTCTCATGGGTTTACTATTGTTGGCAATTCCCAATTTTTGGAGTGCTTAGGGCTCCATGGGGAATTTTGTTCTATATACCGCTGGCAGAAGTACTGCATGTTAAATATGTCGATTTGAAATGGTAAAGTGACGGTTTTACCTTCAGCTTGCTGCTGTAGGGAAATTGTCCACTTTGCCTCAAAAGTTATAATTCGGTGGTGCGAGAAAAACTGGCAATTTCGTTACTGCCAAGCAATGGCTGTAACGGAAACCACAATGTTTTTCCTGTGTAGCTGAACTTGTAATGAGACCCAGTACACAGGGTTTATCCCAGTGCCCCACATCTAAAGATATGCGCTAAAATTGAGTGCCATGAAATAAGTGCAGTGAAATGCAAATAGGCTTCCCTATTTCCATATAAACCTTTTGCAAAGCATTGGTGCGCAAAATGTATAAAGTTTAAGCATAGTAAACGCGCAAGTACACTGCAATTAAAATGGGAATATCTGCCTTTACCATTTGCAAAACAATTTCAGTAGGAAACATGACAACAATATAATGACAAAGATTAAAAGTGAAACCAATACTTTAGTGTTGCTTAACTTTATAAAAATCATTATTCACTTTGAGACTCAAAATACTGTGCAGCTTTTAAACAGTTTATACGTTTGGTGTTTCCCATTTTAGAAAATGCTGAATGCGAGGTTTCACTTGCAACTGCATGTTTTGTGTTCCCTTTGGCAATGATGATGCCAGTGTAATCTAGGGAGGGGTCACTTCCAGCCCGGGAAGGGCTATTGTAATGCAGATGCTCCTGGGCTCAGGGGAATTTAGCACCTCATTACCACACCCTTGGCTTTGAGTTCCTTAGTGCTGTGGAGGAGGGGGAATGGTTGCTGCAGCTAGGGCCTTAGTACGAACATTTGCAAATTTGCCTGTTCTCAAAAATGTCAGTAAAGAAGGCTCATTTGGTGCGCACCAGCACTGGCATAACAGGGGCCCCCAAAGCCCCCGTGGTGCAGGGGGCCCCCGCTAGAACATGTCCTGGGAGGGAGCCCCATTTGAAAAAAGAAAAAAAAAAATGTATTTCTTTTTTAAAATGTTTCTTTTTGAATCCACTCTGCATTCATAAAGAAATTACTTCTGTAATAGAAATAATTTCTTTATGAAGGCAGAGTGACTACAAAAAGAAAGTTTCTTTTTAAAGTCCGAGGGCTCCCCCAACCCCATGACATTGAAGACCCCTGGCTGGAGGCTTCCATGTCATGGAGTCTGGGGGAGCCCTATGACTTCAAAAAGAAATAGTTTATTTTTAAAGTCACTCTGCCTTCTTAAAGAAATTATTTCCATTATGGTTCGGACTTTAACGGAAATAATTTTTTTATGAAGTCAGAGTGACTTCAAAAAGAAACAATTTTTTTTTTAAGTAATAGGGCTCCCCTCAACCCCATGACGTATGTAATGTATGGGTGGCTGGGTGTGCATGTGCGTGTACGGTGAAATGGTGCACACTTAAATGTATGGGTGGCTGCTTGGGTGTGCCTGCATGGTGAAAGGCTGCACACTTAAATGTATAGGTGGCTGCCCATGTGAGTGTATGGTGAAAGGGGGCACAATTAAATGTGTGGGTGGGTGCCTGGGTGTGTATGACTGTATGGTGAAAGGATGCACACTTAAATGGCTGGGTGTGTGTATATGGTGAATGATGTCCGTGCTTCTGTTCAGGGGCGCAATAAAACCTACATTTTGGGGGAGCTAATCCTTCAAATGTTGGGAGAGGCGCTAACTTCACGGGTGGTGGAGGAGGGACAAACCTATTTGTGTGGGGGCATCTAACTTCTTTATGCATTGTAATGAGACTATTCTAGTGCAGCTTCAATGTTACAAGCAGTTAACTCTCCTCTTTAAGTCTGAAAGCACCCACTTATGGACTGCTGTGAGAATGAGCGGTCTCGTGTTCCCTCTCTACCCTTCCAATCACTACGCTTGCATGCAAGTACTAAACCTACATCACGATGTAAATTGCCTAAAACATTTGGCATTTGAATGCAGGTACTAACAGTGAAATGCTTTACGTTCGTAAATGCTGGGCCCTTGTTAACAGCGAAACACAGGTGCCGTTTAACATCTGTGTCCTGTTCTCTCCGCAACTGCCCTGAAGGTCAGCCAGGTTGAGAGACAACATAACCCAAAATTTCAGAGTGGGGTGGGGGGTGCTGAAGCCCAGGCAACTCAATGGTGCTACTTGTGTTCAATGCCTTGATTACTTATTGGTAATCGTCATTACTCCTAGGCCTATTCTTCCTCGTCCCTGTACTTGTGTATGAGGCAGTACTTGTGTACAGGGGAGTTGCTAGGTCTGGAAAAGACCCGGGGCTAAGCTGCTGTAGGAACTGTTGGGACTGGGGGCTAGCTGGTCTTTTGGCTGTAGCTCCTGAGAATCTATCCGGGGCTACAACCAAAAGATCAGGGGCTATAGCCCCCTTAGCCCCCCCTAGCAACGCCCCTGCTTGTGTATGAGGCACTCTGCCTCATACACAAGTACTGGGATGAGGTAGAGGTACATGGAGGTAATGCCTGACTTAGCTACGTGTAATGTTCATTACTTCAAGTCCCACTCTTCCTCATCCCACTACTTACCTATGAGGAAAGGAGCCTCATACGTAAGCTATGGGACAAGGAAGAGGGATATGAAGGTAATTCTGGGCCAATGAGCTGATTTTGTGGTTGGGGGGTGGGAAGGAGAGGTGATATGTGGGCGGCATGATTGTGCGATAAATCATAATGGTTGTCCATGTCCAGGCTAAGCAGGCATGATATTTGGTATTAGTGGCTAGAAAGGCATTTTGGTGCAGCAAGTCTAGTCAATCCTCAGTTTGGAATGACTTTTTTTAACTGCACATTTCTGATAAAGCAGTCCTGCTAAGTGTAATTACCTGGCTATACTGGCATTTGTTTGTTGCCAGTCTAGCCGTTTCTTACTGTGGCATCGTATATTTTTGTGGGTATCTGGGTATCTGTGATAAAATGATATAAGTAATTTATAACCCACCTGTACACAAGTGTTTCTAGGCACGGCAAGACAAGAGAGGGAAGATAGAGAGAGGACAAGACAAACAATCTTACTAGGCCTTGCGTCATTCAGATCGTGCAAGTGCGAGAACGAGAAATGCAAGCGGAAAGGGAAGGGGGAAGTGCAAGGAAGAGGGGGATGGGAAAACAGGGCAGTAATGCTCTGAGTAAGTGCAGCCAGGGCAGCGCGGCTCTGGGTAGTGCAAGGAGAACAATGGACTGTAGGGTTGCAGTTACAGCCCCTAAGTGTGTGGTATGCCCGGAGGCAGTGCAAGGGTGACTGATCAAGAAAGAGCCTGGACTCAGTGAGACTCTGAGGGTAGCCAAGCAACCAGTCGGTACCTCAGACAGGTAAGTCAGGTAGGTCAGCAGGGGAGGGAGAGAGAGAAAGCAGAGGAGAAGAGGAAAGTTTTGAGCTGCTTCCAGAACTTCAAGTGTTCTGCTTAAGTTTGCAAGGGGCAGCGAGGCCATTCCAGAGGGAGGCACATGCAGAGGAGAGAGATCTACCCCCCACTCTCTGCCTGAAGAAGCGTCTAACCCTTAGAGAGTTGGAGGTAGCTGGAGGAAGGGCTCGAGAAGGAAGGTATTTTAGAAGAGAGCGTTGGATGTAGTGTGGGTCCCGACCCCAGATAGCCTTGTGGACAATGCAAAGGGTCTTGAACTTGATCTTTGTATCCACCGGGAGCCAGTGGAGAGATTTTAGGGCTGGGGAGATATGATCTCTGGCCTTTAGGCCAAGGATACGTTTCACAGTCCTGTTCTGGATTATTTGCAGTGGGTGGAGAGTAGAGGAAGCAGCTTGAGAAAGAGGCTGTTGCAGTAGTCCAGCCAAGAAAGAAACATAGCTCTGGAGACAGTGAAATTCTGGGGGAAAGTGAGAAAGCAAAGAGTCCCTTTGAGGAGGAGCAGTTGGTAGTGGGACTTCTTGGTGATGTCTGAGATCTGAGGAGAGAAAGAGAGAGTGGAGTCGAAGATGACACCAAGGTTTTATGCCTTGCAGGAAGGCGAAGGAAGAGGGCCGAAGGTGGGAAGCCAGAGTGAGAGAGGGAAAGCAGGGGCAGGGGTCACAATGAGAATGATCTCCATCTTAATGGTATTAAGGCAGAGATCGTTGGTGGCGTACCAATCCTGAATCACAGATAGACAGTCAGGAATGAGCGAGAGAGGAGAGGAGCCTGAAGGAAAGCTCTGTGTCATCTGCATAACACTGAAAGTTAGAGGAGAAGGTAGAAATCAGGTGGACAAACTAGTCAAGTAGAGGTTGAAAAACCAGGGTGAGAGGATAGAGCCCTGGGGAACGCCACAGGAAGCGAGTGAGATGGCGGAGAGAAGGGGACCAAGTTGGACCTGGGAGGGACAGTCCAAGTGGGAGGAGGTCAGCCACTCCGGGGCCTGATCTGTGATGCCCAGGTTGTCACATAGTCGATTGATCAGGATGGTTGACTGTGTCGAAATGTAGAGGAAATATCAAGGAGGATTAGGACAGAAAGAATGCTGGAATCAAGGTTAGAGAGAAAATCTTCACAGGTGTTCAGGAGAGCAGTTTCCATTCGTCTGGCAGGTCTGAAGTCAGACTGATGGTCATGGAGACAAACAGCAAATTCAGTGTGGAGAGTAATCTGGGAGATGGCCAGCTTTTCAAAGAGTTTGCCCAGGAAATGGGTGATGCAGATTGGGCTATAGTTTGCCGGGCAGGTAGGGTCGGCAGACGGCTTCTTGAGGAGTGGGTACACAAGACAATGCTTAAGGGAAGAGGGGAACATTCCAGTGGCAAAAGAGTGATTACAAAAATTGGCCAAGGGTGTCAATATGGTCCTTGAGGGTTCTGGAGCAGCAGGGAAGCACCTGTTTGGACGACACTTTCATAGATCGGATTTGTCTAGAAACCTTGTCAGGTGTTGTCAGAGAGAAAGAAGAGAAAGGAGGAGTCAGAGGAAGCTGATAGCAGACTGAACTATGTTGAGCCCAGGTTTGTGAGTAGAACAAGTTACTTACCCCTGGTAACGTTCTTTCAATTGGATGTTCCTCCCACATATTCCTCATTTTATGATAATTATCTCTCCAGCTTCAGTTGCTTCAGCAACCTTTTTCCACAGAGGGCGCTGTGTGCAGTGTCATCGAGTCAATGTCACTCAAGGGCCTCCATTCAATGTCATCATCAGTATAAGTAGCTCACGCAGTGCCCGTTGGCTTGAGTTCTGTTTTCCCCCTCCTGAAGAGGAATTACTAGGCGTACCCTAGAACATAGGCAGCAGAAAGCAGAAAGTGTATTAACATGTAAATTGTAGAGTGGGGTAGGCTGAGAGGGGCGATGAGGAATGCGTGGGAGGAAAATTCCATTGAAAGAACGTTACCAGGGGTAAGAAACGTGTTCTTCAAATTGATTTTTTTTCCCCCACGTATTCCTCATCTTATGATAGACTCCCAAAGCAGTAATAATTTGGAGGTGGGAGTACCAATTACATTTAAATCTAATCATGGACTGAATGAAGGACTGCTTTTGCAAATTGTCCTCCCGGACTGGGAGATGAATCCAGGCAGTAATGTCTTAAGAAGGTATGGATAGACAACCAAGTGGCCGCTGAACAAATATCAATGATTGGGACACCTCTTTGAAGAGCAGCAAATGTTGCCATGCCCCTTGTGGAATGTGCCCTTAGGCCTTCCAGCGGGTCCTTACCCGCTAACCTATAGCATTCGCCAATAGCAAGGATGATCCATCTGGATATGGTTTGTTTAGTAACCGCAAGACCCAACATGGGACCAGTAGAGCAAGTGAACAATTGGTCATCCTGGTCAAATTTAGCCATTCTGGATATATACAAACTGAGAGCCCTTTTGGGGTCCAGTCTATGCAACCTCTCCTCCTTTCCTCGATGAGACGGTGGATAGAAAGTTGGTAATGTAATGTTTTGTGACAAACGGTAGTCGGAGACTACCTTCGGTAAAAAAGAAGGCTTTACCTTGAGAATGACCTTGTCTTTATGAAATACTGTATGTGGAGTTTTGCAAGATAGGGCCTGCAACTCGCTTACCCTGCGGGCTGATGTTATTGCAATAAGCAAAATGGTTTTTAATGTCAAGAGCCTTAAAGAGCATGATTTTAAAGGCTCAAAAGGAATGCATGTTGAAACCTTAACACTAGATTGAGGTCCCATACAGGGATATTGAACGGGACTGGTGGATATACATTACTAAGGCCTTTCAAGAATTGAACAATCAGAGGGATCTTTAAATATGAATCCTCCTCTGAAGAGCACTTGAAAATGGAAAGCGCTGCTAGGTAACCCTTAATTGTACCAATCTTGAGCCCCAGAGTTGGCAAATGTAACAAAAAGGAAAGTACTGTAGGTGTGTCATATAGAAAGGGATCCACATTCCTATCTCTGCACCAGTTGCTGAACTTGTTCCAACGGCACAAAGATTTTGTTGCTGGCCTTCTGGCCGAGAGCAAAATCTCCCTTACGTCATCCGGGAGGTCCCAATCCTTGTATCTCAGCCTTTCAGAAACCATGCGTGAAGGCTGAGTGTCTTGACCGTTGGATGGATGACCAGACCTTCCCCTTGCGAGAGAAGATCCTCTCTTTGTGAAAGATGTATTGGAGGGCAGATGGACAAGTTCAGAAGGTACAGGAACCACATCCTCCTGGACCAATCTGGGGCAATTAGGATCATGAGCTTCCTGAACTTTCTGAACCTCCTGATCACACGAGGAATGACGGGGACTGGAGGAAACATGTACAGGAGTGGAAACTCCCAGTCCACTATGAACGCATCCTCTAGAGCCTAGAGCTCGTCTTGGAGGTAATAACCTTGAGCAAAACAGTTCGCACTTCGGTTGACACTGTTTGCGAACAGATCCACTTGAGGAGTTCCACAAAAGGTGAAGATCTCTTGAAGGACTTTCTGAGCTAGTTCCCACTTGTGGGAGACTGTGCTCTGTCTCCTCAGAGCATCCGCCGCCATGTTCTCCTCTTCGGCTAGTTGAACTGCTGATAGATAGATTCCATCTTGTATCACCCAGAACCAGAGCTGAATTGCCTCTCTGCACAGTGGTAGTGACCCTACACCTCCCCTCTTGTTGAGGTAGTACATGGCGACTGTGTTGTCCAACATTATCTGGACATTCTTTCCCGTGAAGACGGCAGGAAGACCTTCAGCACTTTGTAGTTTGGAATCCGATGGAGATGAACAACCGCTGATTGTCAGATCGCTGTCGTGATCTCAATAGCCAATGAGGGTGAGCCGGCTCAGAACCACCAACAACCGTGGACCGAAGACAGAAAAACCTTTCTCCCAAGAGCACGCTCTGCAGGGTAGTAAAAGTACCTTCCAGGCCAGGGGCTTGAGCGAAAAGTCAAGGAGCAGCAACAGTGCTAGAGGGAAGAAAAACAATAGCACAGCATGAATACCAAAATACACCGGTCCAACACTCTGCAACACCACCAAATGATCCCATTCTTACCTGCTGTGTTGGAAGATATTGTGGTGAACCTACGTGTCTTGTGAGTAGAAGTTGCAGTAAAGAAGAACCAAGTTCCCAGAGGACGTGTTCCCAGTGCAGATGTCCCAGAAAGCCTAACCCAAACGGCACGAGGGTGCAACTAAAAAGTCAAAATATAAATCCACGTGAAGTAGAAGCCACGAAGTCCAAATGGGCTGCCGAGTAGTGACCCAGAAGAAAAAGCAGCAGAGCGTCCAGGGTTCACCTCGGTTCCTTGTGGCAGCAGGCGGGTAACCAGTGGAGAGTACAGCAGAGCGTCCTAAGGTTACCCTTTGATGTTATATGCCACAGTTGAATCGGTCGGCGTGCAAGGTAGCAGATCGTCCAGTGGAAGGAAAGAAGAGTACACCAAGGTAAGTGGGAACAGAGACTCTTTGGGCCTCATTACACGGTAGGCGGTGGACCAAGGTGCTAATAGCACCTTGGTCCATGCCGGTAAAATACCGGCACCGCCTTGGTGGAAAGGGGAATTACCGCCCTATTCCAAGGTTGGTGGGACGGTAATTTCCCCTTCCCCCATTGCCCTTCCCCATTCCCATTTTTGCCCCATAGGGCATAATGGGAATGGGGAAGGTGCTAATTACGGTACCGCAAATTTGCGGTGCCGTAATTAGCACCAAGGTCCCTTAGCGGGTTGGTTTTTAACACCTGCAAAAAGCGGCGTTAAATTCTCCAACCCGCTAAGGGACCTCGTAGTAAGGCGGTAAGGGTTAACGGTCACCGGTACCATTACCGGTGACCGTTAACCCTTACCACCTACCGTGTAATGAGGCCCAGCGTCTGAACGCAGCAGTGATTCCCAAACAGGTGCCATAGACAAGTCTTGAAGGGGGAGGAAGGAAAGGACGGAAGGACCGCGAACAAGGTGGGAGGAATTCAGGTAGGAATCATGTTGAAATAGGTGAGTCAAAGTTAAAGCATAAACAGCAAGGAAGCAGGTACTAGAGTATCTTGATGCAATGAGCAAAACCCCCAGAGGGGGCAAGCAGTAAAGCGGCGTCGGGTTGCAGTCCACAGGTTCGGTAACCAGGGGTGGCAGCCAGAGGTAAAGGGGAACCAGGCGTCAGAAATAAAACAGGGAACAGACATAAATCAATCCTTAAGCAATTCCAAAAAAATCGAAATACCAGGAGTTCAAGAGTAAGTGAGACTTAACAAGACGAGAGTAACTCAGTTAAGGAGCACCGAAGGAGCGTTTCTCGCTGTTACAAGTAGTGTTTGAGGCTGGAAGCCGGGAGGTACGCTGCTTCCGTATCACGTGACCGTGTACACGTAGGGAATGCTGGATGCTGTAGTTCTTTTGCGCTTTCTGTTGTAACAAGCGCCTCAGCAGTCTCCATTTGTGTTTGTCCCCACGGCTATGCGAGGAAAACCATCACCGGGGCATGACAGTACCCCTCCGCAAAGAACCACTACCCCGGGCCATACGCAAACGGTCCAGCCAAAATGTGCGCAATAAACGCGGGGCATGAAGATTGGAGGCTGGTTCCCAAGTCCTGTCCTCCGGGCCATAACCCTTCCAGTCAACAAGATACTGGCGAACACCAAAACGAAGCCGAGTTTCCAAGATAGCGTGTACCACATATTCCTCCTCACCCTGCACCAGTACCGGAGCAGGGAGAGGAGGGAACCGGGTGTCCGGGAGGCAAGGGCAAAGGAGAGAAACATGAAATACTGGGTGTACATGCCATCGTGCAGCGCTATACACACGAACAGCAGCCGGATTTAGGCAACGTACAACCTTGTAGGGACCAACATAACAAGGCATTAATTTGCGCTTTCCACGGATGGCGAGATGTTTCGTCGACAACCACACTAGATCACCTGGTTGGAAAACGGGAGAAGGAACACGTCGTTTATCCACTTGCCTCTTAGCAGTTGCTTAAGCAGTACGTAGATAGGCAGCTACTGCCGAGCGGACATGTACCAGAGAATCTCGTATGGGCTTCGCCGCTGGTACCTGCTCCAGAGAGGGCATGATAAGGGGGATGACCCTGGGATTCTGCCCATACAAGGCGTAAAAAGGTGAACAGCCCACTGAAGAGTGCCTGGAGTTGTTGTACGCCAACTCCGCGGCCCCCAAAACCGACAATCAATCCGACTGATGTTGCAAACAGAGACAACGTAAATATTGTTCCATGGTGGCATTGGTACGTTCTGTTTATCCGTCGGTCTGCCGATGGTAGGCTGAGGAGAGGTGGGCGTCAATGCCCAGAGAGGCAGTAAGAGCACGCCAACATCGAGACGTGAATTGAGGCCCTCGGTACGATATCATCACTGTGGGGAGTCCAAAGAATCGGACCAAATGGTCAAAGAACAAGGCTGCTACCTGAGTAGCCTTGGGAATACCCTGGCAGGGTATGAAACGGGCCATTTTAGTGAACACATCCTATACCACTAAAATAGTGGACATGGACTTTATAAAAGGTAATTCAACTACAAAGTCCAGTGTCACAGTGTGCCAGGGGCTAGGGGGTATGGGCATTTGCATCAAAAACCCCACTTTTTTCCGGATTGCCTTTTGCATTGTGTGCAGAGGGAACAGCGGGACACATAATCGTTCACATCCTCTTTCATCCCAGGCCAGGAACACCAACGCCGCAATAGGTCGTAAGTCTTAGCTTGACCTGGGTGGGCGGCCAATCGAGAGTCATGAGACCATTCCAAGGCAAGTTTTCAGGAACGGACATCTGGAAGATACAACAGCCCCTTGACGTAAGGCAATCCTGCCACCAATTGCATGCCAAGGTTGTCTAAAAGGGAAGGATGGTCCATGGCCCATTGTTTTAGTCGGGTTAGGAGAGAAGTAGAGACCGAACAGACACATACCACCGACCCAGTGGGTAGTATAGAGGGCTGTGGTTCCGGAGTATCTGAATCCACACCAATGCGTGACAAGGCATCCGTCTTACCATGTAAGGGACCTGGTCGGTAAGTGACTGTGAAATCAAACATGGAAAAAAACAAATGCCATTGTGCTTGACGGGCATTGGTAGACTTGGCTTGAGACAAAGCTTGAAGATTACGATGATCAGTGAACACGGTAACAGGATGGCGAGCGCCCAACAGTTGATGTCTCCATTCCTTGAACGCGGCTCTAATAGCCAGTAATTCTCTTTCCATGATGGTATAATTGCACTCAGCAGGAGATAGGGCCCTGGAATAATACGCTACTCGATGTAACCGCCGGGTGGAGGATGGTGTGGATGGTGTTGATGGTGTAAACGAAGTGGATGGAGTGGATGGGAAAGACTGGAACGGCTGGAACAGCTGGAATGGCTAGAACAGCTGGAACGGATGAAGTGATTGAAAAGGATGGGATGGATGGAAAGGATAGGATGGATGGAAAGGCTGAAGTGGATGGAGCGGATGGAATCGATGGAGTGGATGGAATGGATGGAGTGCATGAACGGATGGAGTAGATGGACCAGATGGAGTGGATGGAAAGGATGAAGCCGATGGAAAGGATGAAGCCGATGGAACAAATGGAAGAGGGGATAGAGTGGACGGAAAGGCTAGAATTAATAGAATGGATAGAAAGGTTAGAGTGAATAGAATGGTTGGAAAGGACAGAGCGAAAGGAGTGGACGGAGTTGATATATCTCTGTATATCCCTGTATCTCCTACTTATGCTATGTATACGCTATGTACCTGTATCCCCATGTTATCTCTATCACATGTTTACCCTATCCATCCTAACGCTTTATATATGTATGCCGCTTTGTACGCCCCCTGTCCTCCTCTCATGCTTGGTCGCATGCGATTTACTAATAACCTCCATATCACACCACTACGCTTACTCTCTCCTATACACCATCCTTCAACTAGAACACAGCTATACTATGACACATTCGGCCTAGCTGTTCTCATACTAACATGACCCCACGAAAACCTCATAATCCTAATAAAACACAGCTAGCTGAGTACATACCGGCTAGCTTAGGCATCTCCTCAGGCCTAACGCAGCCAGAACTCAGTCTGGGTGTCCACCCTCCAGATTGAACACATCCAACTGATTTCATCAGCACCACACATTCCGCTAAAAAGCAGATATCATGCAACAACCCCACCAGCTGCACACATGTCTGGTACACCCACGCACCATACGACACTCTCTCTCTATTGACTTGAACAGCGGTTCCCGAGGCGTTCAACCTACCAGCACTTTGAGATCATACCAATGATTCATAAGGCGCTATATAAATGCCAAGTAACATAACATAACATACCCAGGTTATCACGGAGACGGTTGAGCAGGATTGCATGTTTTTTAATTTTTTTTAATAAAACATTTTATTGTTTTTTTGGTTACATACAAACATACAGCCCCATACAACGGGGTAAACAAAATGTCCCCCTTACCCGCCCGCCAATTGTTCATCGCCATAGTCTTGTACCAATGAGCCTTAAAACATGTCCTGACATTTGTTACTTTCAAGTCTTTGAGTGGCAGTTTGGTTTGTCGTTATATAGCTTTAATGCGCACCTTCCCAGCTACGCCATATTTTTTGAGCTTTCTCAGGACACCCTCTGGCAGTGTAAACCCTTTTTTCCATTGCTATGCAGATGTCTACATCCGTAATCCATTGTTCATAGCTCGGTGGTCTTTCGGAGCCCCACAGTTGCGCTATATTCCTTTTAAGTATCGCAGTGGTGGTGGATAAGAATGCTTTTTCGTACCTTGTTAGTTCTATATCTTCTTCTATCCTGATCAGTAGTTGCTTTGGATTTACATGTATTCTCTTTCCCATTATCCTTGACAGTTCATCGCAGCATTTCTGCCAGTATTGCTGAATGATGGCACACTCCCACAGTATGTGGTAGTAGGAGCCCTCCTCCCTCTTGCACCCCAGACAGTTTGGGTTAGTGGTCTTCCCCCAATTGAACAACGCCACACTTGGATAATAAATTCTATGTAATATTTTCAGTTGAATTAGTCTAAGCCTGGAGGAAATAGCCGATTCTCTGGGATACATTAATGCGGTTACCCATTCTCTGGAAGTATCAAAGGCAGAAGAGAGGTCAAGTAAGATGAGGACACAGGGGGTGTTGGAATCGAGGTTGGAGAGCAGGTCTTCACGGATGTTCAGGTGAGCAGTTTCCATGCTTCTGGCAGCTCTGAAGTCAGACTGATGATCATGGAGACAACCAACAGATTCAGTGTGAAGATTAAGCTGGGAAAAGCCAGACTGATGGTCCTGGAGATGGTAATGTACCCTGCTTGGCAAAGCACAACGTCGTCTGTGACCTAGTCAGTGGCTTTTGGTCTTTGGAAGAACCAAAAGGAATGCTGCATATGTTGCTAATGAAGCAGAAGATGGTCTGCTTCCGTTGGATGCTTTAGTGACTCAAGGCTGGCAAGGTGAAGAACAGGCGCTTCGTTACAAGTTAAGGTAACAGAGTTGTAAATATGTCTGTCTGACATTTTCTTTCTGGTTAGTGTGATAAGATTTGGTGCACACCATGCTCCGAGTGAGATCAGGATATATGTGTATGCTTACTCAGCCTCTTTTCTGAGTGGGGAAGTGACAGCAAATAAGTAGAGATGTATGAGAAAGGCATTTCACAAAAGTTTATGAAAGCTCTGAGTAATCACAAATAGTTCTGTTTGCAATGAACAGCAAACCACAGACGTTGCACACTGGAGCCAGGTGTCTCTCCTGAACTTCCTGTTGGTGCTACCTCTCAAGCTGCCCTTGTCCGCACACCTCAGAGTGAGGAAAAATATTGGATAAGTTTGCTCTTCACTTTTACTTTTCTCCGATAGGGTCCAGATACAGATTCACAGCAAGATTTCTCCGATTGTTTAGTTATATGGCAAGTGCAGGGGACACTACCAGTGCTATGAGAGCCCTTTGAGAAGGTAGGGATTACCATCAGTGATCCTTTGACCTGCCAACTACCTCTATGAACCACTTCATATTGGTGGTTATGGGTATGGAGCCAGGTACCCTGCGTCGACCCCATGAGAACCATTGCTGTCTTTGCAGTAGCAAACACACGAAGGTTGGCACTTCCTCTGATTTATTTAGATGCCTGTTTTTGTCAAATCTGGCCCATAGCCTAATTTCTCAAAATCAAAACGCAACATCTGTTTATGCTAGAAGGTGACGTGCAGCCTGAGATATCCTATTTTACTCTGACTGTCCAGTGTTTTTCAACTGGTGGAAAGATAATTTGAGATGTTTTCTAATAGTATACTGGAGCTAGATGCTCACATCGTTTTTTGTAACATTGTGACCTCTGCTACAACTGGATCCAGTAGAAAAACACTTCTTAGATATACACATAGGTTATCCTAGCCCTCCCCTAACTAGACTGTGCTGTCTCATTTTTTTTTAAATTGAAGACGGGTTGAACTGGTGGAAATTCTACTTCACTTTTCCATATGTTTTCTACTCGATCCAGATACTGAGATATAAAAATAATAATTTGATATTTATATAGCACTTTTATCCAAAGCGCCTTACATAGCACATATTTACATACATTATTATTATAGATGTGATTCTTTAGATAGCTCCTGAACTGCTACGAGGTAAGTTTTAAAACGTATTTATGTCAGTTCATTGGCAACTTCCCACTCTATATCTGTACATCTGCAGACAGAATCCTGTGAGCCCCACTTTTTCACTTACTCCTTGACCCTTTTTCTTGCTGCTCATTTTTCCTCTTTTAGTTGCCCCTCATTGCCCTTTTTCCTTCACCACCTCCCTTTTGCTGGCATTTCACTACCCTTTTTCCCTTTATGGCCCTCTGTCAATCACTCTTTACAGACCATCACATCAATGTCTATTCCAAAACCAGAACTATTGGCTTTGCCAATGTTTCTTTTGTTTCATATGGACACTCTGGGTTCCCCACTCCGCATTCAGAACAAGTTAAGGAGCAAACTTTTATCCTAGAGTTAATGTGCTTGATCTGCTGTGGCGTTTCAGGTGAAAATGTGTGCAAGACAAGCTTTTTGCAAGGTCAAGTAACGCCACCTATTCCGAGTGCTGAAATATTCAAACTAATTCCATAACAGAGCAAAAGTAAAAACACTCAGTAAAGAAAAGCTTTAATTTTCCTACTAGTGTGTTAGCTTTCGTCTTCAGTTAGCATACTCGAGAGTAGAAAATGCACACGTAAAAATGAAACAATATATTAATTAACTATTATGCCTAGGTATAAGGTGTTTGGTAGACAACATAGCAGGCTGAGTATGTGTGTGCTCCATAAGCACTTATCTTTCAGAGCAGTCGCACATGTGCTGATGGAGTTCACAGCACAGATCACACAGCTTGATACAAAATAAAACACATGCGTTTCATGTTTTGAATGCACTCACGGGAAAAATATCCAAAATGAAAATCGCAAATTCCATTCAAACCCATCAGCTGCCAAGCTCTTATTCAGAAGTTGGAGTTCAACAATCATGAGGAGATGGGGTTGGGGCAGAGGAGGTTACCTTGGAAGCAGAGTTAAGTGCAAGGCAGAGCCTTTTGTCATGGAGAATCTGGCGGGCTGCTATTCACACCTTGCCCAGCTTCCCAGACGCATTACAAAGGGCGTTTCTCTGCAGTGGAGAAGAGGTTACCCAGCACACTTACAGAGGGGTGGGGGCTGCTTTATAGAATTCGTGTCAGCACATAGCTTGAGTAAATACATGCAGTTTAATTGAAAATGTCGAGATGCCTGTATTATTAAATATTGACTTGTGACACATATGATTAAATGGTTGCAAGATTTGTATTTGTTTGTATTGTTCACCCATACTGTTGAAACCTTTTTTTTAATCTAAGTTTTCAAAAGTGTGACTGTTATGAGCACAGTATTGGCTTCTTGACAGATGCTGGTTCTGCCCCATACAGTCGCACAAAAACATTTGAGACTTGCTGCTAAGAAGTGCTAGTGTTCACTTTTAAACTAGAGCAGGTCACCAAAAACACAAGCAATGGTTTGGTTCTGGTTGATGTTGTGTAAGCAATGGCCCTGCAGCTGAACTCAGAAATGATCAATCATTAGATAACATGGATTGCTTTACAAAAATAATGTAATTGTTTATGAAACTGCCTATTTTCCTCGGTTATTGGTCAACCTGAATTCATTAACTAAACCACATCACAAACATTCTCAGTGACAGGACCAGCCAAGCACTATATTAAAGCAATATGCCTCGAGCGGCGGGGGCATTACCGGCTCAGGTAATGCCCCGGGGCCCATAGTTATAGGCCCGAGCGAAGCCCCTGCCGCCAGGGGCATATAGCTATTAGTACCCCGGCCTGCAAAAACTGTGTGACCGGGGCACAAAAAACCTTTTTTTTGTCCCGAAACACTGCAGCGTTTCGGGGAAAAAATAAAAAAGACGATAAAGAAAATGGCCACTGTGAAAGGGAAAATTAGTCCATTTTCCCTTTCCATGGCGGCCATCGGGAGCAGACGCGCTGGAAACAGAAGCGTTTCCTGCGCGCCCTCTCCCGAAAAAAAAAGAAGGTAAGTGCGGTTGGGAGGGCGTGAGGGAGGGGATGGCCCTGCTCCGAGCCTCCAGACGGCAGGAGGCTGCCATCGTCCCCCGCCGGGGACCCAGGGATGGAAGGTAAGTGGGGTGGGGAGGGCCAGGAGGAGGGAGGAAAGGGAAGGGGAGGAAAAAAAAAAGCCTTACCTCAGTCCCCGGTGGCGGGCGAAGGTAGCCTCTCTGCCGTGGGGAGCCTCGGAGCGGGGATGGCCCCGCTTCATGCATCCTCATTGGCTGAGGGGCTGCCACACCCCCCGCCGGGGACGAAGGCTGTGGAATCCCGACAGAGGGATTCCAGGCCTGGTAATGAGTCGGCGAGGGCCAATCAGAA
Source organism: Ambystoma mexicanum (assembly GCF_040938575.1). Classification (NCBI taxonomy): domain Eukaryota; kingdom Metazoa; phylum Chordata; class Amphibia; order Caudata; family Ambystomatidae; genus Ambystoma; species Ambystoma mexicanum. Next base: position 971,822,387 of record NC_090939.1, read on the forward strand.
TGTCTCTTTAATTCTGATTGTGCCCTTGCCGGGTACTAATAATGAAAACAACCTCAATTGGAATAAAACAATTCAATAGCATACGTAAAAGTTTGATGCAGTGCTGCAAGTGCTTAATTTAAACTAGCAAATGCAATGTGCTTAATGGGTCACTAAAATCTTTGAGAACAAACATCGTCCTTGAGCGCTACACCAGTTTTTATATTTTTCGTGCACAGCTCTCTTGATATTTTTTTTTGTTGATTATTTATAACATTTTTGTAACGTCCAAACTGAAGGGGATCCCTGCGTTTGTACAGAATAAGCAAGATTATTGCACAATCAAAAGAAAAACACAGGTGTGGTAGGTGCAGTGATTGCTTGTACAGAAGCAGTGTCATTAATCATATGTATTGAAGAGCCAGGTTTTCAAAGGTTTCTTGAAGGTAGTGGTGGAAGGTTCATCTCTGATGTTTGAGGGAAGACAGTTCCAGAGTGAGGGAGCAGTGCTAACTCCTCTAGATCTATCCTTTTTGAATCATGGAATGACAAGAGTGGTGTTATTGGATGAGCGAAGAGCATGCAAGTGGTGTTTCTGAGAGATGCTCTTGTTTAGGTACTTAGGGGCAAGATTGTAAATGCAGCGATGTGTCAGTGTTAAAGTTTTTAACTCTATGTGTGCTATTATGGGTAGCCAGTGGGCTTCGCGCCTAAAGGCAGAGATGTGGTCTGATTGACACAATCCCAGGGCAGCCCGAAGAGCTTTGTTCCGGAGGAGTTGCAGCTCGGATAGGTTGGCTGTCGAAGTGCCTATGAGGAGAACATTTCAATAGTCAAGCTTGCTGATAATAATGGCACTGGCAAGCGGGAGGAAGTTGGTTGGCGACAGGAATTGCCTACATATGGAAATGAGTTTCGTTCTGTAGGCTGTAGACGATGCAAGGGCGTTAATGTGCTTAGTCATGTTTAGTTCAGCATCCAAATAAACTCCCAGCGTTTTGACTTGTCTGAGGACAGGGTTGGAAGTGCCATCAATTGAGAAAGAGGAGTAGGCGCAGGCAAGCTTGCTGAGACGAAAAGGGGATCCCACAATCAGTAGTTCAGTTTTATCGTCACTGAAGCACACATTGTGAGTGGCCATCCAGTTTTGGGTGGTGGCGTAGATCTTGTTCATGATGAAAGTGTCCTCAGAGTGGTTACCCCTGATTGAATTGAATTGATAGTTTATTTATATAGTGCCTATACATAATGTGTTTCAAAGTGCTTCAAGGCAGGGAGGGAGCAAGTGAGAATAAAGAGACATTCTTACAAGTCCTTAATACATTCAGAATGTGAAATTAACTATCATAATCAGTGATGTGAATGTTAGAAATTAGGATGAAAATGTGTACAATGTTTTAGGTTAAAATGAATTTGAGGCTTGGGGTTTACCTAGTTACTCTAGTAACTTAAGTTACATTACATGCCAAGTAAAATACTTTATTAAATTACTATTCGATTTGAAAGTTTGCACTATCCATGGTAGATCTATTTCAGATAGCCCAGCCAAACTTACATTCATTAGAACACCAGCAGCCCCAATAGACAATTTTTTTAATCCATATCTATTGCGATTGGTTAAGGGTCATTGATATGAAGATCCTTGAGCACATTCAAAATGATCACTTCTCCATTAGCTTTGAAAGTGGCCTTGACTCTGCAGCTACACTGAGGGCAAGTTCAAATAATCTACACAGGGTCCAATGGTCGATGCCCTTCTAGCCAATAATAAATAAATATCCAAGAAGATTTTAAACAGATTATGGACTGTTTGTCTTTTGGTAATGATGAAAGCTTAATTGGGAATACTTTTATTGTTTTAAATGGAATTGTTGAGCAGTTTTTAGGATCTAAGTTAAAGGGCAAAAGTAAAGATGCTAAACCCAGCAAGGAATGTCGTGTGGCTAAAATAGATTTATTGGCCCAGAGGAATAAACGTAAATAATTTGGCTTTGGCTGAGGCCGCTGAGGCCCGCACTGTGATGAATTTGATTCTGCCTTGCAGGAGTGCAAGGATAAGTAGGGGTAAAATGGCGTGTCCTGCTAGGCTTTGCAGCAGGCTTCCTGGATAGGAACTACCACAAGGGCTCTGAACCTAAAATCAAGGACAAGGCAGCTGCCTGCAACACACTCCACAGATGTGGGCCGTCTGCCTTAAAGGACAACACAAGCCCATTGAAGATGCTGGGAGAAGTGCCTCAACAAGCATCTACCGAAGTCCACCTTAAAGTACATTTTCAAGCTAGTCGAGTTCCTCGATCCATAACCAAAGGCAATGCTGACCATTTTCAAGCCGCCGTCGCTAAAAGACATCTGAGACGTCTCAACCAGTGCTTCAGAACTGCTGATCAGCACTGAGACGACGATTCCTGACCCAAGCGGCCGTGTAGGCCAGTCTGCAGCCATTCATCCAGCTTTGCTTGCCGAACCATCTTGCACCTGATACCCGCAGCTGACTCCCGTGTTGAACTCTGTCACAGAAGCCTGCAGAGTGCCCTGAAGCCGACTCAACCATGTTGAGCACCAAGAACACTTACAGCACAAGGCACATTGTGGTTCTATCCCCCTGGTCCTTCCCAGAAGGCCCCTACAGACATTTGAAGACCCATTGCTTCCTTTGTGCTAAAACCAAGAAACCTTAAGCTGTTGTCGTTATTAATCATACTGACTATCCTCCTGTCAGTATCCAGAGTGCATCCCTCTCCCTTCTTTGAAACTGTCTGTCCTCTGCATTTCGTTAGAGGGTGGGTTGTACAGTCCCTTTTATCAATCGGTAATTATTGTATTTTCACTGTGTTGTAACTAACCAACAATCCATGTCTTTTCAGAGATAAGCCTGCCGCTCCGTCCACATTACCAAAATTGGACAAGGAGGTTTATAGTTTGCTTGTTATTCCAATCTGTACAGATCCCTTCTGGTGTAATAGAGGTGTGGGGCTGATTGATTGTTTAGAAACCGATATTCACCCTTGGACCGGTGGTACCCCAGAAGTGGATTTGTCACAAAGACTCTCTTGCCCCATAGCTTGATGATGTGAGGGCCAATATCCTGTCTCTAGCCCGCACTTATGCCTCTCCAATTGGCCATGCTTTCTCTGACTTTCACTATGCACTTAGGAGTTCCTTTGACCAACACTAAACTGCTCACACATTCATGCCTTCCTCTCCACGCCCTGAGCCCTGCATCACCTCCGAGATCCAGGCCCTCAAAACAAACATGTGTCATTCCTTACAAACCTGGAACAATCACAGAGAACCACCTTACTCCTAGCCCACACAAATTCCCCTGCTGTCCTCACTTTTGCATTGGACACTGCCAAATCCTCCAACTTCACAAACATAACCTCCTTCATAAAAACCCCTGAAAACCTGTATCTACCCTCAGACATATCCATCTTAACCTCCCTTTTTTCTATTGAATTTTCTCACTACTTTTCCTCTACAAATCTCTGAAATGTGTGACTCTCATGATCCTCATCTCTCCCTGCCCCCTTCTTTCCGCCACCTCTCTCTGCTCCCTCTTTTACTGTCTACTTTTTACTCTCTACCTCTCCTACAGAATTAGCATCCATCCATCACAGTTCCAATCCATCTTGTGCTCCTTTTGACGGTTTTCGCCTCAGACAATCAAACACTTAGTCTCAGGTACCTTTCTTTAGCTCTGTGAGTTCTTTAACCTCTCCCCCTCAGCTCGACTTTTCACTGATTCGTTCAGAGGTGAAACTATCCTACCCTTTTTTAAGAAATCTTCTGCTGACACAAACATCTGGCAAACTATTGACCAGTTTCCTTCCATCCCTTTATTTGAAGTTCCTCAAGCGGCAAGTCTTGAAAAAGATCCCCAAGTACATTTAGGTTAATGGCATTGGAGATACATGTCAATCTGGCTTACGTAGTAAACACTCCACTAAGTCTGCACTCATGTATGTCTTCAACTTCCACTCTGCTTCTCACCACTCAGAAATATCTTCTAAACCCATCCTTGTGGAAATCTCTTCCATTTCAATACTATTGCCTACTCAGTTCTCCTCCTCACATAACTAGACCTTGGGTTTCACAAATCTGCTGTCTCCTGGATCTTATCTGACCTTAAAGGTCCCTACTTTACAATCTCTTGGAACACAAAAACATCTGACCCCACCCATCTTCCTGTCACCCTTCCCCAAAGATCAGTCCTTGGACCTCTGCTCTTCACCCTCTATATCTCCACGCTAGCAAGACTGATCTCATCCTCTTGCTTTAACTACCACCTATCTGTTGATGACAATAACATTGTTTTCTCCATTCCCTCTGTCACCCTAGCCATCTTAGAACATATTACACTGCAATCTGTTGCTGGATGGTTCTCTACTACCTCATGCAGAACTCTTCAAAAAATGTAAGTTGTGTTTTTCCGGCTTTCAATGCCAACCCACCCCTCGACTCTTCCATTTCCTTCCGGCCTGATCTTCTTGCTCCCTCGCCCAAGGCTTGCAACCTTGGTGTCCTCTTTAATAGTGACCTCTGACTGCAACAATTCATTACTACCAGTGCCTCTTCTGCTCGTATGAACCCTCTCACAATTTGATACATTCTTCCATTTCTTATTCATACCCTTTAAAATGTTAACCTACACCCTCATGCTCAGCAAACTTTACTACTGCTCAAGCCTAGTCCTTGACCTCCCTCCCTACTCCTTCCTCCCTCTAGATGAAGTCTTCAACAACACAGCCTGCGCTCTCTACAAACTAATCATATTCTCCCTCACACCTGCCTACTGACACTATGGAGGTTGGCTCATCATGCACAACCACTCAGTTTTCAAGTTCCCGCTCATAGTCTATAAAGCTGTGCATGGTCTTGCTCCTATGGACCTGTGTGATTGCATATCTGTCTGCTCACCATCTTGTTCCTTTCTGCTCCCCCTCTACACTAAACCTCATTGTCACATATTCAGTCTGTGTCTACTCTCACTTTCGCAATTTCTCCCTACTATCCCTCCTCCATTGAAAGCCGCTGCCCATCACAATCAAAGCCAGTCTTACTTTGTATGGCCCCAAAACTCACCTTGAACCTCATTTACTTGCCAACTGATCTGTTGATGGGCAGAGGAGGTAAAAGAAAAGCGAGTAAGGTGAAAGAGTGTACGGACAGCAAAGTTTATGATTTTATATAGAGGTGTAAAAGCATAGTTAGGAAGGCCATAGAGAAGACTAGCACAGTAGTTGGAAAGAGAAAGGAGAATGAGATGAGCTGTTTAGCAGTGTTAAAGGTCAGAAGATCATTTATTTTGATGTTAAGTCGGGCGGGGCGGCTATGGCAGATTTGAAGTTGAACAGAGAGACATTTTGAGAAGGGACAAAGACTACTCCCAGGTTGCCAGCAGACCTTGCAGTAGGGAAGGGGATCAGAAGAGGAGAGTAAGGGGAGTGTCAGCGATAGATTTTTTTACAGGGGAAGTAGAGAACTTCAGTTTTAGTTGAGTCAGGCATAAGTGAGTGGGAAGCCATCCAATGTTTGATAGCAAACAGTTGGAGATTTTATATAACATTATGTCTTATAGAGAGTGAAAGGAGAAGAAGATTTGGCTGTCAACTGCAAAGAGCTGGTAGGAGAAGTCAAAGTCAAAGATAAGGGCACCAAGACCGGAGTCACATAAGGTGAAGAGGAGTGGACCAAGATGGAACCCTTGGGTATGGTGACATTAAGAGGGGTGGGTAGAGAAATGACGTTGTTCTAGGACACCGCAAAGAGATGGGGGCAAGATAGGAGGCAAACCAGGCTAGGACCTTATCTCGGATGCCGAGGAGAGATAGGGCTGAAAGAAGGTCAGAATGGTTGACCGTGTCAAATGCAGCAGAGAGGTCACGAAGAATGAGGATGGTAGAGGGGTTAGCATGAGAGGCAGAAGAGATGTGGCTGTGAGTAGAGCAGTTCCAGTGGAGTGGAGAGAAAGGAAGCCTGATTGGAGAGGTTCTCAGGTTATTGGTATCAAGGAATTCAGTGAGTCGGTTGACTACAACACGCTCAAGAATTTCAGAGTAGTGAGGTAGGAGGGAGACAAAGTAAATGTTTGCTGGGTAGTTGGGATCAAGGTCAGGTTTCTTAAGGATGTGGATGACAGTTGCAGACTTGTACTAGTCTGGAAAGCTGGAATGGTTTAGAGAGGTGTTGTAGAGGGAAGGAAATAGTGGAGTAACATTTTATGCTATGATTTTGACGAGATGGAGATGCAGGATGGATTAGACCTGAAGAGGAGGGTAGGAATTTATTCTGCATTTGTGGGGGTGAAGAACAACATGATGGCGGGAGAGGAGGGTAGGGGGGGAGAAGAGAAGTACATGTGGGGGAGGAGGCCAGATACGTAGTTAGGTAGTTTGAATGGTGGAAATTGTCTAGGCAAAGTAGGTCGCAAGATCAGTAGCAGATAGAGTAGATTGGATTAAGCACGGCTTGGGAGGAGAGAGAATACATGTTAGTGATCTCTGGGGCAGTTTAGGTTGAGCAGATTGGGATGAAATCAAGTTTGACCGTGATGAGAGTAGAGGTGAAGCTTTGGAGAGAGATGAGATAGAGTTGGAGATCAAATGGGATGCTAGTCTTTTGCCAAGTGTAAAGGTTTTTTTCTCATTGTTGTTTTCAAGATGCAAATGAAAGGTGTAATGCAAGGACGAGGAAGGGAGGCTTTAAGAGTAATTGTTGATAGAGGGAAGTGAGAGGAGAAGGGAGCATGGAGGGCCACGTTAAAATGATTGAATGCTTTGTCAGTGGTCGGTGTCCTTATAAGAGGAGAGAGAGTGTTGTAGGCCGGATAGGTATGATGAGAGTTTGGAGGAGGGAAACCTGTGCTTGGTAATCATAACAGTGGGTTGGGAGAGAGAGAGAGGAGAAGGTGGTAGTGAAGACGGAGGCAAAGACGATAGTGGTCAGAGATATTGGAGGCTGAGAGATGAGAATGAGGTTGAGGGAGTTGCCACTAGTGCGGGAAAGCTGTGGGGAGACACTAGTGCATGGCTGGAGAGGCCAAGGCTGAATTTCATGGACAGAGTAGTGGAGAGAGAGGATAGGTTGAAGTCACCAATGTTTGAGGTGGTGGTTAGGCGGAGGGAATCAATTAGCTAGGAGAAGTGATCAAAGAACAGACCAGGTGGGCCAGGTGGCCAAAAAAGGGAGGTAACATGAATTCCATAGGGGTAGTGGATAATGTGAATTCAAAAGAGGGAGAGACAGCAGACAATGGAGGAGTGGTGGAGATGGGTAGTTTGTAGGAAGAGAAAAGTCCTATGCCACCACCCTACCAGTAAGGCGAGGAGAATTGGTGAAGGTGTATGCAGCGTCATGAAGGGCAGCAAGTGTAGCAGAGTCAGAGGGAGAGATCCAGGTTTCAATGATGGGTAATGAGGTCAAGAGAGTGGGATTGAGAACGAAGGAAGTCAGCGGTAAAGGAGGTTTTGTTGCAGACACATTGAGCATTTCAGAGAGGAATAGAAAGAGAGTGAGACATAGACGCATAGAGATGTTGAGATTGGGAGGTGAAGAGATGATGCAGGTAGATGGGGAAGGGGAGGGTACTTGGGATTAGGGAGGAGATGAGTGGTGGATAGGGAGAGCAGAGGAGAGAGAGGAGGGGGTGATGTCGAGCAAATGTGGCGATGGGAATCGGGAGGGAGGTAAACTGGTTATGGGCAGAGGAGAGAAGTAGGAAGCAGAGGAATGGGTAGGAAGAGCAGAACATGGTGATGGTAGGGTTAGGGGAGAGGTGCAGGTATAACCTATAGAACAGTTGGAGGGTAGAGTATAGCAATAGCTCGTAAGCAAAGAGGCTGCAGGAAGACTGGAATAATGTCCCTTAGATGTTGGACCTTTGCTGGAACACCCCAGGGCTAGGGTCGCCCCAAAGGTAGGAGGTAAAATGGTAGGAGTGATGGGGAGGAGCCAATGGGGATCTGGGTTTCCAGCAATGATGCGACCCTGGCGGTGCTGGAAGGCAGAAGCAGCAGTCTGGAGAGACAGTGCAGGGGAGACTGGGAGATGGAGTCCTATGGAGTCCTATGGCGGCTCCCCTGCTCAAACTAATTGTGTTGCAGTTGGTGGTGGGAGTGGGTTGCTCTATGTGCAGTGCCAGCGGGGGATGGAGGTTGAGCGAGGTCACAGAGGGGCAGAATGGGGAGAGCCTCACCACAGGGCTGGTTGTAGTTGGGGGGGGTCACAGCAACAATGCAGCCGACAGGGAGCTGGGTTTGCCGGTGACAATGTAGCCAATGGCGGGGCTGGGTTTCCAGCTATGATGCGGCCAATGGCGGTGCTGGGAGTCAGGAGCAGCAGTCTGGTGTGATGGAGCAGGGGAGGCAGGGAGATGGATTGTTGTGGTGGCCGCCCTGCTCAAAGCTCACAAGGTTGCTGTCGGTGGTGGTTGCGGGCTACTGGATGGAAGATGCAGCACCTGTGTGCTGGCAGGTGCCAGTGGGGGATGGAGGTCGAGTGAGGCCACTGAGGGGCAGAAAGGGGAGAGCCTCATGTCGGGGCTGGAGGTAGTTGGTGGGGTCACAGCAACAATGTGGCCACTGGGGAGCTGGTTTTACGTCGATGATGCGGCCAATGGCAATACTGGGAGGCAGAAGCAGCTTTCTGGAACATTGCAGCAGGGGAGGCTTGGCGATGCAGTCCTGTGGCGGCCACCCTGATCAAAACTTAGTGTTGTGGTCGGTGGTGGGAGCGGGTTGCTGGATGGTAGATGCAGCGCTCGAATGCTGGTAGGTGCCAGTGGGGGATGGAGGTCGAGTGAGGCCACGGAGGGGCATAATGTGGAGAGACGCCTATTTAAATAGTGCACACAACATGATTTGTATCTTGATTCGACTTTGTCAAAGTGACATGTGAGCCATGGCCATCTCGTCTATAAAAAAAAGTGTAATATGGAATACATGGTATATTACACTGTTTAGTAAATTTTGTATACAGAATGTATTTACCATAGCTCTCAACCCACATGCTTTTGGTGGGTGACACGTCTTGAAATCAGCTGACTCAACTGCCAAGTTTCCTATACAGCCATTCACTCCAATGGTCGCTCACCAACCCAAAAAAAAAAATATTGGGTGTTTTTTACCACCTTAGCGACACAAAATGTGGAGAGCTATGATTTACACTTAAAAACAAGCACCTGTCTTCAGCAACAGTTCTTATTGGCATGTGCCCCCACCACCACCCAACAGATTTCTTTGATTTCCTAATGTGTTTGACTAAACTTGATATACAAAGACAACCCGATGCAGTACATGCGCTCTGTATGTGCGCAGCGTTGTCATTGTTGATGTTGCATGTTGTGTACTTGATTTTTTTGAAGAAACAGTTTGTTTGGCCATTAATGTCAGCAGATGTCCTACACTGATGGATTATACTCTGCAAGGAAAATAGTAACATATATTCCAAATAGATAAATAGATCCTAAATACACAGGTTGAATGACTAATCTCAATTGCATAATGCATTTTACAATACGCCCGTTTCCACAGCATTCACTGGTGCACAGTAAATAACAGGGATTACAATCAGTCGCCAAAATTGCAATTTGTTTTGAGGGACCTGGAAAACTAAAACATAATTTGTTAAGCAGCTGGATTAACTTGATAAGATAGCTTGTTACATGCCATCATAGAAAAACATTTCTTTCTTCAAAGATGGTGCCAGGCGTCAATGGCAGAGTAATTGTCACTGTCCAAAAACACAGTGATGGTCTTGGATTTCTTAGTGACTGCACACTTTTCCTTTAAATGTATGTTTCTGGCCTAAAGTGTTAGTGGTAGATTTTCTTAAGGATATGTCATATAACACACAGATATACACGTTATTTAAAAATAAAAAAAACACCTCTGCAATTGTAATTCTAATTAAACTTTAACCTCTTGTAAATGCGTGGGACTGGAATTCTCTTTTGAATGCTGATCACGGAAAGAAACGGGTCATTTTATAATTCAAAGTGAGGGCAAAGTGAAGATAACTTTACATCTATGCTGTGCTGTTCCATAGACAAAAGTTGAATTGTTGGTCAAGTGATTTCCTGTTGATGAAACAAAGAGCCAGGCTTTCTACAAAGGGCTCTGTTTACATGGCGCGGCTGCAGGCAACTTCCAGGAGGCACATTTTCACACCTCCTTAACAAGCCATTCAAATTCAAAGCCACAGGAGCTGGTTGCAGAGCAACATGCACCATTATTCCTGCATAAGAGCAGTAAATACTTTGGTAATTTACTCACAGATTGTGCAAAATCTGTTTAGGAAGTTTTTGTAAAATAAAATAAATAATAAATCACCAATTAACGTATTACTAATGCTCAGCCACATGCACCTGAATCACTGTGGGCCTTGTGAACAATGCTCTGGGAAGGGCTCTTTCCCTCCCCCTGCTTCCCTCATGTTTAAAACGGCTTCAGCCCTACTCAGAAAAAGAGGCAGGTGAAGGGGGAAGGGAGCAGTATGGAGACACACAGCAGTATTGGTTCGTTTGAAAAGTGAACATTTTACAATTATTCTGAAGCGCTTTTGATAATGTGATCATCTAAAACGGCGTACTGGTGTGCATGTAAATCCACCATAGTAAATCGTCTAATCTGACAGTTCTGCATTATATTTTACGCGAGGGGAAGTATTAGAAATGCTGCAAATTCTTTTTTGTGAGAGGTTGCCTTAGCGGTGCCATACACGAATGCATTTTAGCATAAGCACAAGATTTTAAACTTGCTTCTGACGTCCATCCACCGAGTGCAGAGAGTCATTTTAGATATAATCCATTTGACCTGATGTGACCAGTGGTGCTGCTGAGTTCATTAACAGTTGTAGTTTCCTGGTTAATCATTGTAGCTGTCAAGATGGTGAGGTAAGTGCTCACTTAAATCACCTGCATTCAGCATGTCGATAGTTTGGAATTCTGGCAGGCCTGACTCAGTCCTTTATCCTTCTGAAATGGGTAAATTGAGTACATTTACAATCTGTTATTATAACACATGTTATTGGAGCACTCCTAAGTGGGAGGAACCCAGTATAAAGGTTATTTAAACATGTGATATTATTATGTGCAAGACTGATCGTGAGTTCAGCAGTGAAAGCCCTGGGTGTCAGCCCCTTTGTTTTAGTCAGGGAACAGCACTAGATCTAATTGTGTTGGCCAAAGCTTATACTACTAACAGCATCACTTTTACCACCTACTGTAATAACAACTAGGCGATGTCTATACTTTTGCTGAAGACATTTTCGGTGCTTGGTAAGCAATCCATGCTGCTCATACCACTGACCAACGATTGATGTACATGCTTTCAACTAAGACATATTAGGCGTGAATTCCCTCCTTGTGGATAATACATTCCTGAAACTGTTATTAATGTTACCATTGTCTGCCCCCAATGCTAGCACTTTTCAACATGGAAAGTGATCTTAAACTGGTGAGTTATTTTATTAAGTTGAAACCTATTTTATATTGGGCGGCATTATGGGCCTCCCCAGGTTTAGCTTGTTATAGAGATGCTCTTATGTATGCTATGACTCTGAAAAGCTCTTGTTCCCTTCAGTGGCTTAAACATGTGAAATCCTGGCTTTGAATCTTGGGCACTTATGGAGGTCACCGGAATCCATGACCACTGAAAGCAAGGAAATGATCAAACGAGCGAGTGTTGTTTCATCTTGTCTGTCTATGGAGACGGCCTGTGCTAATCTTAGCACTGGACGTCTCTATTTGTTGATCAAGCCCGATTTTGGCTATCAGGCCTATCGGGATGTGATAAGGCCTCACTTTGCACACTCCCTCTACCTGGAATTCCGTCTTGGCATTTTGAAATTGACATCATTCAAAGAGAACTGGTTTGAATATAACAACTCAGTTTGCCCAGTCTGTGGGGCAAAGGAAAAGTCCATCATTATTTTCTTGTTTTTTTGTGAGGGGTACAAGGACCTGCAAGAAAAATACCTAGCCCCCATTCTTAGGCTGGTTGGCATTAGTCAAGTTGACTTGGCAACAGTGAACTGTAGGAACACTTGTGACTTGACAGTAGTTCATTTTGTTGCAAAGTTTATACATGGAACTTGGTTGAAGAAGCCTAAAGTGTTAATGTTATGTTAATGTTAAAGGATATTTGTACCGCGCACTATCACCACCGGAGTGGTCCCCTGGTGTTCTGGCGGCTCTGAAAAAGGGAGGAGGGGGTAAGTTAGTGGGAATTAGCTAGAAAAGTGCAAGAGAGCAGTGATGTGCTGTTGGCGCTATGTGCTGTTGGCGGCCTTGGGGTGTTTTATGGTCGGTAGTCATCTTGTGCTGTTGTGCAAGTCTATGTGTGGTTTGTTTTGTTGTAGCAATGTCGTGACATTTGTGTGGATTGCTGTATTTAAGTTTGTGGTTGTGTTTGGTTAGAGTTTGAGAGGTGTGTGCAGAGGGATGAAAATGTTAGTGGATTGGTTAGTTGGCATTGCTGTCCTTGCAATTATGCCTAGGTGTGATGATTGCTATCATTCACCATTCCATCTGAGTGCAGCACTTGCTAATCTTCAACATCCTGTCTAGATGAGAGGCAGACCAGTGACCACGATTCCATCCCAGTGTGGCACTTGTCATTGTGCACAGTATCATTTAAGTGTGGTGCATGCTAACATTCACATTTCTATCTAGATGCGGTGAAAGCTAAGGTTAAGAATTCCATCTAAGTGTGGAGCATGCTAACATTCATAATCCTGTCTAGATGCGACGAAAGCTAAGGTTAAGAATTCCATCTAAGTGTGGAGCATGCTAACATTCATAATCCTGTCTAGATGCGACGAAAGCTAAGGTTAAGAATTGCATCTAAGTGTGGAGCATACTAACATTGTTACACCTGTCTAGATGAGACACAGGCTTCTCTTGACTGTTCTCTGTGGGTGTGGCACTAGTTAACATTGGCTAGTATGTGAATGTGTAGAGCAATGCAGCATTTACAGTCTAGCCAATAGTGGATTTTAGTTGGTGGTCACAAATCTCAAGTATGCATGGTGTAATTCTATGGCAGTCTACGTTATGGAAAGGTAAGGTAGAGTGGCAAGGGCTTTCTGGAGTAGAGTAATTGCTCTACACCCCACCCATGCCACACTTACAGTTTTGTTGGTGTCCGTTGTCTTCCTTTGCTTCCCCAGCGGACACCTGCAGACACGTCTTGGAGCCGCCAGTGTGGGAGCCGCCCTTTGCCTTGGGGCCCTTAGCCGCGGGGGCTGCCGGGCCGAGGGCTGCCCTGGGGGGGGATCACGATATGGAGAGGAGGGACAAATCATGGTGCGTGGATGGGGTGGTTAATGTTAGTCCCCCAACTGTAATAGTGATGTTTAGTCACTAATTTTGGCAATTTGTGCATGGTTTATTAGCCCAATTGGAATTTATATGTAATGATTTTTATTTTTATATTTAATTGTTGATGTTTGTTTAATTGCTTGTTTTTACAATTTTATGTAGAGAATGTGTTGGGGCTTTCTTCTTTGAATCAATTTGAATTAACTGTTCTATTGTTAATTGTATGTGTTGGAAACATTTATTGCTAACGCCCCAATAAAGTTTGAAAATGATTGGAGCAAGTAGCACTCTATTCTTGACTACCCCATTCCTGACTCAAGTTTGGTAGTCACAGAATTAACCTTCTAGAGTTTTACTTGAGGTACAACGTATAGAAAGACCCAGGAAAATAAGCCAGCAAACGTACAGGATTGCTGGAGCCGATTCTCAAACCTTTCATGCTTCCAATATTAAACTTTGTACTAACTTACAATTCTTTAAACTCCCATTAGAAACACAATCCAATAATCACAACAATGAAGGACCTATCTGCTTCCTCCCTTTTCTACAACTATGGGCCTAACATGCACATATGCCATCTCAAAACATTGCTACCCTGCTGCATGCCTCCCTTTGAAAGATCTACTTCACACGTTCCCATCGTCTTTTCCTTGCCCGCTCTAATTTCCATTCCTTCAGGAGACTAAGGTCTGGATACCCCTGGTGGGGGCTCATTATGCCACTGCACGGTCAAGCCTATAGGCCTCATTACGAGGAAGGCGGTAGGGGGTTAACGGTGCCAGTAGAGCTGCCAGCGCCGTGAAAGATTTACCCATGGCACCTGGAGATGTGGAAAACTACCTGTTTATCAGGTAAAAACTACAGACCTTTTTATAAAGACTTTTGTGTCCTGATAGCCAGGCATCTTATGTCCTCCTATTTACTAGTAATTTCACACATAAAATCTATAGATGCATGACAAACGTATTGCTTCATAATATCTTTTCTATTCTCCAATTGCCTCTCCCTGTTTTGTTCTCCCAGAATCTCTTGTGCACTTTCGCTATTATTGCCACACTTTACTTGTCTTTGGTCCCAGGACTTTGTACCCTTCCCCCCAATCTACTTAGATACTTGGAATGTACAAATGACTGCAAATTGTTACATAAGACTTAATTACAATATTAGCAGTAATTATGGTGTTAATTCTTCCAAATGGAATTATTGTTACCACCCACCGAAGTGTCCAATGGAATTACCATTGTTTTACAGGCCCATGGGCATGCAACAATCGGCCTGGCAGTAACTTTAATTACTTCTTGAGGAATACGTATCAATTGGAAGATTTACCGTTACCACTAGCTGTACATGGAGGAATTACTGAGTGGTAATTCCTCCAAGAACTTTCAACATTAACCCTTGGTATTCCTCCATTGGAAACGGGAAGCTGAGCAGCAAACATCTTTAAAAATAGAATCCATTGAATAACCACCCATTTTCTGATGCCATCTATGGGAGAAATCTACAGCAAACATGTCAGGGGACAAGACCAAATCCAAAATCTCAGAAATTGGGCTGAGGAAGCCAAAGTTTACTGAATGAGAGCTCACTGTAAAGACTGAGGAAGATGTGGCTCATGTGCTAGAGGTATTTGTGGCACAAGGTGGAAAAGCACACACCAGACGAAGTCTGCCATCTGAATATGGCTGCATGAAAAGGTGGTGGCAGTTGGGACGGTGCCAAGGGGTGCAGAGTGTTAGGCAGAATCATATGCAGTACCCTTTGGGAACACCACACACAATTAAGACTACAAGTGACAGTACAAATTCACCTTTGGTACAAGCCTGTACTACACAGTAAAGTGGTAGCGATGGCTGAGCAGCCAGACTTATCTCAAGAGTAAAGTGAGCAGTATCAAACGTTACACAAAGGACATCAGTTACTATGGTTCAAGCAAATACTGACTCAAGGTTTCTGAGTAAAAGAATATACATTTATGTACACATCATTTGTAAAACAGCTCACTAAAGTAAAGTAGTAGAAAATGACAATCTTAATACACTACACCACACCCAATGAATGCTGGACAAGTTAAGCTCAAAACGAAGTGTGAGCAAAATGGCACTCCAGTAATTTAAAAAGGGTGGGAAAGGCAAGGTTATTCACAATTAAGCAGCACCAACAAGTGAGTAGGGCAGGGCAATCTAGAAAAGGCTTACTACAATGAGGATTCCAAGGTCTGTGGTTCAGGGTCTTTGCAGAGGATCACACAGTTCAGAGTAGTTTGCGGTTAAGTCTTTGCCAAAAGTTCGAAACGAAGTTGGTCGGAAGAAAAGTTACTTGAAAGAGTAGAGAAGGACAAGCCCTCGGATTGGCAAAAGATTTTAAACACTTTCACCGCGGTCAGACGAAACGAACAACCGGGTTTGCACAGTACCTTAAAAGAAGAAGAATGCTGTAGCTGAGGCAGAAGTTCCTGGCAGATCCTGCAGACTCACGGTTCCTGAAGCGACTGTCGGACTGACATGAAGAAGGAAGAATGGAGGGTCCTGCACTGCCCAGGGAAGAAACCAGCAGCAGAGCAAAGCAACAAATAAAAGGTGCGCTCCTTAAAACCCAAGCAGGGTCCGGTCCTCCTGGCTATCCGGTTCACTGTAGCTGTGCATAGAAAATTCGACCTGAGGAAGGAGGCCTGGCTTGGAGTTTGGTGAACTGGTTGGTCCCACCAGCTCAAGGGAAGAAGACAAGAGAAGAAGATTCATTGCAGATCTTCTCTGTCGTCGAAGTTTGACGATTCGGAACTGCAGCAGGGCTTCACCTGGAGGTTCAGTCATGGTAGTGGTCCTCTTCCTTCAGCTTCTCTTCGGTTCTCTCGATCCAGTGGCGACTCCGCCTTTTAGTCCCAGAGACCTGGTTTTTATGCAGTTTTCCCCCATTCACACAGCCTGGCTGTCAATCACACAGCAGGGTTGGTGTCCTGGCGGGACAGTCACCACAGCCAATCATACAGAGTGCGACATGGGTTTCCAAGGAGACCCTGTGCAGGGAGTCGCAAACCCCTCCCTCACATCCTGTCCCCCTCAGACATTCAGAAGCCTGAGCAGGGCTTCTGTGCTGAAGCCCACCAAAGGAAGGCGAACAAAGGAACCAAACCTGGTTTGGCGCGCAGAGTAAAAGACCTTTACAAAAAGAAATGGTGAATAAACCCAGCCGGAACCAAAATAAAATAAAAGGGGTCCAGCTGATTTAGGTTGGAGGCTACTAACTTAGCCTAAAACAGTACCAAGGCTATTTACATAGAAAGATAGGGTACATTCCACTGCCACCAGACAAATCTTAAAGAAAGGGGAACGAAATAACGTTTCTGAGAAACAGACAAAAAGGGATAACTATTAACCCTTTCCAGTACTCTATGTAAGATAGTTTGTACTGGGTCTGTGAATTTAAGAAGACTAATAAAGTCAATGGCAACTTTACATGTTCTGGCAGACAGTAGTCAGTCCCAGAAAATGGAGTTTAGAGTGGGAAGTCTGAAGAAGACAACCCTGTGTCACTGCACTAAAGGTGCTGTGTGACACACAGTAAAACGATGATGCCTATGGAGTAGGGGAGACTCCAGAGTCTATGAACACAAAAATGTAAAACCCACAGCAAAACACATGTATGAGTGGGAAAAAGGCTCACACTCTTACCAGGTGAAAAAATGTATCCTAGAAATCCAGCAAAGCTGCTGAGGCACTCAACAGGTAAAGGAAATTAGCCGTTCTGGAGAATTCTCCCTAACACAGAGGAGATCGAGAAACAGTGAATTTATCTTAAGGCCATGGTCTGTGATCTCTTGGTACTCCACCACAAGGAGACCACTAAAGTGACTTACTGGGAGGAGACGTTCAGCAGTATCCTTAATACGGCTTACATGCAGGGTGAAGAATCTGACTACTGTAGGTTGGCAGCAACGTTCATGCTTATGAGTACATGATTGTTCATTTGCAGGTTGGACATCCCACACTGAATGTTACACTGCCTGTTTCCCTGTAGAATATGGCTGGCAATCACATACACAATGGAAAAATCCAACTATCAAGGCCCACAGACCACGGTAGGTCATATTCAGGAAAGGAGTCAAGCGTAAAAAACATATCTACAAAGAACCTAATCTGTCACATTAAGGGTGTGTCATGTATCCCGTATTACTCACATTAAATCAGCTCCTTCATCTCTGCTTCAGACATCAGCTCCAAATTCCAGGCCCTAGTGCTCACCAACCTGGATGGTTGCCATGCCCCACCCCCACCCGTGTCCCAACCGCTATTCTGGCTCCCCAGAAAGACGTCCAGCATGCTGCTGCTTGACTCATTGCAGGACTGAAGAAATTCAGCCACATTTACCCCACTCTAAAGGAACTACACTGGTCTACCTTGAAGCATGCATCACCTGCAAGACAGCCTACATCACTTACAAAGCTGTAACCTCCAAAACAACATTATACTTCGCTACAAAGATCCCCCTCTCAGGGTGTCAATGTTAAACCAGAAGCCAAGATATCAGCAGACTGGAATACAAGAGGTGTAGGAACGAGAAGACCAGATAAGAAGAATTCTCGTGTAATGCTACCACAGTCTGGAACAACTTTCTTGCTAACATAAGTCTGGCTCCCTCTCTCCTGCATTCCTGGATAAATCTAAAAATCCTATTCTTCAAGGAACACTTAACCAACCAATGAGTGCCATAGACTGACAAGATGATCCTACTCCACTATGCTCCACTCCCTAAAATAGGTACGCACTATATTAATGACCTAAATACATACATACAGGTCCAGATAAGGAAAGAATGACAGTTTATCATTTTTCTAAGGCTAATAAAAATGTACCATTGACTTGGTATAACCTTATAAAAAACAGTTTAGTTCCTACTGACTGTGCGAGCTACAGACCTATCTTCAACTATTAATTTCTTGTGGAAATGATGAACAAGATTGCCTCCCTTCAGTTAAGAAAGCATTTAGCGCAGTTAAACTAGCCTGGAGATTGCCAGACAGGTTTACGTCCAGGACGAAGCACAGAAACAGCTCTCCTTGATGTCACCTACAGCCTTACTAAATTGTTAGCTACTTCGTATAAGCAAGACTCTTCTATCTTTTGGAAGGAACTCAATATACTCAGCTCACAAAATGACATTCATCCTCTTTCAGTGTAGACCTCTAACTATGATAAGAGCTCTCATTATTTACTTTCCATCTTCCCCTCTTTGATTCTTTCTGAGGTATTTGGTACTTAGTGCTTTATAAACATCAATAATGCATATATTCAATGACTCTTAATAATATATAGGGCAGCAGGTAAGCCTGAAGCAATAGCCAAAAGGACTGAATTAGGAAGCAAGCATTTAAATGTACTAAATTAAGCGGTCAAAATAAGACAATTGTCAGTTTATTACAAAGGACATATTTTTTTCCAGAAAGGTCCATTTGGGAATGGACACATGTGAAATAAATGGGTTTATGAGAAACCTCCTAAAACCACTTCACAAAGAACATTGGGTAATAGATATACATGAGCAACTGTATTCAAAGAACAAAGGTCATTGATATGCATATCCAAATCCTAGTCTCATTCTGCCGTTAAAAACACTTCTTAGAAGCCTCCATATTATATTCACAAACTTTGATTTAATATGTAAACTGGGAATAAAGCTCAGTGAATTAAGCACTCGTCTTTGAAATCTGTTTAAAATGTGCAGTCACTGGTTCGAATCCCACCAGCACAGATTTAACCTTTCATATTACTGCTGTTGATAAATTGAGCCCAATGGGATTGGGGTAAAATAATATCATCTGTTGGGCAGCACTCAGATGCTGGATTAACATGGCTGGAGGTGCTATTTCAAAATTAAATTATTGAAACATAGGGACAGAAAATGTGATCACTTTCTTTGGATCAAACCTCCCATGCTCTGATATTATCATCTTTCAGAATATGTTAAATAAGTACCTGGCACAGGAATAGTTACTATTTCTATGTTGTGAGAGATGTTTTAAATTTGGACTTAAGTATCTGCCAATATCTGTGGATAAATGTGAGAAACCAATCCCATTGATTGATTCTAATATCTAGATATAGAGATTTGAATCAACATGCCAATCAGTACCGTCACAAACCATCTTTGGAGATACTTTTGTAATACATTTTACCCCATGTGATGCTAGCTGCACAAGGAACGAGGAGGCAGTGTGTTGCACAGTCCACAAGAGGTTATTTCTGTCACTCACAACCCTCAATATTACCAACAAACAATGTTTGATCTTATTCCAGCATTAGTACCTTCTCTTGTGTTTCAGGGTGGACACGGGACACGCAGGAAATATCACGGTATGCACACAATTCTCCCATCATTATATATATGTATATAAATAATTATGGACATCTTCGAGAAAGAAGTCATACAAAGGTATGCGAGTAATGGTATATTTAATTTAAATGCTTTTTAAAAAATTCTCTCTCTCTCTGGAACTACAAGTGCACAAATACTATATATGAGTTAAAAGTTATTAGCAATATTATTTTTGCAAAGTGGATGGATCTTAGGGTTCACCATAACTGTATATATTTTATACAGCAATGTTTGTCACCCTAAGATAAGGGTGAACCCTAAGATCCATCGACTTAGACTGCTAATAACGCTTGTCTCTTTTGATGTATCTGTGTGAAATTTTCCAAATATGTTTCCTACCACCATCCCCCTAAAGTTGTTTACAAATTCATCTAACGGTTTAAAAGATGTAAAGCATTGAAGAAAGGGGTGGTTTTCCTCTTTTGCATTAAACAGTCTCAGAACCCAAAGAGCTCCATGGATTTGCTTCAAATACAAAACAGGTTGGGCACGAAGCAATGCAGTTGTACCTCGTGGTAGTTTGGTACAAATCCATCCAGTATTTTGTTTAAATATGGATATTGGGGTGCTCTATATATCTGTATAGAGCGCCTGAGTGTACAGAGCGCCTGAGTGTACAGAGCGGATGGGTGTACAGAGCGCATGGGTGTACAGAGCGCATGGGTGTACAGAGCGCATGGGTGTACAGAGCGGATGGCTGTACAGAGCGGATGGCTGTACAGAGTGGATGAGTGTACAGAGCGGATGGCTGTACAGAGTGGATGGCTGTACAGAGCGGATGAGTATAAAGAACAAATGAAGGTATAGAGCGGATGAGTGTAGAGGGCAGACGAATAGATAGAACAGGATTACTGCCTACTAGCGAATTACTTTATAAGGCCGATGAGTGCATGTTGCTGTTGAATGCGCGGGGAGCGGATGAGCGCAGGGAGCGGATGAGTGCCGGGGAGCGGATGAGTGCCGGGGAGCGGATGAGTGCCGGGGAGCGGATGAGTGCCGGGGAGCAGGTGAGTGCCGGGGAGCGGGTGAGTGCGGGGAGCGGATGAGTGCCGGGGAGCGGATGAGTGCGGGAAGCGGATGAGTGTACTGAGCGGTTGAGTATACAGAGCGGATGAGTGTACAGAGCGGATGAATGTGCAGAGCTAATGAATGTACAAAGCGGATGAGTGTACAGAGCGGATGAAGTATAGAGCAGATGAGTGTAAAGGGCAAACGAATAGATAGAACAGGATTACTGCGTACTAGCGAATGACTGTATAAGGCAGATGGGTGCATATTGCTATTGAATGCGTGGAGACTGGATGAGTGCACGGAGCGGATAAGTGCGGGGAGCGGATGAGTGGTGCGGGGAGTGGATGAGTGGGGGAAGCGGATGAGTGGGGGAAGCGGATGACCGCGGGGAGCGGATGAGTGCGGGGAGCGGATGAGTGCTGAGGGCGGACGCATGTGGAGGGCGAATGCGCGCGGGGAGCTGGTGAGTTCTGGGAGCGAGCGAGTGCGAGGAGAACGTGATTGCGTCAGGTGGATGAATGCATAAGCAGATGAAGGTATGGTGCATACAAGGGGATAAAGCAAACAAATGCCTAGAGCGGAGGAGTTACATAGACCAGGTGAGTGCGCAGAACGGATAAGCATGTAGAACCGATGAGTGCGGAATGCATGCATAGTAGATGAGTATATAGAACAGATGAGTGCCGGGAACTGATGAATGAGCGTAGCGGGATGGATGAGCTGAGCAGAAGAACGTATAGAGTGGAGGACTCCATAGAACAGACTAGTATGTAGGGCTGACAAGTATATAGAGCAGTCAAGTGCATATGATCGAAAGAGTGCATATGAAAAAGGGGTGCGTAGAAGGAGATGAGTGCGTAGAGCAGATGAATGCGTAGATGGGCAGAGTGCGCAGAGGGGCAGAGTGCGCAGAGGGGCAGAGTGCGCAGAGGGGGCTGAGAGCGTAGAGGGGGCTGAGAGCGTAGAGGGGGCTGAGAGCGTAGAGGGGGCTGAGTGCGTAGAGGGGGCTGAGTGCGTAGAAGGGACGAGTACGTAGAGGGGACGAGTGCGTAGAGCGGGTGATTGAGCAAAACAGGTGAAAGCATAGTGCGTGTGAGGGCATAAAGAGGACGAGTGCCTGGAGCGAACGGATGCCTAGAGCGAACGAGTGACTAGAGTGGAACGGATGTGTCGGATAGTGCGGACGAGTTGCGTTGAGCGGATGAGTACATAGAGCAGCCAAATGCGTGTGAGGGCATAAAGAGGACGAGTGCCTGGAGCGAACGGATGCCTAGAGCGAACGAGTGACTAGAGTGGAATGGATGTGTCGGATAGTGCGGATGAGTTGCGTTGAGCGGATGAGTACGTAGAGCAGCCGAATGCATAGAGCGGATGGAACGAGTGAAGTGGAGCGCATGTGGCAGACAAGAATGCATGCGTGGGGCAGACAGGAGTGCATGCGTGGAGCAGACAAGAGTGCATGCGTGGGGCGGACTGGAGTGCGCGGGGCGGACTGGAGCGCGCGGGGCGGACTGGAGTGCATGAGTGCGTTGAGCGAACCAGAGTGCCTGGAGCAGATTAGGATGCATGGAGTGGGTAGGAGTGCATGGAACAGACTGGACCGCATAGAATTGCGTGACGTATATAGTATGGTTTGGAATGCAGAGATCGTTTTGAAAAAGCATATAATCCATCACATCTCACCACCATGCTTACTCTCTTCTTTACACCACCACTCAACTAGAACACAGAGATACTATGACACCATTCGGTATAACTGTTCTCATACCAACATCCGCCGCTTACTACACTGAATTCTACGTAAACACTGCTGGTTACGCACCCCCCAGCCAGGCGTTCTCCTCAGGCCTAACGCAGCCACACTCGGTCTGGATAAATCCTGCCAGAACGATCACATATTCCTTATCTCTCAACCACCACACCTACCGCTAAGAAGCAGCTACTACACGAATACCGCACCAGCTGCACACATACCCGGTGCTCACACGCACCGTTGACTCTCTCTACTGATCTGAACTTCGGTTCCCAAGGGCGTTCAACCTACCAGTGCCTTCAGACCATACCAATGGTATATAAGGCGCTAAATAAATGCAAAATAACATAACATAACAGAATATCTCCCGTGGTGCGTTGAAGCAAGAAAGGCTTTTCAGAAATGAAAAGTCACACATTTGTTCCGTCAGTGTGAGACATTTTCGCAAGAATTCCTGCAAAGACAGAAAAAGAAATGTGCTTACAATGTTACTAGGATTGAAGTAAAGGAATGTATTCCTTCAGGGTGGATGAGGGGAGGGTGAAACTGGTCTAATTGGTGAGTTAGGAAATTAAGGAGGATTATAAAATATCGTAGTTCCTAACTTTTTTGTTGCTTTGTATGTACTGTTTCCACTGCCACTTCACAAAAACTGCAGGGTTCTCACAGGAATTGGATGTGCATCACAAGATTAAACATTCTTAAAATGATATTGGCAGATAGCCTGGGGGCACTTTGCCTTCAGGATGGATCTGGGTAGACAATAAAAGAGGATGTGTGCACATGTACAGTTTGAGGAGTCTTGTAAAAAAAGTATAATTAAGCCAGGTTGTGGCAATTCTCATAGCAATCGGAAAACCCAATTATAATCTTGAGATATTTACTTGTGGTTAAATTCCATGAGTAAATCTTGTCAGAATAAAAAAGCGGGACACAAGGAACCCTTTTCTAAATGTCTGCTAGAACACATCCAGAGGAGCATACACATTAGTCCCAATCAATAATTGCTGCAAGGTGGCCACATTCCATGGCCAATGGGCCATGGTGTCTTAATACCACAGGCCGAGTGAGATGTAGCATAACACCATTGGAATAAAGTCGAACAACTTAACTGTCTCACAACTATAACATTTTAAACAGCAAGATCTGATTGAGGATGAAGCAAATCACAGGACTTCAGCCAATTACCCATTGGATAGTGTTTGGAAAAATTGGAGGAGGGAGAGCCACTAGAGGAGGAGAAATAACAGCATGTGTGGTTTGAGGTGAACAGCAGGAGTTGGATGGAGGTGTACGGCATGAGATGGCTGGAGATGAACAAAAGAAATCGGTTGAAGATGAAGAGCAAGAAGTGGTTGGAGGTGTACAACAGGAGGTGGAGGAAGAAGTTGGTAATCAGGAGGAGGCAGAAGTGAAACATTGGAGGAGGTAACAAAGTGCATAGTTATACAGCCTATGAAGGACAGAGTGGGAGATCTTGGCCCAAGGCAGGAGGTAGGGGCAAATCCCAGTCTGAAGGGGTTAAACCCATGGTGAAAGGAGGAATGAGACCATTGCACAGTAATCAGGAGGTAAAGGACAAGCAGAGGAGTAAGGATGAGGGGCAGGAGAATAAGGCTTGCCATCCGAGAGGTGCTCCAACCCAGTGTTCCTTGACCACATCTGAGACACTCCACATGTACCTGGATACTTGGGCAGCAATTACAGACAGAAGATCAGAGAAAAAAATTGCCTACTGGCAGAATGTGGGAACCCCATTAAAGCCAGATGAATAAACCTTGGCATTGACCCTGTGGTAGGTGAAGAAGTGTGCAGGGAAACTCTTAAGCCCGAGACTGTGATTCAAGAGACTTAACTTATATGTTGTTATTTTCCTTATATTTTGGCTGTGTAAATAAACTTAGTTTAACTCAAGGTGTTGGTGCTATCTCTTTGTGCATAATCCTTTGACATCACTAATATGACATAGTATACTATTTTGAAAATGTAACTAACATCAAACAAGTGCTACAAATATGTGGTCTACTTTCTGTAGTAGAGATGGTCTATTTGCTCATTTGATGATAGTGGATCACTGAATCTTGACTTATACTACATTGTTCTCTTCTTTCCTGTTATTACGCTCCACACCTCTTGTGACACAGAACTCCTCATCTCGCGCAAAATCTCTGTTGAAAGTTTAACATCAAGATAATCACAAGCTATCAATGCAGAGAAATCAAAACTTAAAACACCATGTTTGCAATGATTTTGACATTACCATTATCACACACTATTCATTTGAGGACCTGATCACCATTACTATCACACACCATCTCAGAGGGGCTTCAATATCACACACAATGTCAGCGGGAATTTTAACAATATTATAATCACATTCAAGGTATCTGGGGGATATCAACATTGCCATTTTCAATCACACTGGCTCTGTGAGGGCCGATACATCATCTCTGTGGGTTCCTTCACATCATCATAACCACATACCATCCCAACGTGGACTGTAACACCATTTTCATCAGAAATAATTACTGTGGGGATTTCAACATCCTTATTAACAAACACAATCTCGGTTGGGACTGCAACATAACCAAGAGAAAACATTTTTTGTCTGGGCTGTAACATCATCATTGTCATCATCACCCCTTTTCCAAACACACACAATTCTATGGAGACTTGTATGTCCTATTTTTAACACACTACCTTTAAGGGAGACTTTAGAATCACCATTATCACACACCATCTCTGTGGGGACCTGAATATCAGTATAAGGACACATAATCTCTATTGGGACTTTAACATCCCCAACTTCACACAATGTCTATGGGAACCTTAACATCATGAAAATAACACACTGTCTATGTGAGGAATTTAACATCATTATCACACACACCTTTGTGGGAACTTTAACATAAACCTCACACACCATCTATGTGAGGACCTGGACATCAGTATCATGACATACAATATATATTGGTACTTCAACATCACCAACATCAAACACCACATCTATGGAGACTTTAACATCAAGATAATCACACACCATCTCTGTGGGGACTTTAACATCAAGAAAATCAGACACCATTTGAGTGGGGACTTTAATATCATTATTACTACATACCATCACTGTGGGGACTTTAAAGGTATTATAAACACACACCAGCTCTGTGGGGACTTTAACGTAAATAACACACCATCTCTGTGAGCACCTGGAGATCAGAATCATGGCATACAATATATATTGATACTTTAACATCAAACACAACATATCTGGAGACTTTAACATCAAGATAATCACACACCATCTCTGTGGGGACTTTAATATCATTATTATCACATTCCATCTCTGTGGGGACTTTAGCATCAAGATAATCACACACCATCTCTGTGGGGACGTTAACGTAAATATCACACACCATCTCTGTGAGCACCTGGAGATCAGTATCATGACATACAATATATATTGGTACTTCAACATCACCAACATCAAACACAACATATCTGGAGACTTTAACATCAAGATAATCACAAACCATCTCTGTGGGGACTTAGCATCAAGATAATCACACACCATCTCTGTGGGGACTTTAATATCATTATTATCACATACCATCACTGTGGGGACTTTAAAGTTATTATAAACACACACCAGTTCTGTGGGGACTTTAACATAAATATCACAAACCGTCTTTGTGAGGACCTGGTTATCAGTATCATGACATACAATATATATTGGGACTTCAACATCACCAACATCAAACACCACATCCATAGAGACTTTAACATCAAGATAATCAGACACCATCGTTGTGGGGACTTTAACATCAAGATAATCACACACCACCTCTGTGGGGACCTTAGCATCAAGCTAATCACACACCATCTCTCTGGGGACTTTAAAATCATTATTATCACATACCATCACTGTGGGGACTTTAAAGTTATTATAAACACACATCAGTTCTGTGGGGACTTCAACATAAATATCACATACCACCTTTGTGAGGACCTGGATATCAGTATAACAAAATACAATCTCTGTTGGGACTTCACCATCACCAACATCAAACACCATGCGTATTAGTACTTTATCATCATGTTAATCACACACCAACTCTGTGTGGTCTTTAACAACAGTATTATAAAACAACATAGGAATGCTGTCCTAAACATGATTATTCGTACAAACCATCTCTGTGAGGATCTGAAATCAGTATCATGACAGACAATCTCTATTCGGACTTCACCATCACCAACATCAAACACCATTTTAATGGGGACTGTAACATATTCGTCATCAGACCAATCATAGAGAGATGTGTTTCAGTGGACAAGATGGTGACTGTGAAACAATGAAACCTGTATTCAAATCTCTGCTTCTCCACCTGACCACATTGTGTGATGCTGAGCCATTCACCTAATATTTCAGTTCCCCAGTTCTCCTTTCTGACACACTTGGAGTTTTTTGTAATATGGTCTCATGCCAGATTTAGGAAATGTTTAGTGTGGTTCTTATGGAAAATACACCACCATTACAATCCATCTATTGTGTATACCTACGGTGTGGGTAGGTACTCATATGTAGAAATAGAATTGTGCAATTTAAAAAGATGCCAATGAAACAAACATTTAGCTTTTGCATAGGGATACATTCAATTCCAAATAAGAATAATTAAGTCCTCACAAGGATGGTAACACGCGTTCAGGCCCCCACAGAGATGGTACCGGACACGCAATTAAAAATTTGCATTTTTGCACATTTGAAGCTGGATCCTATATTAGCATTTTTTTCTGAATATATTTCTGCTCTTTGCATATTTTTAAAACACTGGGAAAGGTTAGTCCCCACAAGGTAGGTAAAAGTGTGTGTGTGTGTGTGTGTGTGTGTGTGTGTGTGTGTGTGTGTGTATATATATATATATATATATATATATATATATATATATATATGATATTTGTGATGTCATCTTTGATGTTCTGGGTGTTAGTCTTAGCACTGCACGGTGGCGGCGCGAGTTATGGTTGCTTAGCATACCATAACTTGGGAATTTCTGGGGGTTTTCGGTTTTAATTCGAACCATAACGTCCCTTTAATAACGTTTTTTTCACTGAATTTCATAGGTTTTCAGTAGCGCAACTTAACCATAACGTCCCTTTAAAAAAGATTTTTCACTGAATGTATATATATATATATATATATATATATATACATTGTTTTCTTTACCCCTATACCTTCTGTTTCTATCTCCCATGGATCAATTTTGGGTATGTAATAATCTCACTTTTTTATTTATGTTGATATTGATGATTTGGGTGTTCAGAAATGTACACATTCTTGCATGTTTTGAACTAATACTTGATTGATGTGTTAAATGATGAATAATCACAGCCTTGAGAACGACCAATTGGTCTAAACACGTGTCGGCTGTTGACTCATTGGATTTGACCAATATATCCTAATTTTGGAAACTGTGTGGAATCTTTGGACTTGACACACTTGAACTTTGAGGGTTCACGACTTATAAATTATCTGATGATCTTGGATTCTTTGCGCAGACCAACAACAATCAGTTACAGTTTACAGGTCTCATAATAGTGCCCTCATTGAAACAATTGATTCTAAAGCCTCAGAGCACAGAAAACCTTCACTTAGTCATGGCTGCTACTAATCAAATTGAGCCGAAAATAGTCCTGGCGACAAAGGTTCTAGGTAATAAAATCAGTAAAGCCTCACTCTTAAATACCATGTCACTGAACTCTCATGCTATAGACGTTCATGACTATATCCTGAAACATGGCATTGACTTAGTATGCTTAACAGAAACCTGGCTTAAAGACTCCAGTGGCCTGAATATTGATTTGACTGTACCCAAGAACTTAGAGTTCTTCTCCCAAAATCAGAAAATTGAATGGATGAGGTGTGGCATTTATTGCCAGGAAGGAACTACAACGTTTTGAAATTTCTTGTGCCTGCTCTGGCTGTGAAATTATTCACCTCAAATTAAAATCAAATTATACCAGTTGTATTAATATTTTCCTCCTCTATCGTCTTCCAAAAGATGTGCTTAATTTTATGAGGAACGTGTTCAATTGCTGCATTCTGTAAACAGGCCAGGTTGTGCCAGCCTAGTGCTTGGGGACTTTAACCGCTGGTGCAGAGATACCTCTGACAAAGAGGCAATTTATTTAGACCAAAGTTTGAACAATATTGAACATGTAGTGTTAAATAATGACCCCATTCATGTCAAAGGTAAAATACTAGACTGGGTGGTTACTCGGAATCTCGATGTTAACATTTCCGATAGCAGACCATGCATCTGGTCTGGCCATTGCTTTGTTGAATTTCAAATGCATCTCCCAAAACATCTGAAGCATACAATGAATCCACCTAAGAAAATCCTTAGTAGGAACTTTACAAATATTAAAACTTCTAACATTGCTGAGCGGACTAACACACTGCTTGTGGTTACAGCAGATGCTAACACCCCCAATACTCTAGTAACACTATACAAATCATATATGACACAAATGCTCAATCAGCTAGCAGCCATGAGAGTAAAAACTGTTTAAAAAAGAAGAAAAGACAGGCCAAATGCATTTGGCAAAAGTCTAAATCAGACCTCCATAAAGCTGCATGGAAAGTTCAAGAGAAATTCCCCAGGCTAGCTATATATGAAACTAATAAGAATGTTTTCTATGAACAAATAAACAATGATAAAAATAATTCAAAACAACTTTTCAAGATCTACAGCCTCAGGTCTTTTCACAGACGAACCAAGGCTGTACTAGAGTGCAACCAGCTTTTGCAGACAAAATAAAAATTCTTACCACACATGAAAAGATTAAAACTGATCTGTTAGCTTACCCAAATGCTCCTATTGTGGAGCCAGCTGCTGATTCACCCATTCTTAATTAACCTGCTCAGGTGACTGATCACCAAGAGTTCTCATTTAGGACTGCAACTATGTTGGAATTGGAGGAAGCCCTGAATGGAATACACCCTACCTCCTGCCCCGCTGATGTCCTTCCCTTCAAATTGAGTTTTGACAATAAGAAATTGTTTGCACCATTCCTTACTCAATTTGGTAATGACTCATTTAGGTACAACATTGTTCCTGACATTATTAAGGAGGTTACAGTTACCCCATTAATCAAAAAAGCTGGTCTCAACCTACATGATGTTTGTAATCTTAGGCGCATCACAAACTCATACTTTCTTCTGAAGATAGTGGATAAAATAGCCACTAGGCAATTTTAGGAGTATCTAGATCAAACTATCATTTTAAATGTTAGACAATCTGGATTTTGACCACACCATGGTACAGAGAGCACCCTGCTCGATCTGAAGACGGATATGCTTGATATTGTGGATTAAAGCAAGTGTGAACTGCTGGTTATACATTTTTATTGGCAGTATTCAACCTCCTGGACCATGATCTCCTTTTACTCACCCTTAATAAGGTTGGGAAATGTTCTGGAAGTGCCATATAGTGGATTCATCCTTTCTAACCAACAGAAATGTTACTGTATACTGGGGTGATGCTTGTTCCAAACCAGACCCCATTTGCTGTGGAGTGTCCCAGGGGGCATGTTTGTCCCATGCCTCTTTGTAATCTGTTCTCACAAATGTGTGTCTAATTCACAACTATGTTAACGATAAGCAAGTTTGGTTTGAGCTTGATGGCGACTATGATTAGGATGCCAAAAAACTGAATTTTGTATTTAAAAGTATAAAACAGTGGATGACCACACATTGGATGTGCCTCAGTAATTTAAAAAACAAGCTTTTGCTTTTTGGATTACCACAAACTAGGTCCGAAATGGACTCACAGTTTTCAAGTTTTACCATCAAAAACAGTACTTTTGCAGTCCAAAACACAGTAAAGACCTGAGGTATTTACCTTGAATCATCCACGGACTCTCATGCTCAGGTTAACAATATTGCCAAAAGCACATTATACTACCTGAAGTTACTTGGACAGATCAAGCCATTTCTCTCCGAACAAAACAGTGACATCCTGGCTGGAGGAATGATCTTACCCAGAATTGAATACTGCAATGCTCTCCTGGTGTGTGTTTCCAAGGGTAATCTTCATAAACACCAAGTAATCCAAAATTATGCTGTCCACATAGTCAAAGGAGTTTCTCCCTGAAAGCATATCTCAGAATCAAGGAAAGATCTCCACTGGTTAACTGGAACTGCCTGGGTGCAATTTGAAATCCTTACTCTGACACACAAGTGTGTTTACAGGAAGGCTCCAGTTTATCTAAAAGAAAACCTAGTTGGCTAATAAACATAGAGGACATTGCGATCAAGCAACAATCATCATTACTGCTGATTCTGTGACAGGAGAACAGCCTGCTGCGCTTTTAAAAGCAACTACAAAGCATTTTATTTGAATAAGTACTTCTCATCTTACTCCTTCCTTAGTTGTCCCATGCTGTATGTTCTGCCATGTGTTTTTGTTGCCCCTGATGCCTGTCGGGCTATGGCGCGTTATAGACAAACAAATAAATGAATATGTCCAACACAGCTGAATTAGAAAAACAGTTAACTCTGTGTCTAAACTGCAGAATAATTCTAAAATGTAACCTTGATTTAGAAAAAGGTTTAGTGAATGGAGCAATTGGTACAGGTGTTGCCTTTCAAACATATCCACACAAGAACAATATTCAGTGTGTCAGTATCCCCTTTGACAAACTTGCAGAAGTTAAAAGAATAGGCCGCACAATAGCACATTTCCCTCGTTTAAAAGACATGTATGTACGCAGAGAGCAATTCTATCTCTCGCTTGAATATGCTGTCACAATTCACAAGTCACTAGGTCTAACTCTGGCGCACGCAGTTATCGACAATGGCAGAAAAGTCTTCAACAGAGGTATAAATTACATAGCACCTTCACATCTTCGTACACTAAATGGTTTATTCCTAGTTAACCTTGATGCAAACAAAGTCAACACTGACATTCGTTGCATCTTAGAATACCACAGGCTAGTGCACTGTACACCCCTTATCTAGATATCTACACTGTACCTCAAAAAGAAAAACTTTAAAAAGACAAATAATAGAATTAGAAGCTATAGCAGATCTCCTTACAATCCCACATAAAATACAAAGAACTGCAGGTACTTCAAATGAGACAAACACAAAACTCTCTGGTCCAGAAACAACTGCAGGTCCATCAAAGGATACAGAGACAAAACGTTCCAGTCTGTTTAAATTCGCAACACAACTGCAGTAAATTGCTATGCAAATGTAGCCACCAATCTTCTACTTCCAATTGCCACCAATTGTTGAGAACATTTACTTAAACGAATCACACCAGTTGTGTTTTGATATGCTCATCCTTCTTAGAAATGCAACAAATAATCCTGATAGCACCTACAGTGTCTCAGGTATAAGGCAAGAATTAAACCACTGGATTGAAATAATTAAATTCACCATAAACACACAGGATTTCTAATGTACTTACTACAAGTATTAAAAACAAAGAACATCCCTATGAATGAAATCTTTCAGATTTCATACTCATGGAAACATTCATACACTTTCTGCAACCATGTTTCACAAGAGCACATCCATTCATATGGTGCTGTTTTTATAGGTGAAAAAAAGCCATGCAGGTGCTGTCAAGTTTGCGGTCAATTTTACTGTCCACGGATACAAACATGAGTCCGCAGATGCTGTTGGGATTGGAGGAGGGGGTTCTGGGTGAGTCATATTATTTGAAGGTGTATTGTATGTATTTATGATATCGTTTAATTTAGATATTTTCTTTTTTATTGTGTTATGACCAAAAGAATAGCCTTAACAGAGTACATCAAAAATACAGCAACCAGTTTAATATCAATTTTTCAAAAAGTAGAAATCATACATGAAACTGGTGTCAACATTATATAACATGGTCAGGG
Source organism: Ambystoma mexicanum (assembly GCF_040938575.1). Lineage (NCBI taxonomy): Eukaryota > Metazoa > Chordata > Amphibia > Caudata > Ambystomatidae > Ambystoma > Ambystoma mexicanum. The sequence goes on from NC_090939.1 coordinate 971,854,732, forward strand.
GAGGGAGGGCCATGACAGCAGAAGACTACAGAACTAAATGGGATGAAAACTTGGGGGAAACCATGAATGAACAACAATGGAAGATTATAAGGCGTCAAACCCGCACTCTGTATCTGAACAATCGATTCCTGCATCAAGTATATTATTCCCCTGCCAAACTACACAGAATTTACCGGAGAGGTTGTCTGAAAATCAGAGGCGCAGCATGGAGCCCGCCGATTTCTTTCATGTGGCATGGTCGTGCCCACGGGTACGCCCCCTATGGGGATAGATAACAGGGGCTATGTCAGTAATGCTGCCTACTGCATGGGAGTACACACCAACCCTATGACTCCTAGCCCTGATGGGTGAGAGCCCACGGCTGAAAAAAGACTCCTGGGTATGGCCTCTGTGACAGAATTATACCTAATAGCTAGCATGTGGGGGAAACAGGCCACCCCAACATTTCGCCGTTGTATAGAATATATTAATCACTGCGAGCAACATGAAATACGGTACTCACAAACTCTGCCTCCCAATAGCAGACCCACAGACTACTGGCCACCTTTCAGGCAATATTATCTAGACTAGAAGAAGAATGAGCAAGTAGAAGAGCTTGATTCTACATTGGAGCACGAAGGTGCAGATCCCACAAGAAATGAGGCTGTGCAGCGATAATGTAACAAATAACTGGAAACTTTGTTGTCAATTAGTGGACACACACAGTGCGGTAAGGTTTGAAAGACAGCACCGTGCAGCGGTGAACAACGTTGCCAAAAGTATCTTCCAGTATTTACTATCTTTGTGGCTAAAAGAACCGTAAGGGGATGGTTGGGCTTGTGGGAGGGACCTTGGGAATGGTTATGGTCACACTTGTGACTTGTAGTTGTATGTTGTGTTGCTCAGTATACGAAAATGCAATAAAGAAAGTTTAAGAAGTTTAATACAGTTTTAAAAAAAAGAAATCATATATATAAAAAATATAAAAGAAATACAGTTAATAGAGAAAGAAAGAAGAACAAATTATGATTAAGAATGAAGTAGATATTCTGAACACACATTGCACATTCTAAAAATTGCCATTACCATGCATCATAAACCTTACAATCCTCCTATGCAGTTCATTTATTCACAAAATTCTAAAACAAATTACTAAAACATTCTAAAGATATACTTTATCGTGTTTTAGTTAGTCCCAATTCTAGCTAAAATCTCACTAATTCGAATAGTAAAAAAAAAGCTGGAAGAATTGACCCAAATATTTTGTTCTAATCTTCTTCCATTTTGGTAATTCAATGACAATGTCCTTCAGGGTTTGTACCACTGCCTCATTTTGACAATGTTCACAAACCCTTAGACTCGGGTCATGCTCCTTCGAGCGAACAAACAGAATTTCCCCAGTTACCAGTAAATTCAATCCGAATTTTAAGAAGATACTTCTGGTATTAAAGCAGGGGAATTGTATACAATATTTCAGTAATGAGCCCAAAGATGTGTTCAGATATGAAAAAGTTGAATCTACTTCATAGCTACAAACATTCGCTATGTATTAATCCAGTGCATGTACTCATACATTTTTTCACCAAGAGTGGATTTGTCAGTAGTTCACTTTTTGATCTGTCATAATGGTTCAAGATCTCTAAAGTGTTAACATTCATGGTGTTTTGAAAGACCAAGGACTCATTCAACATTTCCAATCTAAGATCTTCCAACATTTAATTTTTGAAGGGTGAACACTTCTTACTCACAACTGAGATTAGACACCAATTAAACCAGGTTTGAAGTGATGTTCAGCCCAATTCATATTTCACAGAGGCAATCGGGATGCAGAGTCAATATTTTCTTCCGAAACCTACCTTCCAATCTTTCCCAAGGCAGGTCAAATGAAGATGGTTCAATCTACAGTCCATAGAGGACCTATGGGATTACTTTTACAACATAACATATTAACAGGGGTTTGATGGAAAATGTACAGTATGTATGCTACATTTTATTTGTTTGATATTGCAATTTATAAAAAGCGCTTTAAAAAATATTCCTTATTTAACTTTCCCAACAGATAGAATCCCAAATGTATGATCAAATGTGTCACCTCTATTTCTATCCCATCTATGAACCATCTTTTTTAACATGTTTTTCTGCCCTGGTAAAAATAGATGACATTCCATTTCTTATGGTTTATGAGCAATTCCTTTTCTTTAGCATACAGACTTAAAGTGAGTAAGTGCTGTAAACTGACAGATGTCATGTCAAGGAGTGTAACATCATTGGCATATGCCAACCAGTTAATATGTTGGCCTCCACATTTAGGGCTGACTAATGACACATCCTGTAAGGCATATTTTAGGTCTGATAAGCCAAAATGCAACACTGGCATAATCCTCTGGAGATGGGTTTAGAATCTGACATATTTCCCTTATCATCTAACCTTATTTTTACCCTAGTCTCTTTATGAATGTATTCAAGGATAGAGAGTAGTGAGAGTGATATTTTCCATTTCCTAAGCTTTGACCAAAGTACATTATGGTTAACTATGTCAAATGCTTTGGAAAAGTCAATCATAGCCATGAATACAGAAGGGGCATGAATTTCTTCATTTAACTAAATCTTATCCCTCAAAACCATGAGGACCAGACCATCATAAAGAGGTAGCCAACCCCCTTCTAAAAACTGTCTGGAACTTTGATGGGATACCATTGATCTTTGCCGGTGTCCAGTCAAATGATCTAAAACAACATTATCGAATACAATAGGGTAGAGTCAAAAAGACCGAAAAAAAGGTTGAATGCCTTTTTTTAAATGTATATTTTTTTGGGGGTTTCCATAAAGGAAAAAAAGTGTTATTTACACCAAAAACAGGGGTTTGGCGGGGGACCCCCTAAAAAATAAAAAAATAAAAAAAATTCAATCCTTTTGACTCACCCTATTGCATTTTGATCCTTTATATTCGATCCTTTGACCTATAACCATCTTTGCCCACACTTCTAAATTTTCAAAGACCAAAGAGGCAAAGATTTTACCGTCAGAGTTCAGCAGTGCTATTGGTCTCTAATTCATGGGGTCCTCACGATAATAATTGAGTCCTTCCAGGTCTCAGGCAAAGTACAATGTTTTAAGATATCTGTAATGTGCCAGTAAAGAAGAGAGGTCCACAACTCTATATTTAACTTTAGTATTGAGTTTGTTAAACCAATCGCCCCACAGCCCTAGAAGACGATGCTTTTGCTATGATACGTTCCACATCATCTTTATCAAAATCTAGTTCCCAGGCCACCAGTTCAGATGAATAATTGTGTGTATTCATACCCACATTCCTTTGGGACCAGTGGAGTTGGCAGTCTTCAACATTAACCACATTACCCTGTAATTCGTATTGAGTATTACCTAAACTATTGATTAGAGGCCAACTATGTCTTATTATTTTTGCATAAGGTTTTCAAAATTGTCTCCCAATTTGTTTGTGTGATCATATATTTATTCAACCGCTTCCAATTTTTAAAAGCTCTTAAGATTTTAGCTTTCTTTTTACAAAACTCATCTCCTTTTAGACCACTTAAGGACAGTTAATGTAATTATTGTCGATGGATCTTTTTCCTTCCCCAAATCATGTTATTAGCTCTGTTTCGATGTTTAAGATTCGTTACTTGCTGGAACCTAGTTTTTTCTATTTCCCACAAGAAAGACCCAAAACCTTGACTAGAGCATACTGATTTTAACTATTTCTGTGATGCATATTTAACAAAACCCTCACAACTAAGAAACAGCCTCTATTTCGGACATTCTGTACCCGATTCCCTGCACAGGTCACAGACAGATTCCTGTGGGTCTCCGATAGGTTTTTATTCACGTACATATTAAAGGATGCACCTAACTTGTTATGGTGACTTAGGCTGGTGTTCTCAATTTGCAAAGAAGAGCAAATGTCTAACAGTTTTAGACAGAACACTATAATCAATTATTGATGATTGGTTCTGTCTTTTTCCATGTTACATTTGGCAATATATCTACTATAAGATTTCTATTAGCAACAGTTAATCCCCATTCCTGAAACATTGCTTGCCACTTCTTGCCTTGATGAAAATTCTGAATACTGCCTCGTTCTGCCTTATCTAGAAAGTATGAATTCAAGTCACCAAGCAGGATTACGAGGGGTTAATTTTCAGCAAACCAGTGTCCCAACACATCCGATACAGCATTAAGAAATGTGTCAGGATCGAATGCAGCTGGATTCCAATTTAGATTTAGGAGGAGAATACATTGTAATTTTCCCATATAGCCTCGAAAGAGAATGCCAAAATACCAGAATGTTCATTTGATATTATAGATTTTGTTGTTGCATTTCTAATGGTGATTAATAGTCCTACTGATGGTCTCCCCCGTTTGAATCGGTTGCTGCTTGTTGTATAATAGTAAATCCATCAAATCCTCATTTAACATAACACTGTTACAGCCTCGGGTTGTTCCAGACCAGAAGTCTCAACTTGTCAAAGACTTTTTTGCCCCCACACTATTTGACAATTCATGGTTCAAGATGTCTAGGAGCCAAATCAGGTCTCCTTGACCATTTGTATGGGTTTTAGTCCCCAGGTGCTCCATGATCATATGCACCTGTTCTTGACCATCTTTGTGCCCACCATCACTTATTTTTGTTTCTTGGGCTTTGCCCTTATTAGTTCTCATTGGGGAGTTATCACTACTTTGTAAAAAAGGTTTTGATTTCTTTTCTTTCTTGGTAAATTAAACAACCATATCTTAACAATTCACATTTTTCTTCCAGAATGGTTTTTAACACAATGGCTGGTTTACTTCTTCTAGTCAGTGCATGCTCCAAAGGGGAAGCTAATATGATCTATATCTACATTAGAGATGTGTTCAAGAGTAGGAATTTCATGCAACAGCCTTAGTACATTAGTGGGATTCAGGACTATATCCAGGCCAAAATTTGGCTGCAAATTCTAAGTACAATTTGTCTATTTGATAGGTTCCTATTTCTATTTGATACACAATTGTTTTTCCTTTCTTTGTTTGATCTGCCATCTTTTACCTGGAACAGCTTAGATATCTTTATCCCCTATATCTCACCCTAAGGGATTAGGGCAAGATGTAGTACTCGAAACTGAGCAGCTAGGCTCTGTGAATACTTGCTGTGATGTTGGCATTTCAATTGCTTTCCCTACTCCACTCATCTTATCAAGAGATGTTTCCCATTCACTGGGGTCATTTGGCTAGGATACTTTGATGTATTAAAGATGGTAGCCCATTGTTTCTTCATATCAGCATGGACAGAGGATTCACCCTTATCTATTTGGTCCACTGTGGGATGTTTATTGACTGCTCTATCTTCAGTAATTAATATGATATCAGAATTAGGAAGCTTATTGTGATACCTACATTGGCCATTGGGATTTGGGGTTTCCTTTATTTTGTCTTGTTCTAAGGCAGTATTTGGAGGAATAGTTTGAATAGCTTTGTTCCTATTCTCTAAGCTCCTTTTCCATTCAGTCGATGTGGGAAATTTGATTCAATTATAATTAACTCAGTATTCACTCTAGGGGCACACACTGATTTAAGACAGCTTACAGCCCTGCTATGTTGTGAGCCTTCACTTAATTTTGGAACCTGGATAGTATTCACAAATGGAAGGGTCTGTTTAGCTATAGAGTAGGTTTTTCTCTTTCTTTCATTATCATCTTTGCCTGATGATAACACAGTGTTCTTGACCATAGTAGCAGCTGAATTGACGCCACAGCGATTATTTAGATCTTCAAAAGAATTGACAATTGTATTTATTTTATTTATTTACGTATTGGTTATTTATATGGCACCTATACAACAAGACAATGTTTCAAAGTTGCACAGAGCAAAAGGGAAAGGAACAAGGGAGCAAATAAATCATGGAAGTGACAATGAATAAATAAGAAAACAACACACAGCGGTCCTATTAGGCATTGTGACATTCATAATGTGCAAGTGCAGAGAAAAAGACGGGGTGTGGTGGGTGAGGGAGTAAGTGCTAAGTGCGCCCAAGGAAAGGCGGAGTGCCAGGGTGCCTGTTGGGGAGGCAACAGATAAGTGCATGGGCAGAGGCATCACAAGCCGAGAGGGAGGTCTGACGCCCATCAGGTAAGTGCAGGACTGAGACAAACCTCCCCCAACTAGCAGTTGTAGGCTACGAGGGTAGTGCAAGGAGGGAGGGTGGAAGCAGGTGACTATTGGGCAAATGGTCAGGACCCTATTGGACTATTGAGGGACAGGGCTTCCAATCCAGTGGCTGAGGGGATATTTAGGATGGGAGGGAGAGAGAGAGAAGGAGGAGGAAAAGAGAAAGGTATAGAGTTGTTTGCTGAATTTTAGGTGAACTGGTTCAAGACTGAGGGAGCCAGCCAAAGAGAGAGATCTACACCCAGCTCTTTGCCTGGAGAAGCGTCTGACCAGCAGACAGTTGGAGCAAGAAGATCAAAGGGATCTGGAGGGAGAGTATTTAGTGAGAGAGAGTTGCAAGTTGCAAGTAGTGTGTTCCCAGGCCACAGACAGCCTTATGGATGATGCACAGGATCTTGAATTTGATCCTTGCGGCAACTGGCAGTCAGTGTAGAGATTTTAGGGCTGGAGGGATACAGTCCCTGGGCATGAGGCCAAGGATAAGTCTTGCATCCCTATTCTGGGTTAGTTGAAGAGGGCGGAGGGAAGGAAGAGGTAGGTTAAGAAAGAGGCTGTTGCAGTAATCCAGCCTGGATAGGACCAGAGCTCTAGTGACATTGAGCTTCTGGGGGAAGGTGAGGAAAGGCAGAGTGCCTCTAAGGAGGTAAACTTGAAAGTGTGCCTTCTTGGCAAGGTCCAAGATGTGAGGAGTGAAGGAGAGAGAGGAGTCGAAGATGTCCCCTAATTTTCTGCCTGCAGTGGAAGGAGAATGAGGAGAGCCCATAGAGGGCGGCCAAAATGCAGGAGGGACATGGGGAATAGGAGTCCCGATAGGGAGAAGCTTAGTCACTGGAGGTGCACCAGGACTGGATAGCAGACAGACAGTCCGAGATGATAGAGAAGGAGTAAGAGGAGGCGAGCTTGAAGGAGAGCTGTGTGTCATATGTATAACACTGGAAATGAGGAGAGAAGGCAGAGATCAGGTGAGCAAGAGCTGCAAGGTAGATATGGAAGAGCCAGGGCGAGAGGATAGAGCCCTGGGGAACACCACATGGAGAGAGAGTGGTGGTGGAGGAGGAGGAGTCCAGTAGAACCTGGGAGGGGCGGTCAGTGAGGAAGGAGGTCAACCAGTGAAGTGCTCAGTCTGAGATAACAAGAATATCTTGGAGCCGCTTTATGAGGATAGAATGGTTGACCATACCGAAGGTGGAAGAGAAGTCCAGGAGAATGACAGCTGCAGGAGAGTTAGAGTCAAGATTTGCAAGCAGTTCTTCACAGTGTTCAGGAGAGCAGTTTCCATGGCTCTGGATACTTGGAATCAAGATTGATGGTTGTGTAAACAAACAAGCTCAGTGTGTTTGGTCAGTTGGGGGAAGACCAACTTTTCCAGGGGTTTCCCAAGAAAGGGTACAGTAGAGATAGGGCTGTAGTTGGCCGGACACGAGGGGCCGGCTGAAGTCTTTTTTAGGAGGGAGTTCACAAGGGAGTGCATGAGAGAAGAAGGGAAAAAGCTAGATGCTAAGGAGTGGTTTAAGTAGTCAGCAAGAGCTGGATTGATGGAGGGGATGTTATCATTAATGTTTCTGGAAGAAAAGGGAGAAACCTGTTTGGATGAGACCTTCATAAAGCTGATTACTCTAGAGATCTCATCCGTTGTGATAGGTGAGAAGGACCATGGTTAACTGCGCTGATGGAGTTAGTTCAACTAAGATATCAGATGTCTTATTTGGAACTTGTTCAACGATGTCTACATTAACTTTTACTACATCGGGAAATGATAGGTCACAAAGACATTTTCTAGAGTTATTTCTTAATTGATTTCTCTTCCCATTCTTTGACTTTTTTGTTGTCTGTTTTGATAATTTACCCAATAACTGAGGTTTGTCCCTTTTTGATACAACCATCTGTACCTCACCCATACTCACAGGATTTTTTACTTCGAGATCGTTTCCCTCAGTTCGTACTTGTTTATAGTATTTTGCGGGAGGAGTGGTCTAGAATTGAGTTCCCAGTTGCTAAGAAAATACATTTTTCCATTTAGTTCGGGCTTTTACCTCATCTCTAATATTATCGTAAAGCTCAACAGAAGTGTTGAATGTCGGGTTTAGAGCTGACATTGAGGGTGAAGATAATTTAATGTGTTCATCAGCCTCTCTCAAAGTGTGGTGCAGTTGTTTAGGAACCCAGAATCGTTTCAGACAGTATATCACTATTAGTAAACAATTCCAATAGTTGGGACAGTGAACCAGGGGTAACCTCACAATTGATCAATGAAAGATTGTCTTCAATGTCTTCAATGGCATGTACAAAACAAACTGGTATAGACCCTTGATCTTTTGTGCTATTATGGTCCACTTCAGGACCCTGAAAACTGATGACTCCCGCCCCCTCTAAAATACTATTATCTGTCAGATTTCCCATGCCTTTCATAAAGCATGCATTTACTGGGCGAGATTGTCTTAGTTCTGTGTTCGTTCCAGCCTGCAGGAGAAAATATGTGATTTTTTCACCAGCTACTGGACTAGCATTTTGGGCTTCGAAATCTTTCAGTGCAATTGCAGAATTTTTACCACACCTGCTTCCATGTATTTCTGCAATCCCAAATCTATACAAATAGTGCATACTAGCATATCCTCTGCAGTCTCTTGCAGTTACAGGGGTGAAGGACAGAGAGGCTTGGGTGGCTGATATCACTTCCTTCTCCATACATCACCTCACGGATTTCCACCTGTCATTTAGGATAGGCAAATCTGTGGATAAAACTTTGTTTAATATGGATTGTTGTTTATTTCTCGTCATTGCATGGGACATAATTGTGTGTATATTAGAGTTGTGTGAGGTATTATAAGATATTGATTTAATCCTCTAAATCCTCACTACAGTTGGGATAAGTCTTGATTTACTGTCTAAGAAGTACTAACTGACTATAGAGCCTTAAATATCCCAAAGCACGCATTTATTTACACAAAGACTACAAAGTGAATGAATTTACACGTGGCATAGTTGCAAACCTAGAGATAATTCAAAGACACCAGGTCCACAGTTTGTAGTCCAAATTGCAGAGCAAAATTTACCTCCTAATAAGACCTAATTGGCCAATTTCAGACACCAAAATTAGCCTCCACAGGGGATTGCAAGGAACCAAGGACCCGAGGTCGGCAGTTACTTTCACCACAGGCCTGTCACCAATTAATGTGCCAAGGAGAGAGAGCTCAAAGGCTTCAAAGCCTTCAGTCACTCTTTCCCAAGGGATGGCTTTTTCCTTCACAGGTGCCCTGAGACCTAGGTTGCCAGAGTGCCTGTCTGCAAAGCGATTCAGTACACTCAGTGTGCACCAATTTGAACAATTGATGTATCAAGGAAAATTGCTCAAAGGCTCCAAGGCCTTGGACTAGCTTTTTCCTTTGAATGGGTGCAGAGACCGAATTGACCAAAGTGCCTATCTGTATAGCGGTTCAAGCACTCAGCATATGTCAATATTAACCATTTGATGTATCAAGGAGGGAGAGCTCAAAGTCTCCAAGGTCCACAGTCACTATTTCCCTTGGACTAGCTTATTCCTTCAAATGCTAAGACAAACATTTTACAAAAGCGCCTATCTGCGTAGCGCTTAGGCCACTTGGCATACAACAATTCTGCCCAATTAGTATACCAAGGAAAAAGAGCTCAAACGCTCCGAGGCCTGCAGTCACGCTTTTGCTTTATCCTTCAAATATTCATTGAGGACACGTTTACAAAAAGCTCCTATCTGTTAAGCATTTAAACAACAAAGCTCAAAGACCAAACGATCCATAGTCGATTTTTGGGGTTTCTTTGATTTAGCCCGAGCTTGACCAATTGAGAAGAAGAAATAAATGCAGCGATATTATGCCCATAACACTGTTCAGTTTGAAACACATTCTGTTAATTCATCGATGGGAGAGCATAGTTTTCCCTCCACAAGTCTATATTCAGATATACTCCCAAACAAGGGAAGCAAAAGTGCTTTCTCCCTTCTACTCCAGTACCACAATATGCCTCTGCAACAGTGTTCCAAAAAGCAGAGCGGGTTTACTCTGCACACACTGGTCCAGATTGAAGCATGTGTGTTCAACTAATGTGGGGATAGCTTCCAGCCGAGTGACAGAGCCCCTGTGGTCGCGGGTGAGACAACAGCAAAAAGTCACACAAGAAAGGAACATACATTTTTCTCACCAGCTCAATTCAGGGGCCGAGAGGCAATAAACCAGCATCTAGCCACTGGCCAACGAACACCAAACGCACTTAGTCCCACACTACGTGCCAGTGCTTTGCGTGGGCTGGGGATTAAGTATTGTGGTGCCTTCTTCTCCTTCTCCAGAGTTGTTAAAGGGCCAGCAAAGCAAACAGGAACAGTGGTACGGGACCATTCAAAGTCCTTTGATTGCAAGTTGTAACACATCTCAATCAGGATGCAGGCAGGATACACAGTAGCAACCTCCAGACACTGAATACACTTAGTCACACACTTCACGCCCGCGCTTTATGCGGGACAGGAGATTAAATAGTGTGGCCCCACCTACTCCTTCTCCAGAGTTGTTAAAGGGCCGGCAGAACAAATAGAATGGTGGTATAGGAGTATTCAAAGTCCTTTGATTGCAAGTTGTAACAAAGCTCAATCAGGATGCAGACAGGATACACGATGAGGGAACACACAAGAGCGACCTCCAGACAATGAACACACTTAGTCCCACACTTCGATTTGGTTTAATTCTATTGTTGTGGTTGTGGCCAGTGGCCAGATTCTAGGGATGGTTTTGGTATTTAGTACTTGTAGTAAATACATTGGACATTCTTGTGGATCTTCCTGTGTGTTCATGGTGAATTTTACCAATTCTGGACTGTAGTCCAGTTCTTGCCTTATACCTGAAACACTAAGTGCTGTCAGGATTATTTGTGGCATTTCCATGAAGGATGAGCATTTGCAAACACAACTGGTCCGAGCTGTTTAAATACATGTTGTGAATAATTGGTGGCAATTGGAAGAGAAAATTGATTTCTACATTTGCATAGCAATTTACTCCAGTTATGTTGCTGAATTTAAAGGGACTAGAGTTTTGCTCATGTGTCCTTTGATGTGCCTGCAGTTTTTTGCCAAGAGACATTTGTCTCTTTGTCTTTTGATGGACGTGCAGTTGTTTTTGCACTAGAGAGTTTTGTGCTTGTATTATTTGATTCAGCAACAGTTGTTATGTATTTTTTTGTGGTATTGCTGGGAGATCTGGTATAGTTTCTATTTTTATTAAATTGCTTTTTAAAGGTTTTGTATTTTGAAGTACAGGGTACTTACTGTAAGGAAGGCATGGTATCAAACAGTAAGACAGACACAAGTGATCACAGTTCAAGGGTGTTTATTGAACTTCAATTGGGTTTGGAAAAAATGCCTATCTAATCCTAAATCTAAAGATGGGAGCAAGCTACGACCATCAATGAATAATAACGCAGTCCTACTTGAGTCTTGTCAAAATAAAAGGGCCAATACTAATAAACCTATTGCCAATCCTTACTTCCAAATGCAAATAGTGTGAGAAACAATGTTATGCAAATAGTAAAGTGTTCAAGAAATGATATGTCAGGCTATTCAAGTCGTTGTCTTCCATTCCTCACGTTTTCAGCACGAGACAAGGGGGCACACTCGAGCTTAGCACACTCTCTGGCTTCTCTAGCACAAGGATGCCGAGAGACTGATGTGACAAACAAACATTAAAGTTCCTTTCTTCTACTCGGATTTTCACATATAGAACTTCTCGGGTGATTTATTGTTCACCCCGGGTCCACCTCTGCCGGGCTAAGACCCACTTTAACACAAAACCTTCAATTGATCTCCCTCTGCCAGGCTCGGACTAACTTTATCTACTTTTTGAAACTTTTTTTACTTCAGCAAAATCGAAGACTTTCAACTGTGCAAGGTATTTTGCTCGACCCGTCGCAGGATCAGTTTGATTCACAATTACTCGTTCTCTTCTTGATATAACCTTTTTCTCACTTTCACTTTAGCCACTTCTCAGCTGGATACCTTACTGAGACCTTCAGTTGAGCACCCATGCGGTGCCAGAGCACTCTGTCAAAGGTATTGTATATTGCTTTTAAAGTTCAATCACTCCTTAGCAGTTCAACTTTACCTGCGTCTTTTATCACACACGTTTTAACAATGTTTGTTCCAGCGCTTGCCATAAAATGTTGCTGCTTGCAACCTTGGCTTCAATACAGACCGGTCTTGTATCGGTCTCCCTAACTCACTGGCTGTGTTGATTTCACTGACGCTGCTTTGTTCTTGGAGCCAAAGACGGTACCACGGCAGATGCTGCTTCTCCCCACCTTGATTATTGACACAGGAGGGCCCCGGGTATCTCTTATACACAATGCCGGATTCTTCAGCCTGGTTTCCTGGTCTTACACTTTCTTTTGTTGAGGTTTCTGGAAAGTAATGGTTCCTTGTCAAAAAGCTCAAGGGAATTTTCCTCCTTGCGATGCCCTTCTATTTTGCCGTCTTTCTTCTCTCGTTCAGCTGCCGTCTCGAAATTGCTGTTTCCTCAGGTGCTTTACCTCACTCAGAGTGTGCTCTCATGCTCTGCCTTTTATCCGTGCTGGAAAACCTAATGGAAGTCAGGTGTGTGTGATGGCCAGTAATTGCCTGACCTCGCCTGGCCATTGTACGAGGACATGTCAGGTATACTGCTCAGGTGTTAGTGTTTCCTCTCATAGCAGGCTGTCCGTGTGAAAGTATTCATGTTGTAAAAGGGGTGGGGTAGAGTTCATAAATATCCTACCTGGTAGGATGAGGTAAAGGTGTTATGGGGAAGGGGATAGCGCTTCTCACCATCCGGTGTTCCACTCCCATTTCCCAAAGACCCCTCACCCAGGTGATCCTCCTGCACTGGTCCAGCCCCAGGAACTGGATCCAAAAGCGATGGCCATGTCCTGGCCTCCTGGATGACAGAACCCACTGGGACTAGTGGGTGAGACACCTTCTGGTTTCTCACAGTATATATCTAGATGGGGGTGTACATTGCACATAGCTTGTTGTATTCTAGGAAACAACGAATGTCAACATTGACTTTGTTTGCATCATGGTTAACTAGGAATAGACCATTGGGTGACTGAGACTTGAAAGTGCTACATAACTCATACCTTCACTTAAGACTGTGCTGCCAGTGTCAATGAGTGCATGATCAAGAGTTAGACCTTGCAATTTGTGAATAGTGCCAGCATTTGCAAGAGATAGAGAGAATTTTTCTCTGCATATATACATGTATTTGAAAAGAAGGAAACATGCCAAGTGGCGTCCTATTCTTTTAACTTCAAGTTTCTCAAAGTGGATGTTGACAAACTGAATGTTGTTGTGATGTGGATATGTTTGGAATCCAACAACTGTACTATTTGCTCCATTGACAAAACCTTGTTCTACATGAAGTCTACATTTAGAATTGCTCTTCGGTTTAGACACAAAGTTAATAGTTGTTCTAATCCAGTTGTGTTGGAGATACATTTTATTTTTCTAAGCTATTTAGTCATGCTGTTGCTTGTTGACACATAGGGAGTGTCAAAGCATGCACTTCTAGTTTGTCTGTGGAGAAGATATGCACTATTGATTGCATTTCCTTTTTCAACACTATCATTGAATTAGCTACAGCTTGCAAGGGTTGGCATTAAGCACATGGATCTTATATTTTGTTGAGTTAATTGTTCAATCACATCAGGGGCAGATGTGTTTTTTCTATATAGCTCATGGATTACTCTAGTTTTTTAAATGGAGTGTGCATCTTTAGTAAGCAGACCACTTCTAATGCTTTTTTAACACAAAATGTTAGCATAGTTTAGATCTGCAGACTGACACATCAGTTGGCAAAATAGAAAGTGTGTGTTTTAAAGTTGTGGAATGTTTATGCATGTATTATTGTATGAAAATGATGGGTGTGTGGGTGTCATTGTAGAGATGAAATTAGTGCTGTGTGATTGTGTAGTGGGATGATAGGTGTGGTTGGGATGTTTGTAAGAGTAGGAGGCTGTGTAGATGAGATGGGCTTGGGTAAATATGAGATTGAAATTGTGTGGTGTTGTATAAAATAAGTATATTCATGTGATGGGAATGGGGAATAAAGTATTGATAGTAGGATGTTTTGAGCAGTACTGGTGTTAGTGAGTAAGCGAGTAGTGGTGTGATTCAATAAGTGTGATATTATGTATAAAGGAAAACAGTGGTTGCAGTAACTGTGATTTAGTGTGCAGTTATGGGGGTTGTGTGGGTGCAATTGAAAGGGGTTGAGGAAGAGTGTGTTTGAATAGTAATGTGTGCTTGTAATTTGGAATGCAATGAGTGTGACAGTTGTTGGGTTGGAATTGGAGACATGAGGTGGACAGGGGTATGTAAGAATAAAGAAATGAAATTGTGGTATAGAAGTTCATGAGAGATGGCTGTGTTATTATGCAATAAGGAATTGGTGGTGTATTGAATGAAGAGCAATGTTGACATAAGATTAGAAATAGTGTGAGTAGTGCAATAAAATGAGTAAGGGTGAACTATAATATTATTGAGTAGAAAATAATACTTTAGGCTAATACATAGTGAAAGTACGTTATTACACTTAGAGAGATATACATGCTATATTAATGCACTTACTATGTAGGATTTGAAGGGTTTTCCTTGTTCAGTAGATGTCTTTGTCAATCTTCTTTTTTCCTATAATTGTAAAAGCAAATTAGTTGGTATATGTGGCTAATAGTTGAGTAGTTTCAGTAGCAAAGGTTATTTGTTAAGGTAGGAGGAGTTATTGGAAACAAGAGTGAATAAAATTGTGTTATGTGTGGAGTGCTAAAGTATGTTAACTGTGTTGTTAAAATGATTGCACTATGCAAATATGCAAAGTGCAGTTTAGCATATTATAAGCAACAGGGTACAAATTGGCATAGCGTGAAAAGGATGCATTTTTGGAGCACAGGAAAGTTTGCAGTAGGACTAACAGTCAATGGTATTAGCTGTACCGCAAAGTTTGCCTTGATGCAAAAAAGCATGAAAGATATATCTGTTTGCAGTAGGGTAATTTTTGTCCTGGTGCTTTTAACATGGAAAGTGCACTTGCTGTGGTGCAATGGATGTCCAATGTGTTGCAGTGTTTTTAAAACGTAGGACAAACTGTGAGTTAGTGGTAATACTGTGGAACTTTGCACTTGCAGCAGTGTATGTTGTTAGTATATGGTGTGTTGTAGTAGTGGTTGGAAAAGACTTGTTTTTTATGTAAGGAAAGGTGTTGCATTTAGGTGTCAACATTTGTAGTAGGACTTTATTAAAAGGGGAAAAAATGTGTATATACATTGGCACTATGCACATAGGTGGTGAATGGTGGCACTGTAAGCAATGTAACGGCAAAGGTTGGAAAATATGTTATTTATTAAAAAGGAACAATGCTGTTTTAAAAACATTCCTTTTTAGGAGCATTTAAAAAAAAATCAATGCCTATGTCAATAATGTCGTCTATTATTTGCGCGCTCTGACACCTATGGGTGAGTAGCACTATATAAGAAATACATTATTATTATTATTACTATTATTACTATTATTATTATTATTATTATTATTATTATTATTATTATTATTATTATTATTATTATTATTATTATTATTATTATGATGTGCATGTCGAGGTGCAGTGCTTGTAACTTTTTTGTACAAGTAAGGTAAATGTAGTTGCAAAAGATTTGTACAACACTGATAAGTGGTAGTTGGTGTGAGGAAGTCCAATACATTGGTAGTACACATAAGTAACTGCCACTTGATGTGACCAGGTGCAGAATGTTGCAATACATGGCATTTGATAGCAGTGGTTAACAACATTGAATGTGCTTATTGAGATGCCTATTGCAGGGCAAGTGGCAGCAATCCTGTATTTATATTCATAGAGGTGTTGAAAAAAGAACTTTAAAAAAAATAAACATACCTGTACTATGTCCTGTTAGATGTAGATATTGTTGAATCTGCAAATAGAAATCTTGGAGAGTTTCACAGTAGTTGTAGATGCATTAGGCTGTGACTGGCAGCAAATATGTACTCTGAGAGTTGAAATGTACATCTGAAGTGTTGAACTAAGGTGAAAGGGTAACATGTAAAGTTTTTGGATGTGATTGGTGGATGGACATGTGACTGTTTGAAAGTAGCCAATGAGGGAGTGTTACAAACATAAAAGTAAAAAGAGTAGAAGGGCTGGCCTGTGCGACGTTGTCTGTGGACCCGCACGTGCCATCCAGGTCTTTTAAGGATGCCCTGCATGGAAGGAAGACTGTGGAGGTTGCGGACAGTCACAAACGTCCACGGACATCAGGGGATTAGCCAATCAGGTTTCGTGGTAGTGCAGGAGGAGTCAACGTGTGAAGGAACAGAGGGTAGCAAGTGTTTTCTTTCTTGTGTGAAGTGGAGTGGTGGAAGCATGGCTATAGCTATGAAAAAGCAGAGTGTGTGGATGCTGGGAGATTCAAGGATCCATTCATTGAAGGTTTACACTGAGCACCGTGGCATCTCTGCTAATGTTGGATTGGAAGAAGTGGAAGTTTCCTGTTATGCAGTTTGTGGGTAAAACTGGGCAACCTTATTACCATTCTATGAGAATATGGTTCAGTTTAAATGTCCAGACATCATTATTGTACATTGTGGAGGCAACAGTTTGGGGTATGTGACTGCCGCATCCTCACAGTTTACCATGAAGGATATGTTGAAAAAGCAAATGGAACTGTTACCAGCTTCGAAATTATGTTTTCACAAATTAATCAAGGCAAATGTGGAAACCTTCAAACTTGTTTTGTCCACAAATGGAAAATGCTAATAAAGCTGTATGTGCTGTTTTACAAGGTGTAGGAATGGCATCTTTTAACAATGAGAATATAAACTTAGATGGTATCAATATTTTTTTAGAGATGTAGTTCATTTGACAGATGTTGGAAATTAGATTTTTCTTTCCAATGTTCAGAATGCTTTGCAACAGTTTTTGTGAAAAAATCAAAAGGGAACATGTGGAGTGTATAGTAAAGCATTTGTTAGTAGGTGTATGACATAACAGTTAAAAACACAAAACGGTTTGAAGCAGATTTTGCAGAAGTTATACAAAATAAATGAGTATAGTATAGCATGTGTCAGTATAGTACATAAAACCAAAACAATCAAAAGAGGGTAATTTAAAAAAAAATCCAAACCCCCCAAAAAAGGCTCTTTTAAGAGCGAACATTGTAGAATACAACATTTAAATCAAGTTTAAACCCCCCACTCCCTTTAATTGCCCAGGATGTCTGCTAACATCCACAATAGCCTAAGGACCTCCACATGCCATTTGGGTCTTTTAGGGATGCCCTGAATGGATACAGGACTGCAGAGACTGCGGGCAGTCGCAAATGTCCGTGGACATCGGAGAGCTTAGCCAGTCAGATTTCATGGTTATGGGGGAGGAGCTGAAGTGTACAGGAGCACAGGGTAGCAAGTGTGTTCTGTCTTGTATTAAGTGAAGTGGTGGAAAGATAGCTATGGCTATGAAGAAGCAGAGTGTGTGGATGGTGGGAGATTCATGGATCAATGTTTTACACTGAGCAGTGTGGAATCTCTTTCACTCTTGGATTAGACGAATTTGAAGTTTCTTGATATGGAGTGCGAGGATTGAAGTTGGCGGAATTGTTACCACTGTGCGAGAATATGGTTAGGTTTAAACATCCAGACATCATTATAGTTCATTGTGGAGGCAACAGTTTGGGCTATGTGACTGGAATATCCTTACAGTTTGCCATTAAGGATACATTTAGAAAGTTAATGGAACTGTTTCCAGCTTTGATGATTATTTTTGAACAAATAACTCAAAGGCAAATGTGGAAACTTTCTAACCTGTTTTGTCCACAAATTGAAAAAGCCAAGTGGAATGTAAATGAAGCTGTATGTGCTTTTTTTACAGGATGCAGGAATGGCATCTTTCCATAATGAAACTATAAAGTTTGATGGAGTCAATATTTTTCAAAGTGATGGAGTACATTTAACAGATTTTGGAAATTAGATTTGTCTTTCTAATTTTCAGAATGCCTTGAAACAGTTTTTGTGAAGAAAATGAAAGCAGAATATGTAAAATATGAAGTGAAGTATTTGTTAGTAGCTGTAGTACATAAAAAGCAAAAACAGAAAAAAGTTTGAAGCAGTTGTAAAACTTATTAAAAAAACAACTAAGTACAGTAGATCATTTGTTAGTATGTAAAACCCCAATAAAAAAAAGTTCTTTTATTGTGGAACAAAAAAGTAAATTGAGTTTAAATTTCTCACCCCCTGTAATTCTCTGGAGGGTCCACACACTATTATACTGTCTGTGGACCAAAATGGCTTGAAAAGGTGCTTAGGAAGTTATGGTACTTATTGTGTGCTAGAGAAAAATATTTAGGACAGAAAATTGCTTCTTTCCTTTTTTCTTTATCTCTAGTATACAAAACTCGGTTATTTCTATTAACATAGAACAAAATGCTAAAGAAAATGTTTACTTTAATGAAAAGTAGATGGAGTCTCTAAGATTACATTTTTTGTTGTATTTTTTAACTGTGAAAGGTGGTTCCTAAAGGAAACTTTTTTTGGTGTTTTTTTATTAAGTATTATGTTTTGTTGATTTTGTTGGTTTCTTGTTTTAAATTCAAACATATATTGTTTACCATTAGACAGTTCGTCATCACTAATTTCTCCTTTAGTAAAGTAGTCTTCTAGCCAGTCAAGTGTATTTGCCATTTCCTTCAAAATAAAGAATGGTTATACTTGCCTATGAGAATTTCTTTTATAATGAATGGTAGCAATAGAGAAATAAATAAAGTGTACTTACTGTTTGGTAACAGATTTATTTCTAATGTGCTGTTGCTGTATCTAAGTGCATATGAACAGTTGTATTAGACTGATATGAGGTGTGCATTTATGTTGTGTGTATGGTACATTTCATAATATTGTGTGCTACATGAAAAATGTATGTTTACATTTGTAAATGTTAAATTGAATAAAGATGTATATTTGGATGTAGTAAATGTTAGTGATGTTGGTTTATGTATGGGATACATTACTCACCGTAATCGTATTTCTGATGCTTGTATCTGCTTAGATTCACATGCTGTGCATAGGCCGACATCTAGTGGAAGCTGCGGAGTATTATAGTTTGTTTTTCGAAACTCGAAAATGGAGGTCGACACAGGGCGTGCCAGTAATACTATCCCTAGTGTGACGTCCACTGTACCCAAGATCCCTCACGCGTCTAGGATCCTCAGATTGTATTTTTTCTGACATGAGGTAGCATGAGGAGTAGCGCGAGTACAGATAATCCAAGCAGATAGACAGAAAGGTAAGACTACAAGCCATCATGCGCCTTCTCTCAGAGGGGAGGAATTGTGGGTCGCATGTGAATCTAAGCAGATACAAGCATCAGAAATACGATTACGGTGAGTAATGTATCCCTTCTGAGGCTTGTGGAATCTGCTTAGATCACATGCTGTGCATAGATTAGCGAGCAGTACCTGAAGAAGGAGGTGGGATGTGAGAAGAGTCATGAGCAAATAAGTGTCTTAGAACCGCTTGTCCCACTTGTGTATCTGCCTTGGAATGGGTGTCAATGCAGTAATGCTGAGTAAAAGTGTGAATAGAGCTCCAAGTAGCTGCTTTGCAAATGGTGTCAAGGGGTACATTTGCAATGAAAGCCAGAGTGGCCCCAATGCCTCTAGTAGAGTGGGCTCTTGGCGTGAAAGGCAGAGTTCTTTCAGAAAGTGAATAACACAGCTGGATACAGTTAATAATCCACTTCGAGATGGCATCTTTAGAGACGCGATCCCCCTCTCTGCCTGTAGCTACGGAGACAAACAGTTGATCTGTTTTTCTTAACGGTCTGGTCTTATTTACATAGTAGAGGACCGCCCTACGCACATCTAGGGTGTGTAGTTTCACCTCAGCCGAGCTTTGCGGGTCCTGGAAGAAAGCCGGAAGCTCGATGGACTGGTTTACATGGAATTTAGATATACATTTAGGTGAGAACCTAGGGTGTGTGCGTAAAACCAGTTTGTCTTTATGGGCAGTAAAGAAGGGATCCTGCACTGACAGAGCCTGAATTTCACTGACCCTTCTTAAAGAAGTAATAGCTACTAAGAAGGCCGTTTTATAAGTCAGGTGTTTGAGAATGCTTTTATGCATGGGTTCGAAAGGGGGGCCCATGAGCTTGGCTAGCACCACATTAAGGTCCCACCCTGGTGGTGGGTTTGAAATAGGAGGGTGAAGTCTCTTTATTCCTTCCATGAAGGCTTTAACTACTGGTACTTTCCACCACGAAACCTTGCTATGGGAAGTGGTGTAAGCCGACAGGGCTGCCAGGTGTACTTTCAGTGAGTTAAAAACCAATCCTGCATCCAGCAGGTGGAGCATGTATGTAACAATAGTGGAAGGAGTGCAATCAACGGGGTTGATTGATCTACTCTGGCACCAGATAACGAACCTCTTCCACTTGTCAAAGTAACAGTGCCTTGTGTTTGGTTTCCTAGATTCCTTTAGGATGTCCATACACCTCTGTGGCAAATTGAGATGTCCAAACTCTATGACCTCAGGAGCCATGCTGCCAGGTTCATTGAGTTGGGTTGCTAGTGCACTGTTTGACCTTGGTGCTGGGACAATAGGTTGTACCAGGCTGGAAGCTTGATGGGCTCGCACACCGCCATCCTGCGTAGGTGTGGGAACCACGGTTGTCTTGCCCACATGGGAGCAACTAGGACGAGCGTCATCGACTCTCTGTTCATCTTGTTCACCACTTTCCTGATGAGGAGTTGGTGGAAAAGCGTACGCAAACATCCCTGACCAGTTCATCCACAGGGCGTTCCCCTGGGAGTCTGGTTGGGGGAACCTGGATGCAAATCCTGGGCATTGTCTGTTTTCACTTGTGGCGAATAGGTCTATAGTGGGGAAACCCCACTGAGAGAAGATATCTTCTACGACCTCTCTGTGTATAACCTATTCGTGTTCCTCTGGGAGGGAGTCTCTGCTCAGAGCATCCGCTAGGGAATTGAGCTCCCCTGGAACATGTTGTGATGACAGGAAGATGTTCCGTCTGAGTGCCCATATCCAGATTTTCTGGGCAAGCTTGGACAGATTTGGCGAGCGAGTCCCTCCTTGCTTGTTCAGGTAGAACATGGCTGTTGTGCTGTCCGTCCGGATTTGCACTGACAGGTTTAGTAGGTGGGGCTCGAACGCCTGAAGCGCTCTGAATACTGCCAGAAGCTCTAGCAGGTTGATGTGGTTCTTGGCCACTGAGTGAGACCAGAGACCCTGAGCTGTGTGGTGGAGATGGTGAGCTCCCCACCCCGTCAGGCATGCATCTGTAGTGACTATTGCCTGTACCTCGGGATCGTAAAAGGGTTTCCCCTGTGCGAGATTCTCTCTTGTCCACCAGTGAAGGCTTTGTACCAGTGTTGGTGAAACAACCACTAGATCGTCCCACTGACCGCTTGCCTGAGACCACTGTTTCGCCAACCATTCCTGCATGGGACGCATGCGCAGGCGCGCGTGGGGGACCAGGTAAATACATGACGCCATCATGCCCAGTAAACGCATTGCTTTGCGTACCGTTATTTGTTGACCGGACTGATAATGCGGAATTTGCAGTAGTATATTCCGAATTCTTTCTTCTGAAGGAAAGGTCAACCCCTCTTGGGTATCTAGGATTGCTCCTAGGAATTGTTTTGAGGTGCTTGGCACTAGGCTTGACTTTTTCTCGTTGATTGAGAAGCCTAACTCGTGAAGGAGGTCGATAGTCCTTTGAATGTTCCAAGTGGTACACCCCTTTTCGGCGACATAATTTTGCTGCACACAGATATGGTGCAGCCATTCCGCTGCTTTGCCCATTTTGGTGCACCCTTTTGACCCGAAAGCCATTCCAGCGCTGTTATTTTTGCGCGAGGGATGTTTGGATGTGGCTGACATTGCAGCTACGTCTAAACACTATCATGCCAAATAAGATCACAGGACTGCACTGCAACAAACCTCACCACCTCTCAGTTACGTTGCTTTTCTTTTAATTAGATTAAATTAGTTACATTTAAAAAAATGGACAGCCTTGAACCCAGGTCTGCCAGAGTTCATGGCCCAATATTTAACCACTAAGCCACAATTGCTTGCTATTTCACAAGGCTTACATTTCATACTTAGCCTATAATTTAATATTTTCAGTGATAAAAGGCTAGGTATGAAACTTGTGAGAATCCAAACAATAACATCATTGTAGCATAATGGTTAAGGGCAGGCCAGAGTTCTCCAATGGCAGTGTCCAGCATAACTGTGATTTCTTT
Source organism: Ambystoma mexicanum (assembly GCF_040938575.1). Taxonomy (NCBI): domain Eukaryota; kingdom Metazoa; phylum Chordata; class Amphibia; order Caudata; family Ambystomatidae; genus Ambystoma; species Ambystoma mexicanum. The sequence continues at coordinate 971,877,181 of NC_090939.1, forward strand.
GTATTTAAATTTTTGTGTTTTATAATGTGCCCAGAGAATATGAATATGGAAATATGTGCAGTGTAAGCGGGAATGTGTAGTGTGAGGGTGTGCGTGTCATCTGGGAGGGTGTGCATGCAATGTGTGTCTGTTTAATGTGAACGTGTGTGTACATGGTGCAAAGGTGTGTGTGAGCGATTGTGTGTGTACTGTACATTTGCTCTGTGATGGCGAGTGTTAGTGTGTGCGCACGTGTGTGCACCCATGTGTGCATGTTCGCATTATGACACGTCGAGTGTCAGTTTTCAGTGTCAATCTGTGTGTGTGTATGTGCATATCTCCATGTAATTCGGAATATGCCCATCCAGTTCTTGTTTTGTTTGTTGCATTTTGTGACTTTTAGTTTTGTTTTGTCAATCAATTGTCCTGTACTACAAGTTCCAAACTATAAAGTAAAAAGGAAATATGAATGATCATCTTCCAAATAACAAGGGATGCGTTGCATATTACATATGGTTAAGTTGTTCAACCCATAGGAAGAGCACTTTTTGTGTGGCTTATAACTTTGCCTCCCTTGGATGAATCCTTACCAAACTTTGCAAAAAACAGTATATGGCCCGGTCAGATTGATTGTGTGAAGATTGGTCGGGTTTCATCAAGGGGAGGCAAAGTTATAGGGCGTCCCAAAATGTCTGTTTTTTCCATAGACGCAATAGAAAAACATTTTGCTAATGTCTACAGCCCAAACCGCTGGATGGAATTTCCCCAGATTTGCGGCAGGAGCAGTGGCGGTGGTGCATTTCTAAATTTGGTGTGAATCCGTTGAGTAGTTTTCTTTAAAATGGCCCAAAAGTAGGTAAAAAAGATTAGTGATATCTGGGTTTGGTCTGAGGACCCACTTACCTTTCTGATCCAGGGATGAGCCTTCGATTGGCCCGAGGGCCGATGTGAGGTCCGCAGACATTGAACATGCCCACTGATTGGATGGTGAAAAGCTTGAAGTGCGTCATATTTTCCGAAATGCCCGCCATGTTGGACGCATGGACAGCCTCAACTGACCGTGGATGGATCGGTTGGGAAAAACTCTGGAAAACACATTTTGGGTCATTTGGTGTTGGAAAGAGGGGCTGGGAAGGGTGGAGGAGTGGAAAAAGATGAAATGGGGCTCTTCGTTTAGGTGGAAGAAGAGTGTACGGTTGGCGTGGTAGTCCGTGGACACCGCAGTAGTCCACATGCATAGTCTTGGCTAGACAGCTTGAGACACTTTTGGGGTTATTTGGTGACTGAAAGAGGGCTTGGGCAGACAGCTTGGGTTATTTGGTGACTGAAAGTGGGCTTGGGCGGACAGCTTGAGAGACACATTTGGGGTTATTTTGTGACTGAAAGATGGCTTGGTCAGGGTAGGGGAGTGGAATCTAGATGATATGAGGAATTTTTCACAGGTGAAAAATAGGGTTGGCGGTCCATTTCGATGTCTGCAGATGTCACGTGAATTGGGTTGTTCAGGGAATGTTGTTTTCTGGTGTTTGTGGCCAGTGGGCAGTTTCTTGGGTACATGGTTGGATTATGCTGTGGTGCTTTTGGCCAGTGGCTAGATTCTTGGCTGTCTGGCCACTGACCACAACTATTATGATAATATGTGTACAGAAATTGAATCTGGCTACTGGATACAACCATTATTTGTGTATAGTAATTACAGATAGTGCACAGGCAGTATACAGTATTTGTAACATGGTGACATAATACAATTGAAGTGCAAATAGTATGATTGCTCTACCATTGGGGGTACAGCCTGAGTTTGTTGTACATGGTAATGAAGGAGAAATATTTGCTTGTTTCTCTGTGAAAAAAATACAGGGCCTCATTACAACAATGGAGGTAGCCATGCCGCTATTTGCAGCATGGCTATCTCCATTCCGGGTACCGGGTCCAGGTTCCCTGAATGGGGAAATACCAGGCCATTCCGACCTTGGAGGGCCCGGTATTTCCCCATTCAGGGAACCCAGACCCGGTACATCCCCATTCCCATTTGAGCCCCTATAGGGCTCAATGGGAATGGGGAGGATGAAAACAACGGGCCTGTTAATGACTGTCCCATTGTTTGCATCCTGGACTGCTCGCTGGACCCGCTAACAACGCCTGGTTTTACCAGGCGTCCTTAGCGAGTCCCGCGAGGAGACCCTTAATGAGGCGGTAGGGGGTTAACGGGGCCGGCAGCTCTACCGGCCCTGTTAACCGCCTAACGTGTAATGAGGCCCACAGTATAATATGTTAGGCAGGATAGTGTACAATGTCTCATTGCATATAATCTCACATATACATGTACTTTTAGACCCTTATAATTAGTACATTACAAGTACTATTTTTGAAACAACATGACTGTTCTGCAAAGTTGCTGTTTCGGTTTGCATAATCATTGGGGAAAAGAAAATCCATACAGGATTAAAAAACCCTACTAAATTTATGTGACTTTAACTTTCACAATATGTTTGTTTGAAGTGTACAGTACTTAAGGGAAAGTTTAAAGTGCAGAAATATGTGCATTTGTTGTTACAAGTACTGTTGCAGTTGGAAGAATCGTAATGCTGTATTTGAAATGAAGTGCAACGAAGGATATTTTTGAAGTACTTAGATACCAGTTGGTGTATTCTAACTGCTGATAGTTTGATAGTTTTGAAGGGTATTTTTTTGAAGCAGTTCGATAGATGGAGGTGTATTCTAACTATTTTGCACTTCAAAAGTAGCATTGCAATATTATGGATGCAGTTAGATACCAGTTGGTGTATTCTAACTGTTGACAGTTATATAATTTTAAAGCGTATTTTTTGTAGCAGTTTGATACTTGTTGGTGCATTCTAACTATTTTCCTACTCAAAAGTAGCATTGCAGTACTATGGATGCAGTAAGATATGAGTTGGAGTATTCTAACCGTTGATAGTTCTACAGGTCAATGACTAAACATTTTAGACTCTCATAATCAGTACATTGTAAGTATTATGTTTGAAACAACATTACTGTGTGTTCTGCACATTTCTTGTTTCTGTTTGCATATTCATTGGGTCATTGGGAAAAATCTATACAGCATTAAAAACATACTATATGTATGTGAGTTTAAAGTGTGCAGTACTTAAGGGAATGCTTAAAGTGAACTAACTATTGATAGTTTCACAGGTCAGTGACTACATTTAGGTTTAAGGAGTATTAAGTAGGCATTTGTTAGATGTGCTGGTAATCTCTGTTTTACAATAACTAAAGTGCTTTTTTAATGTATGCAGTATAGTGACCGGCAGTGGTTGTAGCAGTGTGGTAGATTATGCCTACTGTTGTGAAGGTTGTCTTTCCAAGAGATACTTGCCTGTGTGTAAAGCTAGTAAGCTTGCAATTGTTTTTGGTACCATCTGCGTTGTACCTTAAAAGCATTAGAATCAGGTAATGGTTATGTGAGTTTATCTGCAATGTGGAACGATAGTCTCAATTGCAAAAAGTGCATAATATGGCATGTTTTGCATTTTGCACCAGCTGATGAAATGGAATGGATTCACAAGTTGGTATAGATACATACACACATTGTTCATTAGGGATGTGCTCTTGTGAAACATGGTTTCAGAGAGTGCATGTATGTTTCCATGTGTATAAAATCTGGAAGATTTCATTTATAGGTATGTTTTTGGTTTCCAGTACTTGTAGTAAGTACATTAGAAATTCCTATGGATCTTCCTGTGTGTTTATTGTGAATTTTTTCATGCCTGCAAAGTAGTCCAATTCTTGCCTTATTCCTGGGACCCTGTAAGTGTTGTCAGGATTATTTGTGGTATTTCTATGAAGGAGGAGCATTTGCAAACACAACTGGTCTGAGCAGTTAAAGTAAATGTTTTAAACAATTGGTGGCAATTGGAACAGAAGATTCATTGCTATATTTGCATAGCAATTTACACCGGTTGTGTTGGAAAATGTAACTGGACCAGAGAGTTCTGTCGATGTGCCATTTGCTGGAGCTCCACTTGTTTTTTTAGATGAACTATTTCTCTTTTTATCTGCTGATGGATCTGCAGTTGTGTTTCCACTAGATAGCTTTGTGGTTGTACTGCTTGAAGAAGTAGCAGTTGCTTTTTGCTTCTTTGGTGGTACTGTTGGGAGATCTGTTTGCATTGATATTCTTTTTAAAACTGTACCTTTTTAAGGAACACGGTACATATATAGATGGGGTGTGGAGAGTGCATTTAGTCTGTTGTTTACTAGGATGCAAGGAATGTCAGCCTTGACTTTGTTTGCATCAACATTGAGTAGAAATAGTCCTTCGAGTGTACATAGACGTGAACGTGCTACATAACTCGTACCTTCTTTAAAGACTGTGCTGCCAATGTCAATCAATACCTGATCTAGGGTTAGACCTTACGATTTGTGAATAGTGACTGCATATGCAAGAGAAAGAGAATTGTTCTCTGCGTACATACATGTCTTTGGAAAGAAGGAATCGTGCTGTTGACCATCCTATCCTTTTAACTTCTGAATGTTTGTCAAAGTGGTTGTTGACAAACTGAATGTCGTTGTCATGTGTATACGTCTGGAAGCCAACAACTGTACCAAGTGCTCCATTGACTAAACCTTACTCCATGTCAAGGTACTTTTTAGAATTACACTGCAGTTTAAACACAATATTAACATTTTCTCCAAACCAGCTGTGTTGGAGGTACATTTTTCTCACCTCTTTAGCCGTGCTGTTGCTTGTTGACACATAGAGAGCGTTATGCCATGCACTTCCAGTTTGTCTGTGGAGCTAATATGCACTATTGGTTGCATTTCTTTTTTTAACATTGTCTCATTGAATTGACTACAGCTTGCTAGGGTTGGCATTAAGGACATGCATTTTACATTTGTTTGTGCTAATTGTTCCATGGCATCAGGAGCAGTTGTGTTACGCCCATATAGCTCATGGATGAGTCTACTATTTAAGATGGATTCTGCATCTTCTGAAAGTTTGTCAAAGTGGATGTTGACAAACTGAATGTTGTCATGTTGATACCCCTGGAAGCCAACAAATGTACCAATTGCTCCACTGACTAAACCTCGTTCCATGTCAAGGTTATGTTTTAGAATTACTCTGCAGTTTAAATACAACTTTAACATTTTTTCTAAACCAGCAGTTGGAAATACATTTTTCTAAGCTATTTAGTCATGCTGTTGCTTGTTGACACATAGGAAGCGTCATGCCGTGCACTTACCATTTGTCTGTGGACCTAATATGCACTATTGGTTGCATTTCTTTTTTTAACATTGTCTCATTGAATTGAGTGCAGCTTGCTAGGGTTGGCATTAAGGACCTGCATTCTACATTTGTTTGTGCTAATTGTTCCATGACATAAGGAGCAGATGTGTTACACCCATATAGCTCATGGGTGAGTCTACTACTTAAGATGGATTGTGCATCTTTAGAAAGAAGACCAGTTCTAATGCTTTTTAAAATGTTAGCCTAGGTGAGGTCTGCAGACTGTTAGTTCTCTGTATTGGAAATGTTGCCAGAGATTTACATTTCCTATGCTGCCAAGTGTGTTACGGCACTGTTTTTGTCCTAAGGATTCAAAAATAGGTTCACCTTTCACTGGTGTTAATTGTAGGAGATCTCCAAAAACAATAATGTGTTTTCCTCCAAAGAGTTCTTCGTAGTCCGTTTTAAGGGCTTCTTGCAACCTGAGGTGAATAAAAGCCAACATTAGGTTGGAAACCATGCTTACCTCATCTATTAGGAGCATTTTCATTTGTTTGCGAATTCTGCATACTTCAGTAGCAGTTCTGCTGATAGTTTGTAGTACTCTAATTTGTTTTTGTGTTCTACTGGAAGGATCAGTAGTCGGTATAAAGTAACACCTCCTATGTTGTAGGCTGCTAAACCTGCAGGGGGCTGTAACAATAGCTAGAAGGTTGTTGTTTGTTAAGTTTTGGAGGAATTTGCTGATGATTTTAATTAAGAATGTTTTTCCAGTACCATCTTCGCCACTTACATAGAGGAGCAGATGTTTATAATGTTGACAGATACGAGTTTTACTTCCATACTTTAAACCATGTTCAATTTCTTTAGTCACTTCTCGGTAAAAGCTAAATTGGTCATCATTTAGCAGTTATTTCTGCACTGACAAGTTTTCTTCTGATTATTCATATTTATACATGGTATTTTCTACTTCAGTCATGGCTATTTCTGCTTCATTTAGAATGTGTGGCTCTCCAAGTGGTTATTGGCTTCCTGTAAGAGAAGATTGACTGCCATCAGGAGTGTCTTCATCTAGTTGTGCTTGAATTTCTTCCTTTTGTTGGCGTTCATTGTCCAACATGTTTTTATATTGCTTGAAATTGACATTTGTTATACTGCTTTCATTTGCATTGAATGCAGCTTCAAATGAGTCATAGTTATCTAATAAATACTCTTCTTTTCTCCATGGTTTAAAAAGTTGCAGTAGGGCCGTGTAGGGCCTTGTGCAGTGACGGTACTATCGACAAAACTCCTGCTTTACAACTGCAACATCTCATAGAGGTTCTCTATGTTTAGGAGTTTTAAATGATAATTGTATATGATTAATTAGGCAGGGTTTGGTAAGTTTGATGACACTTTCTTCAGAAGCTGAGACCACATATTTTCCACTTTTTTCACCTGGTTTCACATTATTTTTGTGGGAGACGTTTTGGGCTATGTGGTACAGACAAATGCTTTCCAAAGCACTACTTCTGTTTGGGTAGTATGTGTCTAATAAATTGTTTTTTTTAAATATCCTGGCTGTTGGGATCATTTCTGGCTATTGTTTCTAGATCTTCGTAGGATTTCAGCAAAAAAATGTACGGCTGCATCTGGACCAAGGCTTAGCCAGGCTGTGTGTTCAGGTTTGCCATATAAGGCTGTGCCTGTTATATGGTCTGCAGCTTCGTAGCATCCACATTCTCTATGGGACAGCATTTGTATGCCAAAGCTGTACAATTTTTGTGACAGTGTTTTGTCAGATGATATGTCATCCCAGAGGTCTTTTAAGCTCCGTTTACTCAGCTTTGGTGAGATAGGTTGTGTCATATCTTGCAACAGCAGTGGAATAGTCTGCAATATATTGTATATCTATGTTTGCATTCCACAAGAGGGCAATGATTGCATTGTAATCATTGATGTACTTTGAAGTTTCATTTCTTTTAATGCAGTATGTGTTTTAGGCGATTTGCCTTACACACTGTGTTTTACAGAAGATATCAAGCTGTGTACTTGTCCTTTTGCTGAAACTGGTCTACGGAAACCAAAGCAACATTTGGTGTAGTATTTACCTTTGTTAATATATCTGGGTCGGCAGTATTTTCCATACTTAGGTTTCTGGATGTGTAAGATTTGTGTACATAGCACAGTATGTGTGGGTTCTGAAGGGATGTCGCAGGATATGTATTTGTGAATAAACTGCAAAACTGGCATCACTGTCATGACCGAATTTAGGAGTATCTTTTATCCACAAAAGCATGTGGATGTGTGGTGCTCCACTTTTCCGAGGGGAGGGATACTTTTATTACAGATGAAGTGCAGCATGGCAAAAGAGCAGTGGTGAAAGTATCTTGAGACATTTACAGGGTCAAGAGAACAGAGTTCTCCTGGTGTTTTTATGTCTATTCATTCTTTATTTTGGTTTGCTATGCGTAAGAAGTCATGCAAGTCATCCCATGCATGTTCTGCACAACTTAAAGTAACAGACCATGTGGGTGGGCCGAACCAGTATTCTTTTGTACCACGCATGTTTGCCAAGATATAGAGATTTGTGATACTTGACTGCAAAAGTTAATCTTTGTTTTTTATCTTTTGAAGCAGTTGGGTAGCAGACATGTTTAAAAAATGTGAGCCTGTTTTTAATGTGTGCGCAACTACGTAACAGAGTTGCTAGTTCACTTTCGAACATGAGGTGGAATATGTATTCTACATTTTGTCTGAATCTGGGGTCTTCAGAATACATTCCTAAAAAAATCGATATTCTCATGCTGTTATTTGTGTAGATCTTTCATCATATCTTCCTCCTTTTCCTGTAGGAAAGATTAGAGGAAAGGAATGTGCTTTTACACTTTTCTCTCATATGCTGATTGGAGATACTTCAGCTTGACGCATATTTCTAATACATCGTCTATGGTGTCTTTAGAGTGTAGTCGGTGAATTGTATACTGGTACAAAACATTGGCTAGAGTAATAGGATCTACACATTCAAATTAGCCAGCCGGTGATGAATCCTGAATTATTTGGGTGGTTCTTTTAAGTTCTCTTCAATGTTTATATCTTTGTAGTATTCATTGTTTTCTTTTGAAAATTGTAGGGCTTCTCTAACTTTGTTTAAGTCTACTAGTTGTTGCCAAATAATTTTGTCTTTTGTTGGCATACCATTAACTAGGATAATCAAAGATTGATCTATTGGCTTTTGCACTCCTAGAGTTTCGACATTTTCATTAAGATACAAAGGCAAAAATACTACTTTGCCACAAATGCCTTTTAATAATTCAGAAGGAGGCAATATGGCTGTTTTGGGATGAAGGTGTATAATTGCTTGAAATTGGTGTAATGTTTGGATTATAATGCTCTCATACAGATTATAATGCAGCTCATACATAGCTGTTGGAGAGGTTTTGGAAGTGGGACTATTTCCAAGTTATTATTGACAGCATGTGATGGCATTTGGTTATCATCAAGCTTTGTATTGCAGTACGTGCACATTTTGAGGGGTCACATATTTTGTATTTATTTTCTGTTATAATATATAAAGCGAAATGGAACCATTGGGATTCCTCATTGTCCTCTATTTTGTAAGTCATATCTACAATTTCTGTGCTTTTTTTTAAAAAAAGTTCTGCGACACCACACACATACATGGTTTGGTACTTCAGCAGATGTGCTTTTAAACTTTGATATTTCTTTTTTTATGTGTTTGTTAGAAGATTGGTGTTTGTAAGGTTTTCTCTAATGTTCTCTAAAGTTACTGAATTTTCTAAGTCATCTTCACTTCCAAAATATTTACTTTGGATGTTTTCTATCTGTTGAAGGAGTTCTTTGCCTGTTCAATGTAGGAGAATGTTATTAAAATGTTGCAGTTGTAAAACAGGAGTTTTTCCATATTACAGTCTCTGCAGAAGATTCTGTATGGTGGAATGGTGTGTTCCTAACATTTTGATGTGGTGGAAGGTGCTTTTGCAAGCAGTTCCGGAAATGCAGGCTAACGAATGTCCCTGCAGTCCAGTGTGTTTACGCACTGGACAGGAGTCCATGGTTTGTAAAGTTTTTATTCTAATTTTGTCTTTCTCTTTCACATAGTGATTGAGGAATTGTCGTAAAGATTGTAAGGATTTTTGGCATATGTTACACATTGAGCTGCATGGCCATTTGTAGACTGGACGGATTGGTTGGGTGAAAGGAACAGTTGATTAAAAGTTTATTGGGGATGTGTTTTCGATAAGGGTTTCTTGTGCCATTATGGTGTTTTCTACCATTTCATACCCTCTACCAAAACTATGTATGGCAATTGGGATTTTCTGTTCTTGTTCATAAGCCTCTTCATTGAAATATGGTTCTGTGCTGTTTGTATGAATCCATTCACCTTCATGGAAGTTTGGAAAGGTATCTATGTTGACACTGCACATGTTTATAAGTACTTTTTGTAATTTACAGATTTATTTTGTTAGTAGTTTCATGCTGTTTAAAATTAATATAAGCAATTTTCTTTTCAGCAGAATTGCGCTGTCAATTAGAGCTTCCAGGATTAGTCTTCTGTGGTAATTTGTAAGGGTGACTTCTCAGCTGTCTTTATAAGATTGTGAAGTACTCTGCGATAGAAAATGTTTTGTAAAATGACTTTCACTGTGGCTATGTTAACATTGTTCGATATAGTGGTAGGGTCATTAGAGGTTTTCTTCTTCTTTATACATTTGTTTTGTTTTTCTTTTTTCAAAGACGGGCCCTCATTTTTTGAGTGGTTGCTCGTTTGCTTTTGTTGACTGATTGTATTAGCAGTTTTGTTTCAATGTTTGCTATACATTCTGCTAGAGGTGGATGAGTATTTGGGATGCTTTTATTTTTATCAGCTCGATTCTTTCCTTGTTTTCTACGGAGTTGGTTTTTAGTAGACCTTCTGTTCAGTCTGTTGGAAAGAAAAGGAAAGGGTGGGTTTGAAAGTTGTGGCATATATATGCGTGTATTATGAATGACTGTGTGAATATGATGACAGACATACATAGAGGGCTATCTGATTGTGTAATGGGTTGATACTTGTGTTTGGGAAGGTTTTAAGAGTAGCTGTGTGTGTAGATGTGTGAAGGGCTTGGGTTAGTGTGTAAGACAATGGAAGTGTCAATGACTAAGGGAGGACATTACAATGTTTTCAGGACAATAGTGGGTGTTATAATAATGGTGTTTAGGTGACCATAGAAAGATTGTACGTGTTGAGGTGTAATGAGCAACAGCTAAATAATTGTTGTTTTGAAAGGAATGTTGTAGGCTTATGTATGGGAGGAAAGGTCTATAAGACCTCTCTCACCCTACATCCTTCCCTTGTGTAGGGCCCATGACTCGCCTATGGTCTTCTGTGCACCTGGGCCCGGGAATGCGGAGATGGCTATAGGT